>NC_080722.1:9057500-9657500 GCF_019097595.1 Hemibagrus wyckioides
AAAAAATATTACATAAAAATGCCCTTACAAAACGTGTTATTCTTGCTTACCCCCTCTCCTCAATTAGCCCCGGATGTTTTGGGCTCAGCCCCTGGTGTTTTCAAATCCTAGATACGCCCCTGGGGACGACCCCTTCCTGTTCCAACATGACTGCACACCAGTGCACAAAGTAATGTCCAAAAAGACATGGATCAGAGAGTTTGGTGTGGAGGAACTTCATAGAGTCCTGACCTCAACCCGATGGTACACCTTTGGTATGAATTAGAGCGGAGACTGTGAGCCAGGCCAAAACTGGGACGTCTGCCTTTACATGCACATGAATGTAATATGGAGTTGGTCTACCCTTTGCAGCTATAACAGCTTCAACTCTTCTGGGAAGGCTTTCCACAAGGTTTAGGAGTGTGTTTTTGGGAATTTTTGACCATTCCTGTAGAAGAGCATTTGTGAGGTCAGGCACTGATGCTGAATGAGAAGGCCTGGCTCACAGTCTCCGCTCTAATTCATCCCAAAGGTGTTCTATCGGGTTAAGGTCAGGACTCTGAAGTTGGACCATCACCAAACTGTTCCCACAAAGTTGGGAGCATGAAATTGTCCAAAATGTATGGACGATTGTATGCTGAAGCATTGAGAGTTCCTTTCACTGGAAGTAAGGGGCCAAGCCCGACCCCTGAAAAACAACACCTGAATTCAATGATTTGGAGGGGTGTCCCAAAACATTTGGCAATATAGTGTACTTTAAAAAACGCTTTAGAATGAAAAACTTTGAGAAATACAGTTTAAATTGTCATATGAGAATTATGTACATGTACAAATCAAAGCAAATCACAGAGTAAAATACAAAGAAACTGCAAAATGAAGTGCAAGTTCTACTTTATCTTCATAACATGTTGATCATATGCTTAATTAATGTTGTTATGGTAAATAATGTAAACAATATGGACAAAAGTATGTGGACACCTGACTAATCATTCTCAAGAGCTTTTAAACATCTCATTCCAAAGCTGATCGCCTGTTTGCTGTTATAATTTCAGTACAGTAGATTTAACCTCAAGCGCCTTAGTGAGGTCAGGCACTGATGTCAGGTGAAATGGTCTGGCACACAGTTCATCCCAAAGGTGTTCACTGGGGTTGAGGTCAGAGTTCTGTGCAGGATCTTGGTGAAAATCATGTCTTTGAGGAGCTTGCATGCTGCACAGGAGCATCGTCATGCTGGAGGCCTCCTTTATTTCCAGTGAAGCAAAATCTTGAAGCTATAGCATACAAACATATAAGACTGTTTTGGGAAGGCCTACATACGGGTGTAACTTTCTAGTGTCAACAAACCTTTGGCCATATTGTGTATACATTACTTTTGTACCTTGCTCTGGATAAGGTCGTCTACCAAATGGCAGAAATGGAAATGGAAATGTGCAAAAATACTTAAAGCATGTTAGCAACCATTCCCTCTAAAGATGAAAAAAAGAAAGCATTTCATTTCGAAAGATTTCATAATGTTTACTTTATTTACTCTTTAAGAAAACAAGCAAAATTCATATGTGAATAATCACAGGAGTTACATTTACAATTTTGATTATATTTCACACATGCTGTTTTAATGCACCACCACATGTATGGTTTCAGAGGATAACTGAAAGTGCAATTTTATTTTTTATGAATGTTTTTCCACATGACCACATACATAATTACTTAATCATATTTAAAAACATTACATAATCACATTTACAAATGATCTCATGTGATATGTGTGTGATTTTTCTGTATGAACAGGACAAGAAACTTGGTCAAAAATGTAGGACAATAAAAAAAACAGCTAAAAATCACTACAATTATTGCTACATTTCTGTCAAACGAGGAAAATATTCACACAGCCATTTTCTGTACCACTTATCCTACAGATGAGTCAAAAGAAACCTGGAGCCTATCATAGCAGACTCTGGGCACAAGGAGGGGGCCACCCTGCATGGGGTACCAACCATCACAGGATCACCCACTCACTCACTCACCCTTTCACACACTACAGAGATGCCAATCAACCTACAGAACATGTCTTTGATTAGGGGAGGAAACTGCAGTAAAAAGGCTACGGCTTTACTACAGAATACATTTTATATTTTCATTCTAGTAAATGCATTCTTCACTGATTCTATACAGTGTAGAATTTCTACATTTTTACTCATAGATACCAATCAGGCATAACTTTATGATCAGTGCCAGGTGAAGTGAATAACACTGATGATCTCCTCATCATGGCACCTGTTAGTGGGTGGGATATATTAGGCAGCAAGTGAACATTTTGTCCTCAAAGTTGATGTGTTAGAAGCAGGAAAAATGGGCAAGCGTAAGAATTTGAGTTTGACAAGGACAAATTGTGATGGCTAGACGACTGGATCAGAACATCTCCAAAACTGTAGCTCTTGTGGGGTGTTCCCGGTCTGCAGTGGTCAGAATCTATCAAAAGTGGTCCAAGGAAGGAACAGTGGTGAACCGGTGACAGGGTCATGTGATCCGATCCAACAGACGAGCTACTGTTGCTCAAAATGCTGAAGAAGTTAATGCTGGTTCTGATAGAAAGGCATCAGAATACACAGTGCATGACAGGTCAGGTCTGTTTTGGCAGCAACAGGGGGACCAACACAATATTAGGCAGGTGGTCATAATGTTATGCCTGATAGGGTTTATAGTGTATTTATTATAGTCCATTTTTAAAAAAAAAAAAAAGTTAAGAAATAAAATTACAGGTATGGATTTTCTGCTTTCATCACTCTTCGAATCACCACTCTGGTTTTTCGTCTTGGTCTGGTGTCATATTCGGAGGTCACAATGTTTCCTGCTGCCCTTGGTCTCGCCTCCCGACCTGAACGAACCTCATCAACAAAGGACTCCACTCCACCGAACCTGGCTGTGAGCTCACCCAGTCGCTCCTTTAAAGAGTTGAACTCTTTATACAGATCACCGAGAGCTTCAGACAGATATCCAATCCTAAAAAGATTTTATTACAGTGTCTGAGAAAAACGAAGCCTTGGATTAAGTCAATAAAAAAAACAAACCATAGATGTAAGACGTATTGCACTGCAGACAGCAGAACTGACCTCCTGTAGTCCGGTAGCACAGTGCTGTGGTCAATGAGAAGCAGATCTTTCACCTGGGTCATAATGGCATATTTCCAGTTGTCCAGGACTAAAGTGAGATTGGCACATCCTCTGGCATTCACCTTCACAGCTGGAGTAAAGCAGTCAAGGGGTTTATTTATCCAGACTGTTTTAATCTTTCATACTGAGATGTTTAGTAGGTAATACTTTATTAATACTTTCATACTAGTAAACTTATTTTAGTCCTCCATCCAAGAGGTTTAGAGATGAGAAATATTACTATAATGACTATAAACCTATCTACAGTGGCTTGCATAAAAATTCACCCCAACCATTTTTGTATTATGTTGTGCTATAACCTGGAACTGAAATGTTATAACATGTCAAGAATGTACACAAGGCTGAATTAGGCTGTAATATTAAAGTATGGGGGGAAATAAATAAAAAAATATCTTATTGTATGAGTATTTATCCATTAGGTGAGAATCCTAGCCTGTTAATAGATTAACTGTGTGCAAGTGTCATATGACCTCAATATACATATACCTATTAACGGAAACACCCACAAATCTAAATAAACAGAAGAAAAACAACCAAGGAGCTATCAGACTATCATTTCAAGACAATGTTCAGGAAAAATATCATTCAGCATCATTTCCACAAAGCAGCAGTAAATCTGTTATGTAAAAAATGGAAAGAATATAGCAGAATATGATTCTGCCTATAGGACGCCGTCCTTCAAAACTCAGTGACCAGGAAGGGAGACCAAACCGAGAGTCTGTTTAAGTTCCAGGTTGTAACACAATAAAAAGTGAAAAACTTTTTAAGGGGTGAAAAAAAATTATTCAAGAACTAAAATGATGATCATCTCTCCTCGCCTATGGATACAAAACATTTGAAAGAAACGTCTCCTGATTCTTGAAACCATTTTCCTATAAATAGTTTTACCTTCAGCTCTGTAGTCCCACAGAGTGTGTTTCTGTGCAGCTCCCAGAGAGAGCATAAAACACAAGAACGGCAAGATCTGCATTTTCTAGACACACACAAGCACACACACACACACACACACACACACACACACCTAAATTAAGCACACCTGACCCTTTAATATAAATAAGATGAAAAATATGTAATCTTTATGTAATCCATTTTTAAGAAAATAAATAAATAAATAATAAAAAAAAAACAACTAATATTAAAAATGATAATTGTGTTATGTCATGGGTTATAAAACAACATTATACACTTCCAAATACAGCTAATTAATGCACACTATTATTACACATATTCCTAAATCTCAAACACCACATTGTACATATTTCTTCAATCAAAAAGAATTACTTACCTCAAAATATCTTCATGAAAAACTTTTAACCCTGAGCCTTGGAAATTCAACTGACTGAAAAGTATTGATGTATCTCGGATGGCTCTCAAGCACAATCCTTCTGCCATTTATATACGTCTGTCAAGCCTGTAATCCCACCCCTTCATTGGTAAGGTATTGGTGAGGTATGTTTCTGCGAATCCTTAAGATCAGACACATAAATCCAAATTCTGCCCTCAATTCAGTGTCACACACCACATTCTGTAGACTCAGTAAACGGTTTAAACATAAAAAAGCACATGCTATACCAACCCAGCACCAGCCCCTCACTGAGAAAAGTTAAAACACAGTCTATGATAAGTCTATTGTTTAATATTAGACAATTCAGTCATATGAACAAACCCAACAGCAAGAAACATGTGCAGTCCAACATCAAAAGAAAACAAGGCCTCTGCTCTGCAGGTTGTGTTTCATCTTGACATCCCACCTCCGAAGCAGCATTCCTGGACATCATCTGCAACACATCTGGGGTCTGGAGGAACCGATGGAAAAACCTGGTCTGTGTACGTGATAGCTTAACCAGAGAGGCTTATCTCAGCAGGTAATGCAGTCTAAAGCAATACATTTGTATATATGAGCAAATATGTAGCTGTGCATGTACATCTCACACGCTTGGTGATGGATCACTGCATTACAACGATTTGGGTTTAAATCATACATTATAACTGAACAGAGAATGGTCAACTATACAATGCTGTAATGATGCCTTCACAATTAGCAAACCTTCTTAAGACCTTCTGCTGTCTAAGGATACTTTGCTGACGCATGCTGCATGGGTTTTAAAGTTAATACTTAAACTGTTGTTGCTCTCCAAGTGCATGTGCCTTGGAGTATAGCTTAAGCTATAGAATATAGCTTGAGGATCGAAGAGCTTGCAAGTTAATAACTCATTTATCACCAAGATATAGGTATTTAATAGATGTGTTAAACCTCCAAGGATGGGATATGCGAAGAAAGAATTTCACTGTGCTGTAATGTATATGTGACAATAAAGGCTGTTTCATTTATTTGCTGTTTCATTTATTTGCTGTATCATTTTGTTTTGCCTGAGTTTAGAGTGATACGGTACGATACTCTTTCCAAATTGAACCCACGCGAGATAGATTCGAAACCTAATGAGAAGGCTAGCACACAGATGAAGTCAGTCTTTACACTCATTATAAATGGGAAATTCTCTGTTTAACAAGTTAAACGAGTTAAGTTGTTACATAATTATTTGTTTTAAATAAATTAGATAGTTCAAATTGCGGTGGGCGGTGGTAGCTCAAGTGGTTAAGGCTCTGGGTCGTTGACCGGCAGGTCAGGGTTGACCCTGCGCTCAGACCCCAAAACCGGTAAGGATGGGATATGCGAAGAAAGAATTTCACTGTGCTGTAATGTATATGTGACAAATAAAGGCAACTTAACTAAATTGATTTCAGCTAGGGCTTTGTAATTTGCTATTTTCCAAAAACAAACAAACCAGTAGCGTAATTTAAATGACCACATCCTTGACCAGCTAGTTACTTTGGATGACGCTGTAAATGCATTGCAGAACGTCTTACATCGATGAATCTGATGTTTTTGTGCCTGCATGAAAGTAAAAAACCTCCATCTTATGTAAGCCCCCTAGTCCCGTGTTCTACACCTCTAATCTCAACCAGATGCCGTGTGAATCCTTTTCTGGAGAGCGTTCATGCAAAAAAAGGTATATATAAATAGTGGAATAGTGTTCTTGATATCCTATCATAGCATTTGTATCCCTTAAGGACACATTATTTGTTTGTTCTGAATAATGCATTCATATATTGTTACATCCCTATAAACACGGACAAATGTCTCAGGAGCTTTCTTTTTGGTGTCGGACACAAATATCAGCACTGCTTTCAGCTCTATAAAGGAACAAAGAAATGAAAAGGTATTTTGATTAACCCTAATTTAAGCCCTTTTTTTTTTTTTGCTACATCTCTGTTTACCCTTCATTTTTCCATTGTCCACGTTCTTTACCCTTCATCTTTCTATTGTCCACGTATGGCACACATTTGGTCAGAAGAAAATCTGACCAAATACTGCTGCATGGTATTGACGATTAAAATGATACAGAGTGCTGAACGGTGAACGCACCTCCGCAGACGCCAACAAGCGAGACACGGAAAAAGATAATAATAATAATAATAAAAAAAGGAAGACAGACCGTAAATGAAGAAATTCAAATCATGGTAGTCCCATATGATGTGCCCGGTATCAGAAGTTAAATTCAATACTCTGACAAGCAAAGAAACCAGTCACTGGTTTATGGTGTGCTGAAAAGTTCAAACTGTAATTCCATCTACCATAAAGAAGTCAAACACAAGAGACTACACAACCCTCAAAAGTAGCTAATAAAAGGAGACAAAAAAAAGAAAAAGAGCATGTAATGACTGAGAAAAAGGCTTGTGCAACCTTTAATAGGGAGTCTCAATTAAAACTCAAGAACAAGCTGTTACGGTGCGTTGAAGGGTCCAATGATGTGGACAGTCGTTTCATGTGTGCTGCATTTTGTTTTGTGAAAATCCACCAAGTGCTTTTTCAGCTCAACAGGTTTTTTTTTTCTTCTTTTTTTTGGAAAACAGGATCGTATTAAATTCAATCAATATACATAGAATTATGGTTCAGAAAAAAAAAAAAAAAAAACAGAAAAATGAAAAGGAAAAAAAAAAAAAAAAAAAAAAGCCTCGCTGAAATTAAATAATAGTATCAGTATCAATCTGCATATTATTTACACAACACATCTCCAGGCTGTGAAAATTAAGGGTTGGGGCATAAATCTAACTCCAATAACAAATTCATTAATGTCCAGAACGATGCGACGATGCTGTCGGCTCATTTTGGACCGCAGAGAGAAAGAAACCTTGACCAAGTGCTTTACCTAAATCAATCCCAACATGCCTTGTGGCCATTGCAAAGAGGCTACAGGAACACAATCGTTGTTAGCTTTGGACATGTAGCCTAGCACACCACTGGTATTCGCATAGCAACCCAGGACAGGCAGTGATGAAGTGGTCAGAGTTCTGATGGGAAGATGGAGTGAGTGTGTAAAAGGGAGGGGCTTTGAGAACAAGTTGAAGCTCACTCCTGCTGCTGTCTGCCAGGGCGGTGGCGTTTTGTTTTTTAACTACGGGGCAGGCTGCACATCTCACAGTGCTCCGTGCCTGGCTGGTTCATGAAGGTGCAGTGGAGGCAGGACCACATAGCAGAAGAGGACGCTGGGATAGACGGGCCTCCCATGGCGTAGTCAAGAGATCCTCCTTGCTGCCCACCCACTGTGCCTGTGACAGAAAGGCGGGAAGGTAAAATAATGAGAGCAGCAACATGAAATTTACACACATTATCTTAAAGGACAAAGCCATGCTTAATGAACTGCATATCAAAAATTATTCTAGCATCAGCAACATGCTGGTCTTTCATTTTTTCTTAATTGTTTCCTACAGCACCCACAATGCCATACAACTTGCATGCTGACAAGAGTGCCGCAAGAACATGTCCTAAAATCTGGGAATTTTTCCCACTATTAGTTCCATCAACCCGATGTCAGTGGCTTTTTTGGATGACCTTTTGCTTCCTTAATCCCTGAAATAATATCTTTGCTTAACGCAAGCTCAAGATATTTTACCATTTGATTCTACACCATAAAATACACCAGTAATACTCCACTCATTATTTTCAAGCTTTTGTAGGTCTTGAAAAAGATGGTTGCCAATTAGTGGGTAGTCCTACATGGGATTACAACATGGATATAGATTTAAAGAGTTATAATGAAATATAGTGATGGTGACGTAGTCATGAGACCATTTTGTAGTTTATTTATAGTCTAGCATTCTTCTAACTTCTGTTGCTTGTATTATGGCTTAAAATTTCATAAAAGTTGCATTTAAAAAAAAAAAAAAAAAAAATTCTTATTTTTATCTTATTCTCTAAAATAATCCATCTTCCTACAAAAATACATCATCCCTGTGACACTCTATTGCCCCAGTGGGAATTAGCCTTTCATCTCTACCTAAAGTCCAGCTCTCTCACATCCTCGGTATCTGTGCACTCTGCTCAAACAGATCAGGTTCCAAAGCTCAATCACAGCCATTGTGTTCGATATCTCAAAGATCACTAAGTAGCCAAACAGAGTCTCTGCTGTAAATTACAACGGTGTCGTATAGTTGCACTGAATTCTGGACCCGAGTCCAGCGTTTGCTGTCTCCACTACTTCTTTGTTAGAGTACTTATTTATAGGACAATCAACGTCGCTGGAGAATGGCAAGTTAGAAAAGACACTATTGCTCTTTTAATGAATTCTTTACTTCTATACTTCTTGTATCCAGCTGGATTCAAGAAATCTAGTATTCATGACACCAAAAAAAAACCCCCACCAGCATTTCCAAAACATTTCTAAATCTTGCGAAAACATTTTATTTTGTATATGCAATAATAAATAAATAGTCATGTCCCTTAAACGATTTAAAACTATCCAAATGTGGAAGATTAATCAGAGATTTACTTACTACAGAGTTGCTCGATTGTAGCCCACTGCTCAGATTTCTTCCAGGTTTGTGCCAACTCTTCATTTGAAGTTTTCACAGCATCCAGTAACAACCCAATACTGTCCTGTAAACAAGAAAGAAATAGAATATAAACCACAATTTTCTGATATCCACTGGAGATGTGGTCCATAAAGGAAGCCAGACAACCTGAAAGGCCAGGACAACTGTTTCTAAAGGTATAGATTCATCACCACAATAAAAACAGAAATAAATGTGATATCCATACCTGCAAATTACCAACACTCAGACCTATGGTGCCATCTGCTGGATAGAGTGTGTACTACACGACTAATTCTTGGTAATTTGCGATACTTACTCGCAAAGGCATGACCTCGTTAGTGACGAGGAAGACGAGCAGGTGGAAGTCAGAGACGATGTCCAGAAAGGATGAGGAGGAGCTCTGGGAGAGATATGTAGCTAAACTGTGGAAGTCCTGAACACACAAATAAACCATGAGATTAGTAAATGAAAATGTGTCAAACATTATAGTTAATTTAGATTTATAATAAAAACACAGTGTGTGCAGCCTGATTAACTGTAACCTCCATACACTGATGCACTATATGCAGACATTATTGTGTTTGTGGACATTATTGAACATCCCACTGCGATTCTTCTACATTACTTTGTCTGCTGCTACAATTGACTGATAACTGTCCTCTCTGTTCACATCCATAGCATTTTTACCTGCACTTTACTCTCTATAGAACTGTGTATTGGTTGGTACTATACTGGGGACACTAGTTGTACTCTATTGTGTTGTCTTGCACTGTTTACACTCATGCACTTTGTATAGTGTACTTTGTTCAGGATTTTATGTAGCACCGTGGTTCTGGAGAAACGTTGTTTCATTTCATTGTGTACTACACCATGATTGAAATGACAATAAAATCGTCTGGGATGCAGTCAGTGTTCATGCCGAAGGTGTTGAGGTCAGGGCTCTGTGCCACTGATGGCCATTCAGGTTTTTTTCACTCCAATCTTGGCATACCATGTCTTCATAGACCTTGCTTTGTGCACAGGGGTATTGTCATGCTGGAACATGTCTGAGCCTGACAGTTCCAGTGAGGAGAAACTGCAATTCTACAGAGTACAAAGACATTCTAGATCATTGTGTGCTTTCAGTTTGTGGCAACAGCTTACAAAGAAGGTCCATATATGGGTGTGATCTGTTGGTGTGCAAATACCTAAAGTTAAACAGTGTGTATTAACAACAGGAAAAAAAAAAAAAAAAGAGTCAGTCAGTTTAGACAGAAAATGCATCGAGGAAAATATCTGCTTGTTCTCAGTTAGAATGATGATGTATCTAATGCAGGAATGTCAAATCTTATCTGGAAAGGGCTGGTGTGGGTGAGGTTTTCATTCCATCCATACTGAAGTCACACCCAAGTCTAATGGAGGCCACGATCAACTGATTAAACAAGTGTGTGTCTTCTGCTTGATTGAAATAGAAACCTGCTTAAGATGTTACACCCCTGGTCTAAGGTTGTGCGAGTGGCTACCTGTGTTTCTCCCAGTGCATCTCTGTTTTCGATGGGGAAGCGGAGCGTAGAGGAAAAGGTGAAGACAGGATCCTTTGGGAAAGTGGTGGTGATCTGGTGAAAGGCAGAACACATTTTAAAGTGATTTCAAGCAAACCTAGAGAACACAGATACTGAAGACTTTTATGCCCAGAGATACTCAGATACATTCAGAAAAGGAAATGTTACTCACATCGATAATTAGGTACTCCACTGGTAGAGGCCGGGCCAAGTATGTGATCTCGTTACCAAATTTGTCTTTATCCTAGAAAAAATATAAGATGCATAGAATAATAGAAAGACAAAAAATGTGAGCATAAATAAAATGATCAGGAAATTAAAGGTTAAAGAAATTCGACTATCTAATGACCCCGTAGCTCAACCTCAACCTTTCGGCTCATTTGCAGGCTGGCAGGGGAACATTTCACAAGATGCAGAAAAAAAGAAAAAGTACTCCTTTGTTATCCTGTTTTGACAGATTCAGGGTCACACCGAGTTCAGAACGGTCAGATCTATCAGCCTGGCTTGTTGTTCAAACCAAATAAGCAGCACAGTGTTTAAAGGGCTCTAGGGCTCCATTCAAAACACTGTTATGATAAACTATATCTCACTTGTGCCATGACCTATTAAATTTTTAACAATAAAAGCAATCATTTACAAGTCAAAGCATGTCAGGCTCGGACATGTTTCCTTCTGAATTAAATTACATAAGATGTTGCAGTATGGCAGCACTACCACAGTGGAATCAAACCAGACTTGTATAGCACTTTTCTGTTTATTCAATGTTCTGATATCTTGAGCATGTTTAAGCCTTGATGCCACTGAGTAGAAGATACAAAAAGAGATAAAATGTAAAATTGAACACTGGGAAACAGAAAAGGATCTCGGTTTATTCTTTATACTCATGTAGCTGTTATTGAAGTGCAATAGCGAGGGTGTGCATGCCTGTACCTTATAGAAGACGTCAGGGACATACTGCTCACTGCTAGACTCTTTCGCATAGCCGAGTTCAGGGATGTCTTTGCAGGGCAGCAGGCACTCGTCCCTCACCAAGGCCATGCACTGGTTAGACACTTGGTAGCCCTCAAAATGTACCTGGTTATCAGGACCACCTACACACACACACACACACACACACACACAGGTGTTAAGACCACTAGTAGAGTACTAGACATTAAAACTTCATATCAATGACGCATCTGACTCTTTTCACAACAACCAGCAGAAGGATACAACAAAAACCTGTCAAGCTGTTAGCATCTAAGGTTGATCAATAGACTCGTGTGCATGTAGAATAATAATGTAGCTGTAGACTGCCACTGCATCGCTGAGTAGCTGCAGAATCCTCCATAAAATGACAGCAGGAAGATGCAACTTTAACACAAGATCAGAAAATGTGACCACATACCTGTCGCTACCACTGTGACAAATTTTGATCCAAAGTGGCCATCAGGAGAGAGCCGGCATGGATTGGCGTTCTGGTTCTGGAAATGTCCAGCCGTGATACACTCCTCCGAACTCAAATAGTACGAGTCCTGCACAGGAAACACATTAAACGCTTGAATTTATACAAGCGCATCGAAGACTACTGGAATGGGCTAAAAGGTAAAACATATCTTCACACGCTTTCTGTTTAGACAAGCAATTTGTCTTACGTTGTTTCTTGTGTAACGCACTGTGCCTATTCTTGTATCCTCAGAGAGCAAGTCTGTGAAGATCCACCCCACCTAAGAGCGTAAGGAAATATTGACTTTCAAATTCAGTTGAAAGTTGTAGTAATAGACGTTTCCCATAATTTAACAAGACCAGAGAAGCAAATGAATAATCTCATAACACTGGGGGAGCATAAAACCTACGACCACACAGATCAGGTACCTGGTAGGTTACAGAAATTTTCAACTGAAAAAAAAAAAAAAGATAACTAGACAAGCATGCTAACAGATATGATGAAATATGTAAATAGCTTTGCTGGCACACACACTGAAAGGAGTTACCTTGCGAAGACCAAGTTTAGCAGCAACCTCCTCTACTGCTGCAGCTCTGGGGTCATCAATGAGCTCCAGACTGTTCTGAGTGCCAATCTGAAACCAAACGTATAAGAAACATTCACAACAAGTATCCAATAGGAAATAAGTTGTGAAACAAGGTGAATTATAGTTGCAATTATCCAATATTTGGCCAAAAGTATGTGAACACCTGACCATCATATTCATATGCTTTTATGTTTATTTTTTGTAAATGTCCCATTCCAGATGTACGCCCCTCTTTGCTGGTATAATAAGCTCCACTCTTCTGGAAAGGTGTTTGACTACATTTTGGGGCATGATTGTGGGGCATTTGTGTTCATTTAGCCACAAGAGGTCAGGTACTAATGTCATGTCAGAAGACCTGGGGCAGCTAGCTTTCCAGTTAATCTCTAATATGCTCATTGGGGATGAGGTCAGGGCTTAGTCTAGGGCACTTGATTTCTTCCACTCCAACCTTAACAAACCATGTCTTTATAAATCTCGCTTTGTAAACAGGGGCATCATCACGCTGGAACAGGTTTGGGTTTCTTAATTCTATTAAAGGGAAATTTCAATCTTACAACATTCAAAGAAATTCTGTACAATTGAACGCTTCCAGATTTGTGGGAACAGTTTGGCCATACACTGTATAACACATTTTAATTTTCTTCTTCTTCCTAGTATAAGCAAGTTTCCATTTATCCTTATTTTCATTTATTCACACACTTGGCAATGCCAAGTCAGCACCTTGAACATGGACTTGAATGCTGCATGCCTCACCAGAAGTAGACAAATAATAATCAAGCTGTGATAACATATGAAATACAGACAAAATATTTGCTTGCATCATGCTACCCGACTAAGAGCTTTCACCCCATTCTTTAAAACTCTCCGTTAAAAGCGGTCACCTGTGGTGGCTCGTAAATGGCGGCCACTTCGGCACGGATTCCCAGTGGAATGTCTTTATGCTCTGTGTAGCGGCCATACAGGTAGCCCATCCGCTGACTTCCTGTCTTCCTCCAGAAGTCCAAGAAACGGTCTGCGATGGTGTGGTTCTCGAACATGATGTTGTCCACATGTCTGTATTTCTGTGATGGAAAGCCGTTTTCGTTTAATATCCGAAGCTTGATACTTTATTAGTATACTTCAACAACTTTATTCTCACTCTCTAAACCACAGTTTGATCAACATGCTGCTGCAGGTTCATATTGGACTGACAAGAGAAATGAAAACTAATAGCATAACATAAGGAGAGACATTACTCGAAGACTGTACAATAAGTTCAAACATCTTAAAAACGCATTTCACATAAAATACTACCCTAATTTTCAACAAAGCAATAGCTATGATGTTCTCATGTACAAAAACAAACCATTATGGATTTTTTTTTTTTTTTTAAATTGTATGGCCATGCAATAGAAGAGATTAGTGTCATTTTAGTATTCTGTTGACATTTTCTGGCCCAGAAAATAAGCCTCAAACCTCCGGAGCTGCTCAGCTTTTAAGTCCGTGATCGGTTAGAGTACCTGTCTGTTGAGGGTGATAGCACTGGGCTGGCACTTGGTGCAGATGCCCTCAGGCCAGGGCAAATGGCCCTCACATCCTGACTTGATTTTACAGCTGATGTTCTCCAGTGCTGCAAACTTGCCTCTGTGAAAGAAAAGAGATTAAAGATGCATTAGGCAAGGTTAGTCCTTTTAAAGATTACATTTGAAAGAAACATGCCCATGTTAACAAATGACTGACAGGAGATGTAACCTGACATAAATAAGCTTTCAGAAACAGATATCAGTTTTCCTAAACAGGTTTTCTCAGTAACTTAAAACTAAGGCTATGGCTTAAACTGTTATGTTTTTTTAATCACGTTCTAGATGTCTTTCAGGTTTTTTGTTTTTAATTTTTTTTTAAAGCAAAACTTCCCTGAATAAATTATTTTCTGCCATAGAGTCAAAATCTTGAAGGAAAAACTCACTTGTCTGCTCCACCTGTCAGTTTGCGGATGTAAGCGTGGAAAGACATGTGTTTAACAGGTGGGTCGAGATGATTCAGGTAGTCTTCATCAAAAGGCTGTGAAAATAATTGATATATGAGAAAGATGTATTTGCATGGCATACATGTTTAGCACAGAAGAAACATTCTCTGACACCTTTATATTATTTATAGGACAATAGTCTTTGCACTTTCAAACACGGTGACTCCAGTACTTCCTTGCAAGCATCTGAAGGGGAAAAAAAGAAACTTTCATATGCATGTTCTTACCTCTAATGGTACACAGTGAACACATTTTCCCATGGGACCATGCCGGCATCTAAAAATGCACACACGCATAAAATTTAAAACTCAGAGAGAAACCTATACTGCACGCACACTGAGGACATAAAAGCAGGCTAGATTTTCGAAAGACAAAGAGAAAGAGAGAGGGGGAGGGAGAGAGAGAGAGAAAGACTCACAGCTGGGGATCTCGGTTTCTGTATATCTTGCCATCCTGCTTGGCCAGATACTGATCAATCTCATCCTCCTGGATCTGTGGTGCCGAGTGTGACCGGGACAAGGAGGATGAAGAAGAAGAAGACAGAGAAAAGTGAGGCTGTGCTGTGTCCATGTTCTCACTGGAGGAACCAGCTGATGATGGGAAGAGAAAGAGCATGTCTCCATGCCTAGAGAATAAATAAATATACACAGTTTGGAGTTGTTTAAGCAGAGAAAAGCAGACGTTGTTGTTTTGGAAGCTTTTACTTCTCTTGGTGTCAAATGTTTAGAATATTAAAAAAGCACATCTGGAGGGGAAACTACAAAATAACTACATGTATAATAAAAGCTTTATTTCCCTTTGGGATGAATAAAGTAAGTATCTATCTATCTATCCATCCATCCATCTAATGCCCAAGAAAGATCTGACTTGTTCCTCATAGAGATGATTAAACATTATAATCATTGCATATCAAATGCACTGTATGTATCTGTGCTAGGTCAAAATCAGCCATTATAGTGCACCTCGCTTCATTCTGGCACCTAATCAAACTGTTCTAGTATTTTATCTCGGTGTGACAAAATACTCATGGTTCCAGTGTACGTTGTAGACTTACTTGATTTTAAGCAGACTAAGGGTCTTGTTCTGAGAGACAATCTCGCCTGTCTTATTGCGGTTCAGGTAGACAGAAAACCCATTCGAGTTGAAACCAAACTCTTTAGCAACCTTTGGGGGATAAGAGCAGAACGAGAAAATGTTGTTCATCCTGTTTTATTCATGATGGTGCAAAAACAGGACAATTTTACTAAAAGAAACAACAACAACAAAAAAAAAAACCCCTCGGTCTGGTTCATCAAATGCAAAATGACAAATCGTCGCTAGTTTAACTGAAGAAAGCAGGATAAGAAAGGCTGTGTTGAAAGAAAGAAAGAAAGAAAGAAAGAAAGAAAGAAAGAAAGAAAGAAAGAAAGAAAGAAAGAAAGAAAGAAAGAAAGAAAGAAAGAAAGAAAGAAAGAAAGAGCAGAGGGGGGAAAAATAGCTGCAGTAGCTTGGCAAATAATTCTTGCTGTGCAGCTCAGTCAGCACAACTCACACACTCTCTCACACACACACACACACACACACACACAAATTACTAGATATTATGAAATACCCCATAAGCTGCACATTCACAGTTTTGACAAGTAAGCAAGTCAAAAAAATAATAAGTCAGAGACCAGAAACTAACCACATAATCTGAGGTTAGAATTAAAATCTGAACATTTTCAGGCAGAACACTGAATTTATTCATGAACAAAATAAGCCTAGCCATGGATGTTCCATGTGGCCAGGCAGAACACTTACATGGACATTAAAGGCTCGATCGTAATGCGATTGTGGCTGATATCTAATAAAGCTTAGAGTTCTGAATGGACTACAGAGCTCAGAGCACTTAGCAAGAAATGGAGATGTTCTGCAAGAGCACGTTTAACCGAGGCTTGATGGCATTAGGAATACATCGAGCTCACAGCTGTGGCTTAAAGCTTGAGAAATATAACGTGAGGTCTGGGGTGTATCTGTAGTTTAAAATAAACCTGGTGTTTAGGATGTCTATAGCTGAGACTTCGCTGTGTCCAGATCAGCATCCTGTCTTGACCTTCAATGAAATAACAGAACATGATCTCTCTATTGATCTGCAGATTTGCTCGTCGATCTCCACAGCTATCTTTAATTCGGCTCTGCAAAGCTGCTTCATCTTCGGGAGAGATGCGTTTTATTCGCAGAAATACAGCGTCTCTAATCTAGCGATATTAGTTACATTGCAAATGAGCTCATGCTGTGCGCTGTGCTTAATGTAATCTTTAACCGTGCAAATTGCATTTAACTGGAAGCCACAGAGAGAAATCAGAAAGCAACTGGGTCTGAACTCTCACTGCTGTATCACAGCTGCTTGTTCTAACAATTTATACACCATGGCCAAAAGTTCTGGGACACCCAGGTGTTGTTTTTCAGGGGCTGGGATTGACCTCTTAGTTCCAGTAAAAGGAACTTTTAATGCTTCAGCATACCAAGACATTTTGGACAATTTCATGCTCCCAACTTTGTGGGAACAGTTTAGGGATGACCCCTTCCTGTTCCAACATGACTGCACACCAGTGCACAAAGCAAGGTCCATAAAGACATGGAGGAGTGAGTTTGATGACTGGCCTGCACAGAGTCCTGACCTCAACCCAACAGAAAACCTTTGGGGTGAATTAGAGGTGAATCAATGCCTAACCTCACAAATGCACTTCTAGAGTGGAACGGTCAAAGAAATTCCCATAAACACACTCCTAAACCTTGTGAAAATCTTTCCCAGAAGATTTGATGGTGTTCAATCAGATGAAGTTGTCAGTAGACTGTTGAACAGCGTGGGACTATTCAGCTCCAGTGCTGCATTTTGCAGAACTGTGCACTTGTTGTCTCACAATAGCTGCTCTGTAATATGAGAGAGGTGGTGAACAAATCCTCTTCATTAGCCAGACTTGCTGGGAGTGTGTGGACACAACAGCATGCCATGAAGTCCCTTGCTGAAATATGTTGTGCGTTCGAGTGTCTCGGCTACACGCGGCTCAGAAAGCAGCATGTGTCAGAGAAGCGCGTGGTCTGTCTGGTTTAATCAATAAATTAGCTCTTGTAGGCAGAGCTAAATAAACTCTCTGAGCTGCTGGAAATGTTAAGAGTGCCGTTCCCGTAGCTATGTCTGGTATGGACATACTAAAGGAGTGCTGATGAACAGGAAAAATACTAATAAAATACAGTAGAGTGAGACGTGATGAGGCGAATACTGCGGTCAGAGAAATCTGGGTCAATTCAGGAAGAAACCAAATGGTAAGTCATGAAGTTGATAATGAACCATGGATATGCAGATGATAAATGTCCACTGCACATTAATTAACACTTGTTTGGCTGAAAGACCTATTGCTCATGCTCAGTCTGCGAAAACGGTCAACTAACACTACAATCAACATTTTTTTTATTCAATTATATATCTATGTCTGTACTTTAAATAAAGCACAGAAATATTAATGGCTAATCAGCTATAATGTGTTTTCATATTGTGTGTGTGTGCATTTAAAACTCTAGTGTGCTTCAAACCTTTTTCAGAAAAGCTGCTGCAGTCTCTCGCTTGGTTGAAGTGATTTTTTTCATCCCCTCCGGAGACTGGACACGAATGATCTAAGAGGAAAGGAATAGGTCACTTTATTAATGATTTATTTCAAACAGAATATTCAAAGCATTCTTATCACAACCTTCCAGCAAAACTTTTACCAGCTACAGGTGTGAGGGTATACAGTCACGTAAGCGTATATGTGACTGTGAAACAGCACATGGTGGATAACACGTGATTGTTGTACAGGCTCAAGACAGCGGCACGACTCTTGAGACTTGTATCGCAGTAACTGAAAGGTTACACTGGAGAGAAACGTAACACGGGTCAATGTTGCTCTACCCCTGACTGATTTTTCTCATGACTTTCTTATTCCATCAAGGACATTTCCGAAACGTTCCTCATGCCAAGATGACCATTACAGACAAATAAAGAGTGCGTGCCTGGCATAAGTTACACAAGCAGACTCATTCCTTATAATTACTTGAATTATACATGCCAGTCGAGTCATTACACCGACATTAAAAAAAAAATGAATCTTACGTTACTAATTTGTATGCTAGCTAGATATCTGCTCTAATGCACCCAGTAGGAAAACCGGAAATGCAAACTTTTATGATTTTGCAGAAGGCAAAAACAGTAATATTGTGACACTCAGACCATGATGACTTGCACTGAGAGAAAAAAAAAAAAAAAAAAAACTGGATCAGATACAATCCTGGTTCTAGATTTACATAAACTTTTATTTTTATTGTTTCATTAATTTAAATGTTTGGTAGGAACTGCATGCATTTGCATCATGGTTAACGCTCTCCATTTATCTATATATGATGACCAAGCATAACAATATGACCACTTGCCTAATATTGTGTTGGTCACCTTTTGCTACCAAAACACAACAAACTGTAATGCACTGTGTATTCTGACACCTTTCTATCAGATCCAGCATTAACTTCTTCAGCAATTTAAGCAACAGTAGCTCGTCTGTTGGATCTGATCACACGGGCCAGCCTTCGCTTCCCACGTGCCTCAGTGAGCCTTGGTCGCCCATGACCCTGTCACCGGTTCACCACTGTTCCTTCCTTGGACCACTTTTGATAGATACTGACCACTGCAGACCGGGAACACCCCACAAGAGCTGCAGTTTTGGAGATGCTCTGATCCAGTCGTCTAGCCATCACAATCTGGCCCTTGTCAATCTCGCTCAAATCCTTACGCTTGTCCATTTTCCCTGCTTCTAACACATCAACTCTGAGGACAAAATGTTCACTGCTGCATATCCCACCCACTAACAGGTGCCATGATGAGGAGATCATCAGCATTATTCACTTTACCTCTCACTGCTCATAAATGTTATGCCTGATCAAATCTACTTTGTGATTTTCATGTCAAACAGATGGAAAAGATTTGATAGTTACCGACCGAAAGACTAACACCGTCTATACCCGCAGTTAGATCTGATGGATTATCGTTCATCCTAAAAGCTTAGATTTAGACTGCCAAATCCATCAGAGCAGGAAATCCGCCATGTTTTTCCATGTCGTGTTTTTACTTATAGGTTTAAGTTTTGAATGGCTGACTGCTAAATTAATCTGTGGATCCCAAGTGGATTTCAAAGCAAAAATGATCTTGCGGATTTAACCTGCTGATTGGGTCAGAAGCAGTTTATTTTTTTCTTCAGGTTTTGCTGTCCTGACCTGTTACATGAGGACTGAGATGAACACACTGGACAGCATAACCAATCTAACTGAACAGATATCAGCGTATCTGTCTGCAGATGTTACTGTTTAATGTTTTCATTAAAGGAGCAATAGGTAAAATTAATCTGTGTGTCTGATTGTTAAGTAGGAGGGTTTAATGTCTTCATTCTTGAGCCCACACACACACCAACCCCGCCCATGTTCACCAAGCTCCGCCCCCAGCATCGATGATGGCCTGTTGAGCCGGCCCGCCTACTGAATGATTGACAGGAGGATCAGCCAAACACAAACAAGGATTCCTGACCAGAAGTCAGGGCTCTTTTAGCCACTTAGGAACAATACTGTTAAGACAAGAGGCCTTAAATAATTGATTTTTAATCGTATCTTTCAGATTATTTGAACAAGTAAGATATTTTTAAATAAAAATCGCCTATTGCACCTTTAAGTAAATGTGAACTGAGCAGTGCTGGGACCCCAGCACTGGTACAAGAAAGCGGGTTTAATAGAGCTATATAAGCAGAGTAGTTTGTTACTGAGTGATTTCAGTAAGTTTTCAGTAGTTTAGTGTGATAAATGTCGCCTGAAAGCGTCTGAAAGGTTTAACAGCAAGAGAGCTGCGACTTTCTGACTGTCCCCCTGTCTCACAAGCCGAGTGCACTGGGACTGAGCTCGTAAACACATCAACCTCCGGCTTTTCCCACAGCTAAGCGTTTCCACTCATTAATCTGTGCTCTTCTTCCTCCTGCCCCTGCGATTCCTGCTCCTTATCTCACAGCCGGGCCCTGACTCTCCTGACCGTTAGCTTGCTAATCGGTTAGCATCACGCTACCAATTCTGCTGCCTCATCACCGAAATAAACTGCACGTTTCACTGACTTGCGCTATCCCCCAAAATTATTAGGAGCTGATCAAAACCGCACAAACGTATACTTACAATGTTTTCCGACATCTTTACTCGGGTCTGTGATCCCGAAACCTGAACTCAGATAACAATATTAGCGTTTACAGTACCGGCGATGAATGTTACAGTCTGAGAGAAACTCAACTCCATAACTCTGCACTGTGTGTGAAGACGGCGATGGTGTAGCAGGCGCTTCCGTTGCCTAATTTGTTTTCCCAACTGCATTCAGACAAACCCCGCCTTCTATAGTGTGATTGGCTAATAAGGTCGTATTTCAAACGCAACTGTTCCTTATTGGACAGTGGAGCTTGAGTATGCTCTATCAACCAATAGTGATGAAAAAGGCGGGACACTACGACAGCGCTTTCTGGAAAACGGGTGGGACAAGTCAATGTATATTCGTGACTGTTGCCGGAAGTCGGTTATTTTCAAAACTAAAGCCGTAACAGAGCTAACATACGTGAAATTGTCTAAAAATAATAAAAGATTGCCAAAAAATGTAACATCAACATACAGCTACTGTAAATAAAGTTGTTTATATATATATATATATATATATATATATATATATATATATATATATATATATATATATATATATATATATATATATATATATATTTAGTATTTATTATAATACATATAATATAATAATAATATAATATACATATATATATATATATATATATATATATATATATATATATATATATATATATATATTATACGTATTATAATAAATACATATAATATAATAATATAATAAATGTATATATAAATGTAGAGGGAATCTAATCAAATATAAAAAAATATATCCTAAAATATATCCTAAAAATTAATTTTATAAAAGCGGTGGAATAAATCCCTGCTGTCAAAATTCTTGCTAGGTGAAGGGGGAAAAAAATGAAAAGTTATTTAAAAGTTTAGGTGAATTAGTCAGTGGTAGCTAGTAATTAATGAATATAAAAAGAAATTCAGATTTACACATTTTATTAACTATTTAATTTTATTAAAATTAATCTGAATAAACATAATAAAAATAATAAAAATTCGTACATGCTGTTCATGGTTTATTGTATTTTGTTAAACAATAAACACATATAGAATGATCAGAAAAGAAATAAATTGGATATTTATTAATGTAATGAAAGTGAAGTATTTAGCAAATTACGTAGGAAATAAAGAGGCAAACGGAAATGCATTAGCGTGTGTGTTGTGTGTATTAACGGCAGGGAGAACTGGACTCGTGACAATCAAGAAATAATTTTCCCCTTTTTATAAGCTTTATTTTGATCTCATCCTGTAGAGAAGAAACGCTGTTACTTCAGTCACGGGTTACAGACAGTCATGGCATGGCATTGGGTGAAAGGTCAAAGATTTGATGCATTTGTCATCTCTTGAGCAAACATACCAACAGATCCAGGGAGGAGTACAATACTGCAAAACCCCCGTAACAATCTTCACATCATCCAAGTACACAGATGTCAGGAGGAAACTGGGTGAGAGCTGACGTAAATGTTTGAGATCATGCAAAATGTTTCACTGTAAATTGTTCAGTGAGCGTTTGTGTGAAGGACAAGGACAATGTGCCAATGTAAATGAATGAATAAATGAGGCTGAATATTTCAGATGCGCCTATACAACACGGCAACACACACAGCATCCGACAGATAAAGTAAAGACTGCATAATGAATAAGAAAACCTGAGACAGGAACTTGCAATTCACTTTACAGTATGTGCAAATCAAATCAGTTTATCTTGGTTTAATGTACACATGAAGTATGCAAAGATAATCGGTAAGAATTCAATAGAACTGAAATTAGGCTAAGGGTTTGAAACAGCACAGAGGAGACTGAAAGACAGCAGGCAGACACGAAGAGAAGGAATGGTGCCAGGACGAGCAGGAAAGATGAATAATGAATAAGCAAATCCAGCATGCAGTTAAATAAGACACAAAACAGATCAAGTGAACACTTTCCCGAATTGTAATGGCCTGAACCCAGCACTAAACCTTTCAATAATGCAGAACATTCAACCCTGTCTATGACTTGCTGTTTTGGCTTCTTTATTTTCATTAAAACACATCATTTGGACACATCAGACGGTTCTGAGATTGCAAGACAGCCAAGAAAGTGCTGATTAATTTTTCTCTGGACCTTGAGTGCAGAAATGTGTGTGTGTGATACGATTATTAATAAAGGAGAAAAAGGTCAAGTAGGATAATGCCTAAAGATTCAGTATTGTAAATCAGCAAGAACTAAATCAGCAGGATTGCGTTTTGGTTTGGTTTTTAATGCAAGGTGTCACATTTATTCTTTGACAGTCAGTCAGTCAATCAGTATCCTACGTCTACAGGAGTATGACCTATTTTTTTATTTATTTTTTTTTAAAAAAAAAAAGATGGATATACCTCTGAGATGTCACCAGAGGGGCCGGGACACGTGAAATGAGAAGCCGAGCACTTCACGGGTGCAACACTTATACTCACTTTGAGGCTGTCTTGCTTGCTTAAGTTTGAAGTTCTGTTCCAGAAAAGAAGGAGGATACAGATATGAAAGATCACAGAGGAACGGAGAAAGAAGAGAGCGAGTACCTCTAAGATCTGACAGACAATAAGTCAAACACACTGATGAGCAGAAAAGAAAGAAACCATGAGGTGGACAGTAAGGTAAGGTTTTTTTTTTGTATGGTTGGTTTTTTTTTTTTCCATTGCTTTTTCCATTTTTGTATTGTTCTATGATAAGGTGTGCGTGCAAATGGACCCACAGGAGCCCATGGCCGGGATGGAGGCAGAACGGAAGAGGAAAGTGAAGAGGATGGTGTGAAGATGGTGAACTCAGATGATGCCGTATTGAGCCAGCTCGTGCAGCTCCAAGTGGCTGAAGGCCTCCCAAGGGCAGATGACTGTGATGTCTGTGGGTATGGACACAAAAACAGTCACTTAACAGACACAGAAATAGTCTCATAGCATATGATACAATGCTACATCATGGACACGGCATAACTGATGTTCTGTTCTCTAGTTTATTCCTGGATGAAAGCACGTCTATTTTCATCTCAGTTACAGCAATACAAACCCAAAGTATAAAAATATGCATAGAATTGCAAGGGTAAAGCTACGTCCTGGACTAAAGCTTAGCACTTAGCACACCTGCTGAAAAGCATTTGTGTCCTCCTGGCTATCATAAGCAGCTTTCCAGCAGAGCTACACTCAAGCCTTTATAATCTGACTTATAGCATTTATAATGAGTCATGATCGATGTGAACAGCCTGTCTGAGTAAAATATAATTCGCTCTCAAGGACTCCGAATGAGAGCAGTCGCAAATAAACAGATGATGACGTTGAGGTGATGCTAAAAGACGTGTGAGAAGGCGATAGAGAAAAGACTGCACTTACCAGTGCCTAAACCTTCCATTCCAGGAATATCGTCTCCAAATCTGATGGAGCCAGCAGAAGAGTTATTAACACATATGATAAGTATATGATGCTGCAGTGTGAATATTATACTTATAATAATATAATATAATATAATATAATATAATATAATATAATATAATATAATATAATATAATATAATATAATATAATATAATATAATATAATATAATAGACATCATTTTAAATAATACTAGTAAGTCATTTGCATTTATTTCACACCTAGAAAACAAAAACAAAATTCATAATAAATAAATTAATTAAAGTGTAAATTAGAAAAAAAATTTATAAAGTTAAAGTATATATTAAAATATAATAATTATTAATAATTAAAAATATTATTATTAAAAATTATTATTCCTTAAAAAAAAAGACAATATTAATCAATTGGAAAATAAATATATATAATTTTAGACTTACCCCTGGATGCCCTTCTTTGGTGGTTTGCTCTTAAACTGGCGAGTCTGCCTCTGCTTAAATTTGGGTGGGCCTTTGCGTGGTGTGGCTGGGCCTCCGGTCACTCGGGTGGCTGACTTAAATTCGGGTTTAGGGGGCTCGAGATTCATCGCTGTTGTTTGTTTTGATGAAAAGACTGTTAGTTAGTAGTTGTTTCTTATTCAACCCTCTATGTATTCTCTCTTCCTGATGTAGAGTCTCAGTCTGATAGAGAGAGAGAGAGAGAGAGAGAGAGAGAGAAAGCACAAGGCATTTGTGACTTGCTGATTATCATGTTAATGTACCATTACTAATTTCAGCACAGTGGAAAATTCCTGAGTCCTGACTTTTTGTGCAGAAAGCGATAATTCTCCCATTCTTACTGCACATGGTGTGTACACTGTCCTGGACTTGATCCATAATCCGCTTACTGATGAACGACATGTGTCTATAGACAAATGAGTCTAGAGATGAATGCCTCATGAGAGCCATGATCCCGTAGAGGAGCTGGAGACAGGAGTACAGCCCAGGGGTGACCCAGTTTATCTAATCCAGGGCTCAAGTTAATAAGATCCCCAGTGCTACATGAACTAATCTTATTACACAAAGGGACAATGATGGATGTACTAAAGCTGTCAGAAAAGAGCTGAGTCAAATGAATTGTCCAGAGCTGATCTCCTTCAGTGATCTGACTGACAGACTGACTCTGCCTTGGCTCAATACATTACAGTATACAGGATATTAATCTCTACACATGCCATGGTGTGAGCTATGTCGATTTTAGAAACAAAAATATTGCATAGAAAAAAATGATCATATATATAAGTGTATCTAATAAGTATTGATATATTGAAAACTGATTTGTAATGATGATGATGATGATGATGATGGTGATGATGGTGATGATGATGATGATGATGGTGATGATGATGATGATGATGGTGATGATGATGATGGTGATGATGATGATGGTGATGATGATTATTATTACTAAAGGTTTTTGTTATTGAAAAATAATTTGAGTGGGAAAATGACTGAATTTCAAAAACCAAACAATAAACAAACTCTATTAAACCTACAAAATTAATCACTAGAGAAATTCATTTCTGAGAGAAATTTGCTTTGCTAATTCTCCACAGACTGCAATTTAATTAAATCATTCATTTTCTGGAATTGCTTTATCCTGTTCCGGGTGGATAATGGATCCGGAGCTCATTCTGGGAATACTGAGCATGAGGCAGGAATGCGTTCTAGATGTGTGTCAGTACAGGTGGGAATAAACTGAAGTAATCCAGAGGAAACTCACATGGATATGAGGAGAACATACAAAACTCCACACAGGCACTAACCCCAGTACGGGATTGGAAACTCGGAACCATGGAGCCATGAGGCATGAACGCTCCCACTAGTGATGCACCACTAGTACAATTCAACCGAAGTTTTAATTCCATTACAAGAATGAAGTGTTTTTCAACTTCACTACATAGAATAGAACAGGATCTCCTGCATCAAGGTTGTAAATCTTGCTATCCTTATCCTTCAATGTATTCCAGAACTTTTCTCAGCATTCCATATTCCCGATATCTAGGAATATATTTAGAAGATCATAATCCAAGCTGTAAACCTCTATTCAGTATTCCATGTTCTACCAAGTTCTGAAACTCTATTCAGTATTCCATGTTCTAAAACTCTATTCAGTATTCCATGTTCTACCAAGTTCTAAAACTCTATTCAGTATTCCATGTTCTACCAAGTTCTGAAACTCTATTCAGTATTCCATGTTCTACCAAGTTCTGAAACTCTATTCAGTATTCCATGTTCTAAAACTCTATTCAGTATTCCATGTTCTAAAACTCTATTCAGTATTCCATGTTCTACCAAGTTCTAAAACTCTATTCAGGATTCCATGTTCTAAAACTCTATTCAGTATTCCATGTTCTACCAAGTTCTAAAACTCTATTCAGGATTCCATGTTCTACCAAGTTCTAAAACTCTATTCAGGATTCCATGTTCTACCAAGTTCTAAAACTCTATTCAGGATTCCATGTTCTAAAACTCTATTCAGGATTCCATGTTCTACCAAGTTCTAAAACTCTATTCAGGATTCCATGTTCTACCAAGTTCTAAAACTCTATTCAGGATTCCATGTTCTACCAAGTTCTAAAACTCTATTCAGGATTCCATGTTCTACCGAGTTCTAAAACTCTATTCAGTATTCCATGTTCTAAAACTCTATTCAGGATTCCATGTTCTACCAAGTTCTAAAACTCTATTCAGGATTCCATGTTCTACCGAGTTCTAAAACTCTATTCAGGATTCCATGTTCTAAAACTCTATTCAGGATTCCATGTTCTACCGAGTTCTAAAACTCTATTCAGGATTCCATGTTCTATTGAGTTTAATGTTCTATTAATTTCTAGAAACCTGTTTATGATTTCATAAACAACAGTATTCTAGAAAACCTCTATTCAGGATTCCATGTTCCACAGGGTTCTAAATCTCTACTCACCGCTGCAGCTAACTGCCAGCCTGAATGTGCGCAGCACCTCTCGCTGTATGTTTCTCCGTCTCTGCTGGAGGTGTGGGTGGCTACGCTGGGCTTTCTCAGAAAGAGCCTACTGCTGGGGAGGTTTTATCCTCTGACCCCTCAGCAGATTAGGAAAGGGACGCCTACCCACCTCTGATCTCATATCCATGCTCTAGATTAATTTGCCATGTGTGTGCACGAGGGGGATCAATATCCAAAAAAGGTCTACACACCCCCTAGACAAGTTTTAACAAAGAAATCAGAAACATACAATATAATTAAAAGCATTCAATAACTGAGTCGCTAAATTTTACACACCCCTAAACTCACACCGTGTTGAAGCACCTTCAGTCTTTCAGTCAATCAGCATTACTGGCAGACACCTGAAGGTTTTGCACTAAAATCAGCTGGTATTTGTAGCTATTCATTCTATCGATTCCTTCACCTTGATAAAAGCCTTAGTTCTGGCTGAACAAAAACAGTCCTAAAGCCTGATCCAGCCACCATCATGCTGCACCATAGGTATGGTGTTTTCTTGGTGAAGTGACTTTTTTCTTCCTATTTTATTTTCTAAGATGTTTCTGATTGCGTTTAGCATTAAGGTTATGACATTTACACCACAAGTACCTGCCATTATAACAGGGGTGTGTAGACTTATATCCCAATTTAACTGAAAATAACTGACGAAACTGATAAAATAGAAATGTTGTGATTGCATTAACATTCACCCCCAGTGATGTCACATTAGGTAACCAAAGCAGTGAATCCAGCTTGAAGCACCTAAATTAAAGGAGACACATTGATTAGATCAGGTGAGCTTTTGGTAAGGATTATTTTGTCCCATTAAACAAAACCTGTGCTGTTTGCTTTGGTACTTTTGCTTTCAGAATCACACGAGCCATTTCCCAATGTAAATCTGATAACCAGTTTCTTCAAATAACAGAATCTTCTATAAAATACCTCTAGATGTATGTCTTTTGTACATCTAATGTGCCAATAAGAAGACACTGCTTTAAAGAAAAGTGACTTACAATTTGTACTAATTATACATTTTTTGGCCCTAAGGCTGGATAAAATGGGAGTGTTGTGTCGGGAAGTAAAACCTGTGCTAAATTAAATATGCAGACCACATTCACTGTGGTGACCCTGAACAGAAAGCGCGACCGACAGAATAACAATTTATTACAACAGTTTATTACAGGCTTCATAAAAAATGGATGTACATGCATGTCAACGAATCTGTTGAAAATTCTGTATGACAACCCCATGTGAAAAATCAATACATATGGTTCTCAATATACTATACTGGCAAAGGTTTTGGGACATCCTTCCAAATTCAAGTGTTTTTTTCAGGGCTTGGCCCCTTAGTTCCAGTGAAAGAAACTCTTAATGCTTCAGCATACCAAGACATTTTGGACAATTTCATGCCCCCAACTTTGTGGGAACAGTTTGGAGCTGGCCCCTTCCTCTTCCAACATGACTGCGCACCAGTGCACAAAGCAAGGTCCATAAAGACATGGATGAGAGAGTTTGGTGTGGAGGAACTTGACTGGCCTGCACAGAGTCCTGACCTCAACGCCATAGAACACCTTCGGGATGAATTAGTAACTCAGCCGTCGGTCAGCTGTGCACTTCTAGATTTGATCACTGAAAATAGCCAGTGGTAAAGAAAGCACACTTTTATCATGGAGATAATCGTATATATTTTGTCATTTTAATAAAGCACATATACATCATTTACAATAAATAAAGACTGTAGTTAAATTCTTAATAATAAATATTTAATCTGCAACCTGTCAAAAAAGTGTGATACTTTACCCTTCTGGAAATTCCCAGTTCAGTTGTTCAGGCTACCTTGAAAGTTTGCATGTAACTGATTATGAGCACAATACAATGAACAAATGTCTTCTAAACAGATTCAAGCAAATATGAATAGGAAGTGCATTACTTTGTAGAAGTCTTGGCCACACTGAGTATCTTGGTGTGCATTGAGACTGGAATCCTGCAGACAGCTAAATGGTCACTCAGGTACAAGGCTTTTAAATTTGTGAGGTTGAAAGGTCAGATGTGGAGCTTGTGGGACAAAGAAAGACCACATTTGTTGCCATTAACATACAGTAGGGTTGCTTTGTGGTGCATTTAGCAGTCAATCCTTCATCCTTAGTGACTGCCCAGTCAGGGCTACGGCAGACACCCTTATCCAGAGTGACTTTTTTATTATTATCTCATTTGATACAAGTGAGCAATTGAGGGTTAAGGGCCTTGCTCAGAGGCAGCTTGATGGACCAGGGATTTGAACTCACAACCTTCCAATCAGTAGACCAACACTTTAAACACTTATCTACCACTTACCTGGAACAGAACCAGGTTAGTCCATTAGAAAATACTACAAACAGGTGTGTGAGCATGATTAATAAACAATTGTGCAGTCACATCTCTTGAGCTGGGGTTGAGGAACTGTCAGAGCCAGAATATATTTCATTTAAAAACATGAATATTTAGAGCACTATGCAGATACAGACAATGCCATTGCATGACACACTAAGCATCTCTACTTGGTTTATTCCCACATGTTTCATAACCAAACACAATATACATATTAATTCTTATCAGGGGTGTGGATGGTCCCTTTTCCCTTAGACACACAGAGTATCTATTTATGATATTATTTATAAGCATATGCATAAACTTTTATACACTTGAAACCTGTATTTCTTGGAGTTCTGAGCTAGAGGTCATAAGATAGGACTGCCTTACGATTTACGTAAGTCCCTAACTTTGAGCTAATCACTTTTGATAAAAGTGCCTGCTAAATGCATTAAAGCAAATGCAAACTGAAAAATATTCACTTCTAAAAAGTCTATTTAAATACATGGGCGTTTGTGTAATAAATGGTTGATCAGGTATGTTTATGGATGTATCAGATATGGACTCTAGTATTAAAGAATAACACTTTAAGTATTGCACATTCAAAGGCTTTTGCAAACTGACCCATGGTACTACAAGCAAGACTGGCTCAAGAGTCAGTGTCATTCAATGACACTCTTTTAAGGTGTCATTTCTATCTCATATAACTTTCACCTTGTGACAGGTACAAAAAAAAAATAAAGACATCCAAGGGATACATAGTATGAAAATCACGATTTCTTTAGTAGCCTGATCTCCATTTTGAGGTAAGTCTTAAGATTCTCGTCATGAACATGGTCTTCCATGGCAGCCAGTGCTTTTTCTCCACCATCACTGTAGTACTTCAGCAGCTCTGCAGCATACTCGATCCACACGCAGTTATGGCAGCCGCTCATACAGCAGCAAGTTGGAGGAGGTGGAGGACCCGGGTCTGCCGTGTCTGTACATCTCTGTGTTACAGTAGCTGAGGACTGGGACGTGCATGGAGCCAGGCTTTTGCACCGAAAGTGATGAGGAGTACAGTGTAGAGAACTGCTTTGGGGAAATATGGTACTGATGTAGAAGGGTTTCTTCCTTATTTGTGACAAGTGGAAGATAAACAGCTGTGCAAAAAAATGAGAGAATACATTTAAGTTACTTTCAAATGTGTGTCAGAGAATGTGTGACTACATTGCCAAAATTTTTGGGACTGCTTTCCAAATCATTGAATTCAGGTGTTGTTTTTCAGGGGTTGGGTTTGGCCCCTTAGTTCCAGTATAATGAACTCTTAATGCTTCAGCATACCAAGACATTTTGGACAATTTCATGCTCCAACTTTGTGTGAACAGTTTGGGGATTACCCCTTCCTGTTCCAACATGACTGTACACCAGTGCACAAAGCAAGGTCCATGAAGACATGGATGAGTGAGTTTGGTGTGGAGGAACTTGACTGGCCTGCACAGAGTCCTGACCTCAACCTGATAGAACACCTTTGGTATGAATTAGAGCGGACACTGTAAGTCAGGCCAAAACTGGGACGTCTGCCTTTACATGTACATGAATGTAATATGGAGTTGGCCCGCCCTTCTCAGCTATAACAGCTTCAACTCTTCTGGGAAGGCTTTCCAAAAGGTTTAGGAGTGTGTTTATGGGAATTTTTGACCATTCCTCTAGATTTGTGTGGTCAGGCACTGATGTTGGATGAGAAAACCTGGCTCGCAGTCACCTCTCTAATTTATCCCAAAGATGTTCTATTGGGTTGAGGTCAGGATGCAGGCCAGTCAAGTTCCTCCACACCAAACTCACTCATCCATGACCTTGCTTTGTTTATTAGTGCGCAGTCATGTTAGAACAAACTGTTCCCACAAAGTTGGGAGCACAAAATTGTCCAAAATGTCCTGGTATGCTGAAGCATTAAGAGTTCCTTTTACTGGAACTAAGAGGCCAAGCCCAAACCCCTGAAAATCAACACCTGAATTCAGTGATTTGGAGGGGTGTCCCAAATTTTTTGTCAATATAGAGTATATTGAGAGTATACAATTAAATACATTGTAATATACATTGAGGCTTATGGGCAATGAATCAAAATGTAAAGCATGTTTAATTGATCTCATATGCTATTAAATACATAGCCAGCTTTTACAGACTTGCTTTAAAGTTTCTGTTGACGATCTGTTCAAAATAGCGTTCGTTTACACACAATTTCTCATACAACAACAACAACAACAACAACAACAAGAAAACCCGTTCGTTTGTTTAGTTCCGGTTTACTAGGACAAGATACAGACCCTCTTCAAACATGGTGAAGCGCTATTTAGAGACATCCGGTAAATAAATAACATAATTAAAGAAAAACCTAGGGTTGCAGCATAATATTATGTCGACCAACAAAGTCCTCGAAGACAAAAACAGCCTTATATCAGCCTTGTACCGGCGAACCTGCTCGTGCTGCACAGGACATGCTGTTATTTTGGTACCGCATACATGACCTCCACTGTGATTGAGGTACAGCTCCATTGACCAATCAGAATGAAGTAAATTTTGACAGGCACATGGTGGGCGGGACATGTTCAGCCCTGTGATACCACAGTTACTCGGTAGAGGACATTAAAAGACTGGAAAGTCTAGAAAGTGTCTTTATAAATATATTTTTATAAACATTATTCAAACATTTACTAATCAGCAAGCCAGAGTTAACATATATCTAATAATAAACAAACCAAAAATAGTGATATGATTAAATGAATCAAATAAGTGAATCAAGTTATTTTAAAGTAATAAAATGTTCAAATAAATTAATTCTTTTTTAAAATAAGTGAATTTGTAAACAAATAAATAAGTCAAGTCAAGAAGCTTTTATTGTCATTTAAACTATATACAGCTGGTTCTGTACACAGTAAAATGAAACAATGTTCCTCCAGGACCCTGGAGCTACATAAAACACGGGACTACAGGAGACAAAACAGTGCACAATGCATGTGTGCAAACAGTGCAAGATGAATACACAGAGACCGACACACACACACACACACACACACACACACATGTATACATACATACATACATACATACATACATGCACACACCCCTTATTGGTCAAAAATTATTTACACTATAATACTTGAGAATATATCTTATTTATTTATTTATTTATTTATTTATTTATTTAGACATGGTACCCATACAACATTTCCTCTGTATTTTTTCCACTCCTGGGCATAGTTTCTTAATTATTTCAATGCTCTGGCAATACTGTAACGACTAAATACATTATTCATATCAACAAATCCAACAAATTGAATTAATATGAACTGAACTGAACTACTGAAACTCCTAACTGGCATGAGATAAATATAATAGCATTAATGTTTCAGTGGAACTAAAACAACATTACATGTAGATAGATAGATAGATAGATAGATAGATAGATAGATAGATAGATAGATAGATAGATAGATAGATAGATAGATAGACAGACAGACAGGGACATGTAAAAAAAATCAATAAGCTAATCAATAATCTCAGTTGCTTGTTTCTTTAAGTTCTTCGCCCCTTTATTATTCATCATTACATTTGGCCTTTAAAGGTTTATAGCCAATTCTGAATCTATTGTGTACTTACAAAGATATTGACTAAACTAGTCTGGTGTGTTGGAAAGTGTAACATCATCCAATTCTTCATTAAGGACACAGGACTTTGAAGTGGCAGCCCTTTATTATACTGATAGCAGGTTTTTATGTTTAATCTTTCATTGAAGTGTTTTTGTGTGAGAGAGAGTGGCAGTCATGTACTCCCAAAGGCCTGCATGCTTGACAAGCATGGCCATAGAAACGACTCACAGCATCTCCCGAGACCTATAGCCTGCCCGTGCTGCTGCCTGTAATTTGTATTGCGTTGTTGAGCCAAGGACTTAGTGCCAAGCTCATCCATGGGTACAGCAGACCAAGGGTTGAATGGCTTATTGGCTGTAAGTGGGCACCTATGTCTAATTCTTTAACACTAACCTTAACAATGAGTCGAGTTTCTCAGTGAGGCAAATGTTGATGTTGTTGGTATTATTATTATTATTATTATTATTATTATTATTATTATTATTATTATTATTATTATTATTATTATTATTATTATTATTATTAAATAGGTGTTATCCCAAAGGGTGTATTTTTCTCTGGTATCCTGTTTCACACGAAGCTAAAGATATAAACATGGCTCATTTTCAGCCCGAACTTATATAGGTACAGAATCAACTGTCTGTTATTAATTTTATATTTCACTGACAAACCCCTATGATTTTTCCTTTCATAATAGTGGATGCCAAAACATACAAGATAAGCGTGTCCAGAATTAAACTGGAAGAATAATCCAGAAACCGGCTGAACCAGAAACAAGACCTAATATTTTGAAACATACTGTGACAAAATGGAAAATGGTTTATTTATAACACACTTACGCACATAAGAAAAGTCAATTTTCCATTCCTATAAAGCCTTGCTTGTTAAACCGTGCAACATAGTGTTATGAGTGTGATTTACTTTAAGATTGACGGCATTATTACACATGAACAAACCATAATTAATCAATCATAGGTAATGTTAATAACAATGAACACATTTTTATTGGGAATGTTAGTAAATAGTGAACTCAATCCATGACTAAATATAAGTCCACATAAATTATTAATTCATGCCATCATCTTCAGTAGCCACTTTATCCTGGTCAGGGTTACAGTGGATCCGGAGCCTATTCCAGGAACACTGGGTACAAGTAGGATTGACTCACACGTTACACACGTTCACACCTAGGGGCAATTTAGCATAGCCAATCCTACATGTGTTTGGGAGATGGGAGGAAACCAGGGAAGCCAAAGAAAACCTATATGGACTTGTTGAGAATTTGCCAAGCTCTAAAGAGACAATAACCAGCAAGAGGCAACAATGGTACAGACTGTACCATGGTGGTGCAGCAAACAATACTTTTCAGCATGTTACAAAATATTGATGGTTCTTGTCTCCAGGTGTGAATCAGTGTTGGTGTTGATTATTCATTATTTAAAAACAAATGAACACAATAGTGTTAGTTTCTTTGTTCATGATACTTATTGTGTATTAATACTGTAGTTCATGGCTCACTCAATTTAACTAATGTGTAAAATAATTAGGTCATTAAAAGGGCCTTAAAGTGAAATGCTACCATTATGAGTCATGAGTTAGGAGTTTTACATCACATACAATGAAGAAGCAATGGAGCAATCTATCTATCTGTCTGTCTGTCTGTCTGTCTGTCTGTCTGTCTCTCTCTCTCTCTCTCTCTCTCTCTATATATATGTGTGTGTGTGCGTGTGTGTGTGTGTGTAGATAGATAGATAGATAGATAGATAGATAGATAGATAGATAGATAGATAGATAGATAGATAGATAGATAGATAGATAGATAGATAGATAGAAAAAGATTTTATTGGGAAAAAAAACCCCTAATAAACTAAAACAAAAATCTGACATCTCATAGATTTAGAATGGACCTTAAAAATGGAAAAGATGGATATATTTAAAAGAATTATGCTTTTGATCTGTTTTTATCTGTAAATGAGTGCACAACATTCTTTGTAAAACTCATTATCTCTGGTGGAACACACTGAGACCCTCTCTGAGCCCTTGAGAGAGAGATTGCATATGTGAATCAGTAACTATGCATGGCATGTGCGTGTGTCAACTCACGGCATAGAAAGAATGCTCTGAAACAACATTCACACACAAACGCAGGCAGATCCAAAGTCCTCGATGCCCCGTCTGGGTTGGATTTCTCTCTCCGACTGTTGCCTTGGGAACTATGTTCAGCTTACCTCAGGCAGGTATTTCCCAGAGGGCCATGGGGCAGCCTGATTAGGTGTGAATCAGACTGGTGAGTTTAAATCAAATCTAATGTAAAAACATGGCTTAGGGGCCTTACTGATGGGTCACGTATTTCAGAAACAAAAGCATGTCACCAGACTGAACGGAACAAGGTTTCTTTTTCAAACATTAATCCCTGCTGTGAATAAAATTGCTCTTTGGCTGGCACACTTTTTGACAGTCAGCGCATTCCACTGCGTGTTTTCAACTCTCTATACTGCTGTACTGCTGATGGCCTGAAATACATTCACACAGCCACAGACATTACAATAAATAAGCTGTGGAGTGCCTTATATATGTTCACACGTTCACACACACACACACACACACGTATACATATTTATATTGGAATAGAGTAGTTATGATCTCATCCTGAAAAATTTTAGCACCACTTAGAGGTTCCTTCTATATACCCTTTATTTAAAGCTGCTTTGTGACAATATCTATTGTTAAAGCACTATCCAAATAAAACTGAATAGAAATGAGTTTGCTCTGTATGCATGGCAGGGCCTGACTAATCATATCATGAGGAAAAAGAGCAGCCCTACCCTGTTCCACATAAAGGGCCGAGTCTTTCCCACTCAACTGAGTCAACAGGTTGGACAATTACACAGTGTACTGAAATATGCTATTTATAGTAACACAAAATTACAACGCTAGAGTATGCATTAACAATTTGTTTTTGGTGAAACCTGTTTATTCTGTTCTTGTTTTAATGTTTTTATTTGGATAAAAATGTCCAGGTGATATCCAAAGTGTTCAATCTTATTTGCAATGTAATAGAAATTGTTGTTACGCAGCTTTACAGAAATAAGCATGGACATTTCATGGAAAGATCCACAATAAGCAAGCTATAAGTGGTGATAGCAAGAAAATGTCCCTTAGTCAATGTGAGAGACTTTGAGAAGAACCAGATTCAAAATGGGTTTTGTTCAGCACAAGATAGTGGACTTATAGCTCATTAGGTTTCCACAATTAGTAATAAGTGTGTTGAATTCATGCTCAGTATGATCGTGCTCAAAGTCTTAAAATGTACAGTATATTAAGTTGTTCATCTTTATTAGGTCACTGTGGATCCAGAGTCTATAAGAACATGAAGCATGGGGTGGAAGTACCCAGAGGATCAGACACCAGTCTTTTACAGTGCACCATGCACAAACATATTCACATAATCAATTACATGTAGCAGCAATTTCGATTAAGCAATCAAATTATTGATGTTTTTGGAAGCTGGGAGGAAACCTGAGAACTACAGGAGAACATGGAGTGAAAGAAAACTGAGCTGACCATTAAAAAAATCTTATAGTACTTTTTGGTACTATAAGGTATATTAGTTTGCATGATTATACATACAGTTGTTCAGTCATATGGCCTGGCATAATGTGATATGCAAAAAACTAAACAAAACACAGCTCACCCTGCGTCACTTAATGTTGCTACCCCAATGATCATTTATCACGGCCTTGACTTTGTTTCAATACTACATGGTTTGGGTTGTAAGGCTAGGAGATCTATATAGTTCAATGTGAAAGAGGCTGAGAGGTGAATGAGTAGCTGGGCAGGTGAACACAGACTGGGGGCGATGGCATTGCTCAGATGCCCTTGGCCTGCCTCATGGACATTAACTAGCTACACACAGGTCCGGCTTTGTGAGTCTCACACAAAGGCCACACTGTTCATCTCCCCTAGTGAGGCTGGCTTCTCCAGAATAACACCTTTGTGACATGCAGAGCTGTACTTGGCGAACGAGTGAAGGACAGAGGAGAGGAGGTCCTCTGCACACCTCTTGGATTCATTCAGTTCTGCAAAAGAACTTTTTGTTTGGTCTGATGACACACCTGACCAAGGTTACTAACCATTCTATATATCTATTTGTTTTATTTATTTATGACAAAACAGGCAAAGCAGCTGTTCATTTATCACTCTGGTGTGTAGCAAGTGACTGTGTTGATGTACTTGATGTGGTAATTGTTCCACAATTTCTTGTGGAGTGAGGTGGCCGTGTATAATAATGAATTGCTAGGTACAACAAAGACTCTCCCTTCAGGGACACAATGCATCCTGGTCCCCATGGCAGCCTGGCAAACATGGACACGAAGACATGTGAACACACCAATTAAGAGCAAACATTGAGAGAAAAAGGCCTAATGGGAGTCTATATATTCCCTGGTTGAGTTAACCTGGAACTGCATCTTTACAAACAGTTAAAACAAAAAAATATATATTAATAATAAAGGCATTAAACTTATAATGTGCTACTTATTTATATATAAATAAGTAGCACACCATGTTCAAATCGGCTGTATGCCATGTGCTTATCATATTAGCTAACTTGTTATAATTGACAAAAGAGACCAAAGGTTGAGTTTTTATACTAAGTCCACATAAATAGCCATATGCAGCCCAGGCAGGTCAAATAAAAGTCCACAGAGCATATGTATCTGACAGAAAAATTCACACCTATTCACATTAACTTGATCCTGTTAACCACAAAGCCAGAGATTTGTAAATGAGGTCTCTTGGTGATGGATTGCTGAGTTGTGAGGTTAAGTAGAGTTCACTGAATAAGCCTCCTCAAGGCTTAATGGGCATGAATGTTCTAGGCTGGAAAAGATCCCAAACATCAGCAGGTATTAGAGTAAAACTCCCTCAACTCTACCAACACACACAGCATGCTCACAAGGCATCTGGTTCTCGAACAAAATTCACTTTATTTTGTTCATACTGATATTCACCTGCTGCCTGCTACCCAGCTATACTATAAATGCAGTCTACGGGCTTAAATACAGTTGAGTTTGCATAACTTTATTTATGCAAAATAAAGTCAGGTAACTAACAACTAAGACACTTATTATGTTATGCTAGATGGTCTTTCATTATCACAAGCAACCAAAATGGTCAAATTTGTTTTTGTTATGATATTAATATCAATACAAATCACAAAATCGGATAGAAATATCTGATTATATTTGATAAGATTTACAATATTTGCTATATAAATATTTATTTTAATATTAACTATATTAATTTAATTATATTAATATTTGCTATATATTAATTTTAATCAACTTATGTGCAAGTCTTCTGTTTTAACCAGGGAGAGGAAAAACAAATACATAATTTTAAGGTATTTGAGTACATGGTTCACTGTAATCTTTATTTTTAATTTTTTAGAAAGCTTGTTTTTTTTCAATAATAACATTTTCTATATTAATTTTAAATGTTGATAAATTACATTTATTTTTTTCACATTAAAAATAACGAATCATTACATTTTCTTACATTTATATTTAATTAAAACAGTAAAAAAAAATAATAATGTATTTAACCCTTATTTAAATAATAATTGAATATTAAATTGAATTATTAATAAATAATTCGATTCAAGACCTAATCAAAATAAAGCAGCCAAATGCTTAGCAGCAGCAGCAGCAGCTGCATTGTATGGCATAATGGAGACAAGTAAAAAATCTGTGGTCCAAATGATAAGATATCTTCATTTTTAAATGCTTTAAAGGAAACAGCAGGTTAATATTCTGCAAATAATGCGAGCCAAACTCCCTGGAGATTTTGATATTTCACAGCTTAATATTCAACCTGAGGAAACATGTACAGACAAGCCATTAGCTAGGTGAGTTAGCTAGCCAGGTCTTTTCATTATAAAAGCTTCTGCTTTTTACATGCACATGAATGTAACATGGAGTTGTCCAGACCTTTGCAGCTATAACAGCTTCAACTCTTCTGGGAAGGCTTTCTACAAGGTTGAGGAGTGTGTTTATGGAAATCTTTGACCATTTCTCAAAGTGCATTTGTGAGGTCAGGCACTGATGTTGGATGAGAAGGTCTGGCTCGCAGTCTCGGCATTAATTCATCCCAAAGGTGTTCTATGGGGTTGAGGTCAGGACTCTGTGCAGGCCAGTCAAGTTCCTCCACACCAAACTCACTCATCCATGTCTTTATGGACTTTGCTTTGTGAACTGGTGTGTAGTCATCTTGGAACAGGAAGGGATCATCCCCAAACTGTTCGCACAAAGTTAGGAGCATGAAATTGTCCAAAATGTCTTGGTATGCTGAAGCATTAAGTGTTCCTTTCACTGGAACTAAGGGGCCAAACCCAACCCCTGAAAAACAACACCTGAATTCAGTGATTGGGAGGGGTGTCCCAAAACTTTTCACAATACACTGTATGTAGTTAAAATGTTCGAATAAATGGTAGCTTGCTAGCTGCAAGCCTAAACAGACTGAAGCCCAAACAGCATGAGAATAGATTTACCTTCTGTTTAAACTGTTTAATGTGGATCACCTGGTTAGTTAACATGATTGTTTAAAACTGTAGACATATAAAAGTAATTTGTGCTGGAATTGCTCAAGAAAGTGTGTTTTATTTATTTATTTATTATACTTACTATTTACAGACAACCTATGTACTCTACATACTTTTACTCAGGCGAACTACTACACTATGTTAACTCAAGTCAGTGTGTTTTGCCCTCTTTTTACCACTGGTTGTATCTCAGACAGCATATGCAGCCTACTTTAGATAGATTAGGTCAACAGGGGAAACAGTGCTACACCGGAGATTAAAAACCTTTTTGTTTTTAATGAAAGTTTGCTGCCTTGTTCCAGAATAAACCCACATGCATTTCTTACATAGCAGTTTTGTTTTATTTTGTTTTAGATATATGGGAAAATTAGTGCATCACTTCCTGTTATTTTCCCAAAACAGAAAACACATGTGACCCAAAGGTTTGCACTCCATCACAAATCCTGCCAAAATAACATATAAAAATGTGTGTATTTAGACAAAGAAAACATAATTACAGATGTACCAGAACGAAAAAAACAGTATAGGTTTTTTTTCCATGCAAGAAGATACCCTGGGCTTTTGAATAAAATAAAATAAAATAAAATAAAATAAAATAAAATAAAATAAAATAAAATAAAATAAAATAAAATAAAATAAAATAAAATAAAATAAAATGATCCAATTAAAGTTCTAGCCAATGTTTCTGTATATAGTAATAACAAACCATGGTGTATATACACATAAAACATGTAACTGTATGTGTACTGATATGAAACAAAATTTTTACAGTGCTTCTTCCATAGAACATGCTGTAAATGCAGTTTATTAGTTCCAGCTTGTGTGAATGTACAACTATATTTGGAAAGAGCAACAAATTGATGACAGTGGAATAAAACTGTATGTGCTGGTCATAATTTACTAACCACATGCTTATCCTATCTGAATGACATATTACAACACTGAAGTCTTTGTGTGTGTATTTTAAAAAGTGTAGCCAAAAGAGCCAAACCAGTGACTGAATAAATGAACCAATGAATTATTTAATTGATTGATTGGATTCACAATAAGGCAAATTGCTAACAAGCATCACAACAGAACTTTCTTTACTGACATGTAGTTTTCCCAATTAGAAAATTCTAATGCAATATTTCACAGATATATGGTTCATTACATCCAAAAATATAATCAATTGCTTTATTACTAGAATGTACACTATATTGCCAAAAGTTTTGGGACACCCCTCCAAATCATTGAATTCAGGAGTTGGGCTCGGCCCCTTAGTGCCAGTGAAAGGAACTCTTAATGCTTCAGCATACCAAGACATTTTGGACAATTTCATGCTCCCAACTTTGTGGGAACAGTTTGGGGATGGGCACTTCCTGTTCTAACATGACTGCACACCAGCGCACAAAGCAAGGTCCATAAAGACATGGGTGAGTGAGTTTGGTGTGGAGGAGTCCTGACCTCAATCCGATAGAACACCTTTGGGATGAATTAGAGCGGAGACTGTGAGCCAGGCCTTCTCGTCCAACATCAGTGCCTGACCTCACAAATGTGCTTCTAGAGGAATGGTCAAAAATTCCCATAAACACACTCCTAACCCTATAAAGTCAATTAATCATGCTTCCAAAAGAAAAACCCAAGAGTGTTTTACTATGAATGCGGTAAATCTCACAAAATACAAAAATTCACTGTATAGTGTTATTACATACTACTTAAACTATGCTGTTTCATTTTAATTAACAAATTACTTACATCTTCGTTACTTCTTTGTCTTGATGTATTTGCCTTCTGCTGTGGGCGGACACTTAAATGATAGAAATGTTTTGGAAACCAGATGCTTGTGTTTAAGATACCAAATAAGGAAAAAAAGATATGTAAGGTATGTGTAAAAAAAAAAAAAATCACCAAAGCCTTAAGGGTGATGAGTGCTTAAAGGTGTGAGACTGAATTCAAAAACAGAAGTATTTCTACCTCATTCAGTTGATTTGCATTGGTGTTGGTTATATCAAGGAAGTACAGTAAGGTTGTAAATACTTTTCATTTTGAACCTGTAGGCTAACAGAAAGCAGTAGTTTGCTGGCTCTCATTGCCTGTGATTAGTCCTGACCAATATCCTATTTGACAGGGCAGTGAAACGGGGCAGTCATCCGAATCTTGCCTAAACATTTTTACACTATTTAACTCTATCATCTGTTTTTCCCTCTTCCAAAATGCTAATGGAGGAGAAACTAGCATACACTGTTCAATCAACACACAAATTACACAAAAGGACAGATCATGAATATTTTAAATGACCAGTTATAACACTTCTGTTTGCTCACTACACAGTAACCCAGAGGAGAGACGTGAATCTGTCTATAAGTATAGGTGTAATGCCATTAGCATTAGAATTAACCAGTTGCATATGAGATAAACAAATGACCAGTGTGGAGGAAAACATGATGAACGAATACAGTAATACATTTCAAGCAATGAGGACTCATTTAAGATTTAGATAGGGGAAGAATTATTTCTATTAGCACTATTGGATGGATAACAGATTTTTGTTATGCTCATGTAATAAGTAATTATGACGTGGCACATTTCTGTGTATTTGTCCTGTAGTGTTTGCACTAGGTTGCATACGTTGAACTTTATGCGGCTAGGACAACTTACTTTAAGTCCTTAGCTCTGTGTTGTTTTATGTTGCATCATGGTCTTGGAAAAACGTTGTTTCATTTCACTATGTATTGCATCAGCTATACACAGATCAGGCATAACATTATGAGCAGTGAGAAGTGAAGTGAGTAACATTGATGATCTCATCATGGCACCTGTTAGTGGGTGGGATATATTAGGCAGTGAAAATTTTGTCCTCAAAGTTGATGTGTTAGAAGCAGGAAAAATGGACGAGCGTAAGGATTTGAGTGAGTTTGACAAGGGCCAAATTGTGATGGCTAGACGACTGGATCAGAGCATCTCCAAAACTGCAGCTCTTGTGGGGTGTTCCCGGTCTGCAGTGGTCAGTATCTATCCAAAAAGGTCCAAGGAAGGAACAGTGGTGAACCGGTGACAGGGTCAAGGCCAGCCAAGGCTCACTGATGCACGTGGGGAGTGAAGGCTGGCCCGTGTGATCCGATCCAACAGACGAGCTACTGCTGTTCAAATTGCTGAAAAGGGTTAATGCTGGTTCTGATAGAAAGGTGTCAGAATACACAGTGCATGATGGGTCAGGGCTGTTTTGGCAGCAAAAGGGGATCAACATAATATTATGCAGGTGGTCATATTGTTATGCCTAATTGGTGTATATGATTGAAATGACAATAAAAGCTTCTTGAATTGTCTTTTAAAAGGATTTAACTCATGAGTATGAGATGTTTCTTCTCCATACATATTAATATAGAACTGCAGTTCTTGTTCCAGTATACTGAATATATACATAGCGGCACTGCATCTAAATAGAGTTGGCTAAACTTGACCCCGGAGAGGTAAAAGGGTGTGACACCTCATCACTGTGGTGTTCTGGTAAGTCAGAAGCAGCAAACATCCCGAATCTTAAGTCCTTACACTATTAAAAGATCTCCATTATATTGCATAAATGCAACTATGATGCTGTTTTGTTAGTTTGGCTTTGATTCCTTTGTTTGTTTGAAATGCTAAAGTGACTTCAATTATGTGTCCTCTGTAGCACAGGTTCTTCTGCAGGCCTTATTTGGAACATGAAACGAATATCTAGAATACATTTACAGGTTGTGGGTTGCTTTGTAAAGCTCTATGGAACTAAGTGAAGTAGGTGGAGCCAATTTCAGGGTTGAACCTGTAACAATGTATTTAGTGACATTAGCCGCGGGTGACAACAATGTGCGTCACAGTTTTGCTAACGGGGCGTTTGAAATGATATAATTATGTTTAACAAATAGCTTACTAACGTAATAAGCTTTTAGAATAATGTATCTGTATATATATTTTTTATCTTTTGCTGATTATTTTTAATTGAATAACGTTCACTCTAGCACATTTCAAGCTTGATCCATTATTTATCAAAGAGGTTTCATGTCTTTTTACCCACAAACATAGAAGTGAATATCTTAGCCTTGAGTAACACTGACTGTAGTGACTAGTGAACAGTCTGCTAGAGGGTGAGGTCACATTTGTTTCAAAGGAAATAAAAAGCAATGTTGATGTTTTGGGTTGATAAGAAGAAGGAAAGAAGGTAAGAAGGAACTAGTCTCTCTATATTGTATATCAAATTAAAGGACCTTGTAAACACACCCTGGAATCATGATGCTTTTCAAACTTGTCCATCCCCTCAGTTCTGTGGTTTATTGCTGGGCCAAATATGTGGAACCTATTACATTACCTAGAGTTTCAGCTTCCCATTTTACCACAAGTGCTGAACATTCGATATGTAGACAGGACAGACAGATAGATAGAAAGAGAAGGGCAGGCTTATGCTGCTCAAGGTTATAAGAAAATAAAGCAGAAGTCAATAAATAACAGGCTCAATCTAGGACACAAAAATACATGAATAATAGTGTAGAATGACAATAATAATCTCTGGCATAGATATTATTGGGTTGTCCTTTTAATGTTAGTATAAAACCACACAAGGATGTTACTGTAATGTTTTATATTTAATCGACTGTATAATTTCTACCAACTGTTCTTCCGGTTCCCGGTTGGGTTTCCAGTCGTGACTAAATGCAAACTAAATGCATTTATAAAATGCCTCTCATATTTCACTTGTTCATCGTCAGACCTCATTATCCATGTTGTTAATTTCTTGTACACATTCTATTACCTTTTACTCAAGAAATGGCCCTTGGTCTTTACGATTATTTTTAAAAGAACATTCCCTGAATTTAAATATTTATACACAAACATAGTGAGGGAAAATACTTTCATAAAGTTCATTACTTATTGCACTACCTCAATGTTAATATTTCATCCGCTGCTATATTTATGTTTATTTCTATTTGCACTACCTCAACCGCTGCTAGTGCAGTTTTGCACAAGACGTGTTGTCAGGCAGCTATATATATATATATATGTTATAATCATATATGTTATTGTTTTTTTCTACAGTTCTCAAATGTTGTACATTATTTCATTTTATTTCATTCCATTAACATTTCATTGCACATGTTCTCTTTTTCGGCACCAAGTGTCCTGTGTTTTTTGTGTTGTCTTTTTTGTACTTATTGTTTTTGCACTGTCTTGTCGTTGCTCTGTTTGCACCTAGCTGCACACTTTGCACTTTATGTGGCTAAGACAAACTTCTGTCCTAGCTTTTTTTGTGTTTAAACTTTATGTTGTATGTTTATGTAGCACCAGGGTCCTGGAGAAACGTCGTTTCATTTCACTATGTACTGCGTCAGCTATATGTGGTTGAAATGACAATAAAAGCTTCTTGAATCTTAAAATCTGCCCATGGCTTAAATCATTCAGTGCATCTCGCACAAATAAGGTGTGGTGCACAGTAAAGGCTTAGTGCACAATGGAACAATAAAAAATAATAGACTAGAAATAATGTTTTGTCCTCTTCAGATAAAAATAAGTCTCTCTTATACATACACACTACACAGTGTATGAGTGTATGTATATCTATATATCTATATCTATATATCTATATCTATATATCTATATCTATATATCTATATCTATATATCTATATCTATATATCTATATATATATATATATATATATATATATATATATATATAAATATATATAAATAAATATATATAATATAACAAAGTGCACAATAGACACTGGCACACATTCCATAAATTCATGTGACATGGCACCATTGAGTGTATTAATTAATGTGCTCTTATCTGATATCTAGTAATAACAAAGCCATATTTTGCCTAAAATCTACCTCATAAAAAAGGTCTTAAATGCAAACCTATAATTGGTTGCCCTTAAAAAACCTCATGCTGCAATCTGCTTGATCGGACAGATGTGTCTAAGCCGGTAGGTAGGAAAGACTGTAGGTGAGGTGTAGGTAAGTGTGACTTATCTGCTGTGGCTATGTAAATTTTGTGTGCGCTGCCCATGATGGATGGGAATTTTTCCGTTTGATACATTTCTCTTTGGGATCTTATCTTTCAAACACAGTCAGGACTTTGACTGTCTTCACGGAAATGAAGAGAACAAACCACGCTCATGCACATACATACGCACACAAAAATATATCTATATACACACACAACTATTAATGAACCATTTTACTTTGTGTGTGTGTGTGTGTGTGTGTGTGTGTACATATCTCACATATACACGTGTTTCTTATTCAGTCCAGTTTAATCGCCTGGTGGTATTACAATCATTGGAGAAATCTTCTTCGAGTAATGTGTTGCAATACTGAACACATTTTAGCTTTAAACCTTTACAATACAACATTGATTCAATTAGGCACTATTAAAATGATCGCAATCATAACATACCTACTGCACAGAAATGCTGCTGTAAGCTTCACTGTCAGGAAAAACAAAAAAAGGTATGATAAAGATACAAATCAACACACGACGGTGATCCGAAAGGTCCAATGACGTACCTTATTTGAGCTATACAAGATAAAAGATACGTATTAACAGTACACAGAATTTATATTCATGCATACAAAAGTGTGTACCATGAAATGGACAGTTTAGTACCTTTTTCTGGGTATGTAGATGGATGAACAATTTCAGACATACAGTCTCACAAAAAAAAGGTATTAAACTGTGCACTAGAGTAGTATGTTTAGTAGTTTAAGAACTTACAGTCCATTATGTTAAAAAGTCAGTTTGAGATGTACTCTTGTGGATACCACCCCAATAACAAGCAAAGCTACAGCTATTTTCTTTTCTGAGTGTATGAAGCCAGTAACAGGCTGAGTATTTCACATTATTACGAATCAAAGTGAAGTACCATTCATCATGCGCACGTTTCTTCGGTAAATGCATAGTACTGGAGTAGCAAAGACAGTCACTGGGTAATACATGAACAGTCTCCATGATCAGTCCTACATCCAACTCTACAGTCTCACCTCCTGGGCTGAATTTCTTATTCAGGTTCACTGTGGACAAAATGCCCATATATTGTCTCTAATGGGCAAATGGATACCTAGCCATTCCATGGTGAAGCTTCTACGGTCCATGGCCAAGGTAAAAACATAATGAAACTTTGTTGTTTAAAAAAAAAAAAAAGAAAGAAAGAAAGAACAGGGTAAGGCACCCAGAGCAGGAAGTCTTGGCTAGATTCACCACTGTGATTTCCACTGCAGGCCATTACCCTACAGAGAAGAACAGGAAAAGAAAGTTTTTATTTTTAATAGACATGAAGGTAGCATCTTACAATTCTGTTTACTTCATACATCAAGTTTTTGTCCTCCTTGTTCAATACACTCAACCTAATCCATAATTAATTGATGAAATATGTATGCACTTTGGCCTTTTTAATCTACTATTGAGAGACTTGAGGTATTTTTAGAGCCGGACTCCTTCTCTCAGAGTAACGAGATTTGTTCAATGTGACTGGAGGAAACAGAACACCTTATTTATATCTGCAGTGTGAAGGCAATGAAATGCAAGTTGCAAAACCCCCCAAATTATATATGCTAGTGGTTGGCTACAAAAGGCTTCATTCAAAAAGCTGATCAGTAGATAAATCCCTTTCAGATATGATACGAGATTGGCTCCTTATTTGCAGGGTTTCATTTTGCAAATCCATGTGCACAAGCCCAGACTGGGTTCTGATTCAAGTATTCCACTCTGTCCTTCACATGCAGCACTCCAATGTGTATGTCTAACTATAGACATTTATAATCCATGCAAACAACAAGATTTATTCTGGACGCCTGAACAATGCAAATTCCATTTCCCAAAACAGGGATTCTCTCAGGTAGTTAGTTTCCTTTTCAAACAAAGCAGAAAGAAGAAAAAAAAAGAGTCACGAAAGCATTGAAAACGTAAGGAAGAAGTGAGGAAAAAAAAGAATGCCGGATGACAACACCCTGCAATCAAGTAGGACTGTCCAGTGCTTACGCCCTGACTTGAGTAGTGTTCTCTAGCTTGAGTGTCTTCCACAACACAAATCTGACTGCTGGATCAGATATCAGGTGCAGAAAAAATGTGGAAAAAGAAAGGATTTCCAGAACGGAACATGACACTGCAAGAGTAAATGATGAGGAAGTTGAGAGTGAGAGAGAAATAGGAAGAATCAGGATAGACTGAAAAACAGGAGCTCCTGACAAATAATAAAAGTAAGACAGGAGTGAGGGCATGGTAGATCAGCGGGGAAGCCCCAGAGGTGATGGCTCTACAAGAACAATACAAGGAAATCGGAAAGACGAGGTATGATCACAGAGCTGCATACGTTAGTGACGGGTCGCCGTCCGATGTCGGACAGGTTCGGGCTGATGTTGCCGCTCTGACTGGGTTGAGAGACGAGAGAAGCTCGTGGGATTGAAGTATCATAAGAATGGTCCACCTGGAGCTAAAGCCACAAGTATGAAGAGGGACAAATAAGCTGTGTAAAAATAGTATTGTTGAATGTGAATTTGCATAGGCAAAACAGGACAGGTAAATACTGCTACTCACATTCGTCACTCCTTTGGTGATAATTGCGAGCTCTGTGGGCTGGTACACGGAGCTACGCATCTGTCCGTTATAGCCACTATATGGAGACAATGGCTTGTTACCTGATAACACACAGTAAAAAGTCAGAGTGAGAAATCCAGGTAAAAACAAAGTTCCATTGTTGACAACAAGAGCTAACATGTTTCACAGACATTCCACAAAATCTAATGTAATTAAACTGGAAACAAATTATAACAAGTCAGTCTTTAATGCTGGTGCAGGCATTTGGTGGGAGAGGTAACACCAACCCACTGTTAGTTATTTTTCTTGTAGCAGCATGCCTCATCATGTACATCAAGTGTAATTTATCACAGCCTATGTGAAGCCTAACCAATAGCAGCTTGATAATTAGACATGGGCTTATTCGATGACTAATTGTAAGATCATTATAACAAATATGTGCTAAAGCTAAATAAAATGAAAAATGGGCAACAATGTAATTAGCTTTAATGCATCCAATGGAAGAGTCATTCACATTATGGTATGATATGAAAGCAGTAAAATATTGCTGTATCCTTGTCAGGAAGGCGGGTAGTAACACTGGAAGGGAAATGTCCTCTGCCGCTGTGAAATGCCTGACCGGCATGACGGTATAGCCACACCTCAGTCTCGGTGGAGATGTGAGAGTAAACAAACCGAGATCTGAATCATTGTTCTTTGAAATGTGTTAGCCATATTGACCGCCATTACCCAGGGTTTGGTGCGTGCTCACTTTGCTCTTCACTGAGTAATGCAATCATGCACACGGCCCTGAGGCATTGGGCTAAAATGGAAAAACTGGCTTAATGTGACGAACTGTTTTGTTTTCACAATCGAAATGGCTTAGCAAACACTAAATAAAATAGCATGACAGCATGATGTTGACTTTTTAATATTTGCCCTGTATAATCCAGAAATGTATGCTAATTGATGATCAATGAAACAGGATGTGAGAGAAAAGGAGAGAGACAGGGCATCTGCAGAACAATGTGATCTAAAGACTCGTCTTCTGCCATTACAGACACCACTTCAAACATCGGCGTATCATATTCAGTAGTGTAAGCAGCAGACTTTGGCAGAACCCAGCTTTCTGTATCTTGCGCTTTTTTAAAGTCCTTCTATTTAATCATTCTGTCATCCATTTTAAATTGGTTTCTGGAGTATGTTTTACTGCAATAAATCTGTCACAAAGCTCGCCAGTTTGAATGCATTACTCAGCTAATGAGCCATGACTGTGTGTGTTTTTTTAAGTTAATAATTATTTTAACTTAACAGATTGAAACAAATTTTTAAAAATCTCTAGGATTTTGTATTTAAGAAAACATGTTCATTATTCATTTGATCATGCCGAAACATCACAACAAGTCTGCAGTGTTGTATAAATGCTAGGAATGTGACCCATGGAAATCAGGAAAGCAGCTTATAAAATCACCTGCAAAGCACAGAGCAAAACAACGGAAATGAAAAACAAAACAAAACAAAACAAAAAAAAAAAAAACACAATCGTGTACCTGTTTTGGGTTCGTCCATAGAGAAGGCCTTATTTTCCATAAACATGCTCTGTGTGCCTTGCTCTTTCAGGATGTTCTCGTACCCTATGCCATGGTTTGAATAGACATCTGTGGGGAGTGATGATACCTCGTCTGTATTGTCGGTCACATGGCACAGCTCGGGCACTGTGTAAAGGAGCAGGAAAACCCAGGCATTGGCCACCAGTGCTATAGTGAGGGTCGGGTCGTTCCACGCGGGGCTGCCGTGCTTGCCGTTGCCGTACGTGTACATGACTATCCATGCAACCCAAATGCCGAGGGAGAACATTCCAGTGAGCAGGATGAAGACTCCGTCCTTGTGCCAGCGCTGGTGTTCCCCGAACAGGATAGGTATTGATGCCACAATGAAAGCCACCAGTAGGACCATAACATAAATAAGAGCCATTACAAAGTCTTTGTTGGCAATTAAGCATGGCACAGTTGGTCCAGAGGTGACGTTAATGGGCTGGCGGACCATGGTGATAATCAACCATTCTGTGTTGATGATCACTTCGACCAACCAAAGCGCCAAGGCTCCAAGGCATAGTGCCCAGGCTCGGGGTGCCTTGTTGTACCTGGACAGGATGTTGAGATTTATGGCTTTCATAAGAAGGCAGGAGAAGCAGGCAGCAAACAACACGCCAAACAGGAAGCGGCGTGAGGTACATGTGGCAAAGTCCTGGCCCACAATGAAGGCAAATGCCAGCCCAAAGAGGCCCAGAGTGCCCACAAGTAAGCCAATGTCCAGTGGTACTGACCTGCGCCGCCTGTCGTCTGACATAAATGGCAGGCTGGCAAGGACAACCATCAGCAGTATGAGGCTTACCAACACTCCAGCTGTGGCGAATGCCTCCAAAACGATGCCCCAAACTAAACCAAGATCACACAGGTTATAGTAGATAGCGCTCACGTTGGAGCCGCAACCCTGTGGTGCCCCTGTTGAGCCAGGCACAAATGCAACAATCAGGGCAAGTAGAAGGTTCCAGAAAGATCTGGGAGTGAAGCAATCCATGGCTGAGGTCACCTGCGTTCAGACACAAATAAGACACCAAACATCAACCAAGAGAAGCAGATAGACAGAGCAGACAGAGAAGGCAATACTGAGCTTCTAAATAAGAGACAATGATCTTTACAATGAAAATGAGACAAAACACCCAATGAGGGAGATCAGAAACTGAAGACAATCTGAACATTCGTTTTAAATAATCACATGTTCGTGCATGCTTGAAAGAGATGCCCTGCCCAGATGTGTGACTGCGTGTATGAATGTGTATGGGAACACCACAGAAGGTCTCGCCCTGAGAACAGGAATATCTAGACCTGGCGTTGATCCACAGAGCTCTGTAAATCATTCATGAGTTTTACACAATATTGACTTTTTTCCCAAGGGTAGGTTTGAGGCATTCTTGGAGAGATCAGGACAGGTTTCCTTTTTTTATTAGTTGTGTTTTTTTTAAAAAAAAAAAAAAAACAGATTCAGACACAGACAAAACCATTGTTCTAGAAAGATGTGTGTTATGGTACAGAATCCCTTTGTGTGTTTGGGCTTTCCAAGAATAGTGTTGGCTTTAGAGCTTTGGAATAATTTAAGCAAAAGCTTGAACAATGCACCTTTTTAACAAAATCAGGGAAAAAGTGCAGATGATTTGAAGCCATAAGCCAGATCTTCTTGTAGGACACTTTTTTGGTTAGAGAAAATGGTTTTAAACACTGCTGGTCAGTAACGTATGTAATTCGTCTAAGCATATGTAATTCGTCTCAGCCTGAAGAGCTTCATTTGGTAGCATTTGACGGAATAACACACAGCTGGAATAAGTCCTGAAACACTCCTGAGGTGCAATGGCGTATACACAAAACCTGAATTGTTGTATCTCGATGGAGGACATTGCACCTCCTTCTTTCTCTTTGCACAGGCGCCCTGAAACACTTCTTCAGGATTTATAGCTGTTCCGCTTTAACAGGACTATCTTTGTTTATTCAAAACATTCATGTCATTTCCTATTAACAATTCTGATCTCTGTGTGTCTGTCATATCCACAGTTGAATATACACTAGATATATTGGTAAAATAATTAGTTTAACATCAACTACCACACTGATTTCTAGACAATTAAAAACATCATATAACCCTAAACTGTTAGAGTTAATTAATCTTAATACACTGCAAGAGTTAACCTAAAGTCATTCACACACACACACAGGTGTAAAAAACTAGTAATATTAAAATAATGTAAACTAACAATTTAGTTAATCCTATCCGTTAACCTTCTAAACTAAAATTGAGTTGCGTTATGTTTGACGGACAGTTTTTCGCACCAATCAGAACACAAAATCGCTGAGCGATACCCAATCAGATTCGGGTAGAGGCGGGACAAAGAAAAGCTCAATACACACCTGCGTAAATCAACAAAGTAGCACACTGGGTGTTTGATGAAATAGATCTGTTTTATTTAGACGCAGTAAAAAAAATTGGGAAAAATTTCTCGTCTGAAATCGTACACACCGCCACACCGGCACTGTAAACTTTAGCCAAAACATTCACTTTGCATTAAATATGCGTAAAATCTTGCTCCGACTGTCGGAGCCTATTCACGTGTTAAGCTACAAGTAATTCAGTAACAAAAAAAAAAAAAAAAAAAAGTTAGAATAAACACTGTCCTGTCACGATTGACCTTAATTGTAAAGAATAAAGAGGATTTTATTCTCGAGTTACTCAATAAAGCATGTTCTTATGAAGTAAAGTGGACTTACTTGACCGTGGCTGTAGTAAGAGATGAACTGCTCCGCTACTCTGCTCCTCTGTTTAATTATCCTTTCTCAATCACTTTAGTTCAGTGTGTGAAAGAAATCTTTTTACATTGCGAAGACAAAATGGGTGGCTAAAGTTGACGAAGGAAGGTTTTTAAACCCGTCCAAGTGGTCCACTTTTTTGTGTTTCACTTCATATCTTCATAAGCGCTGGTCCGAACAGGTTTTGTTGTAATCTGCCGTGCTCTTCACTGATACTGTCGTGGCGAACCTGCTACCTCACTAACGAGGCGCGGGGGCGCGCGCGCGTGCTCGTAGGAGCGCGCGCGCGCGGCGTGAAATCGTGCACTCCAAGCGAGATAACTTCAGCCTGATAGGTGTTTTTCTGTGAAATATTTAAAGTAGATATGTTTTGTCACACTGTAATCACTGTCTTTCAGTCCTCTCTGCTTTGTGCCTTAATGGAATTAAGGCACATAATAATGGAAACACACACATAATAATGGAAACACACACACACACACACACACACACTGATCCCAATAGTTAATGCAATCTTTGCAATTTTTGCTCAAGTGCTACACAGTGGCTAATGTAGATCCTAAGAGCTGGTGCTGTAATCAGACTGAAGAATGTCCTGTGCTTAATCCAGGACTCCTATTCGTTTCAACACACACAAGTGTTTGAGTTTAGGTTAAACAGTTGTAGAAGAGTAATGATTTATAATCATTCTCCTCTGCTGTCACCCAAAAGAGGATAGTGGTTTTAAACAATTGACATTGTCACAAGGCAGCTTTTACCAAAAAGAAAATCCTAATGCAGATTTAGATCAGTAGAAATTCCTTGAAAGGAAGTAGACTTGGAGTTGGACACCAGGAGTCTTACTGTTATTAGTAATGCTCTACTACTAATATTAATAATAGGAATGCAAATGCTAGTAATAACACTATAATAATCGTTATCTTGTAATACGAGTGAATCCAGCTGTGCACTATTTAGAGCAGGAAGACAAAGAGTTTAATAAAGAATTTGGATGATGACATTGGGACATCTTGTGATACGAATGCAAATCTTATTGCTGATGTCATGAATTCTACACCGATAAGAAAATCAGAGTGTCTCTCTTCTAACACTAATCCTTAACACTCAGTGACCCTTTCAAGCATGAAAGACCATGCTCCTGTTCAGGACATGAAACGAAAAACCATATTTGCATGCCTTCCCTCCTCACTCAGCATACACGCACACTCGTCCTGTATCTGTTGTCTCTGGTTTGTGTGTGTCTGTGTGTGTGTGATTACAGGCAAGCTCACACCCTTGTCCTTCTTTGGGTTAGCACTGTTTTGCTTACTCCATTCTGCCAGCATCTACTTTGAGGTAGTCAGTCTTCTTGTGTTGATGAACTAAGCAGCTAAAGTAGATTTTATCTGTCCCTTTTTTGTTTATCATGAAACTTAATGCCAGTGAAAGTGCATGTGTATTGAAAAACATGCAATTCTTGTGAATTTCCCAGACAACTCAGTCATTACAGGTGTAGATATTATTACTGACAGTTGAACATTAAATTGCTGCATAGGTCTTACTTAGCAATATAATAAGTAGTTAAAAATCGTCCCACTTTGATGGAGTGTCAGTATAAATGGATGCAAAATGCCACCTAGTGGAGAGTTTGAACAAAAATTAATGGATTGTTTTTTGTATATTCTTTGATAAGTAAAGCCCTGGCAGAAAGCTGAAAGAAATACAATCCAACACTAGTTTAAATGAATTTTTATTTCATAGTCATAATCAAGATACAAACATTTTGCAGATGCTGCAGTCACAGCAACAATTGTCAGTATGACCAAATAAATTTTTCAAAAGTTAAAAAGTACTTAAAAAATATGACAAAGGCTGTCAGCGATAGAAGATCAGAACTGCTGCCTCTGTTATGTCTTTGGATGAGCTCCTTTTAGGAGCCCCATGAAGGTCAGCGAAGTCTCCACACTGATCATGCTGTCCTACTTCCCCAATGCAGTACTGCAAAATGTACAAAAAAATCAAACAAACATTAATCTCACATACATTAATGATAACAAAGCACAGATGTGTTGTTGCACTGAATAAATAATTTACATGTTCTGTATGGCATCCAGTTGGTTTGATCCCAGAGCACAGAGCCATCGCTGCCTTCTTCTCATTAAACACTCTGAAGGTGACGAAGCCCGGCTCAAACTCACCTAACATGAAGAATGGACAAAATAATTAACTTTTTGACATATTCTTATTTCAACATAGAAGTTTAATTCAAGTTAATATTTGGTCAGTTAAAGTCACCTGTTATTCTAATTTAATATCTCATTATTTAACTCTCATCAATTCTCTAAAAGATATTAGTTATTCAGTTACAAATAAAGAAGCAATTTCTTATTTAAAGACCTGAGATTATGCATTGAAATTAGTACTATGTACTATGTCAAAAAAAATAAATTAATAAATAAAATGAAAAGGGAAGAAGTAAATGAAATATTATGTCTATGAAGTGAGATATTTTTTTCACAGCTTGCAGTTTAGAATTTTGAAAAATAATAATACAAACCTTTTCCAGCTGCTCCATAAAGGTCTGTCATTGAATCCTCGTCACCTGTATCATATACCACTGGGGTAGAAGGACCTCTATTGTCTTTACACGCTCCTGCTCCAAACTTCACTGGATATTTCTGGAAAATTACAATACCTGACATATTAAAAGGAGAGTTAAAGCCAGAATCTTAATATTTGTTTTACTTCTGATTGATTCTTCTAAGTCTTAAGTCTTAAGTTAGTGAGTGTATAATATGTATATATGTCTCAGGTTGAGATGTTGTATATGCAACCAACCACACAAGTGTTACTTCAGTGAGTGTGCTACTCTACCTTAAATAACTGGTAGAGGCTTCCACCATTTTGGTCGAGGAAATGGGTTTCAGTGTGGTAGCGCAGTATTGAAGTATTTGCCCAGTTTTGGAGCTGAACATCATTAGGAACATGCCACACTGCCACATCCTCCCCATAAATGTCATAGTACCCAGGATTCTGTAAAGTAATGGTCTAGAGGTTAGGTAGGCCCAGAAAAAAAACCCACTATTTTCCAAACTAGTTTCCTAGAATGAGGAAAATAAACCACTGTGAATATTAGGAGCTTTAATATAGATCTATATATCCTTTTTTAACCCATTGTTCCTGGGACAGGCTTTATATCCATTGCAGCTGTATGTGCTTTATCTGACCAGGATAAAGCACATACTAAGAGGAATAAATTAATTATTATGATTTCTAATTTATCATGTAGTGCAGTTCAGGAGTTAAAACGTTCTGGAAAATTATGTTGAAGTTGTATCAAATATCACTATTTAAGAATAGTGTGTGATAGTCAACCTAACAACTGGACACAATTTACTGATAATCTACTTAAAAGATAGAATTGACCTATGAAAATGTCACAAGTCAGCTTAGGGCAAATAATTTCCAGTGAGCAAGTCAAATTGAAGTGAAGATCCTCTATCATATACGTATATTTATTTTACGATATCAAAGATGTCCATGCATAACTGTGTAAATAATACAAACATACCTTATAGTCATCACTGGTAGCACCCTCTGCAGTGCCAAATGTGGCAGTGTTCACCCAGGTTCCTTCACCATCAGGCCGTCTGGGATCACTACCCTGCTCGCTTGACCAGCGGTCACCTACAGTGCATTTCCCATTGATGTTGTTCTCATGTACACTGGCTACCAGTGTCCAGCCACCTCCAGCTGTGGTCATGTCACAGAATGCCTGGTACATGAAACCGTTTTCTGTTGTTAGGAAATAGATGCCATCTGAAGAATAATAGAATAATAGAATTTAAAAACACTTTAAAGTTTAGGAAGGTTTAGACACAAAATTTAAGTTATGTTTGCCTTCATATGAAGAAGTACTTTGGTTTGTTTGTTATGCTGGAAAAGCTCTCACCTGTTGTGGCTCCAAATACCTCCTTGATATCCAGACAGCTCCTACTGATTGTTCTCAACCTGGCATGATACTTACCAAGTTCTGGGTTTATATATGTGTTATTTTCAATTATTGGCTTAGGGGTGACCACCTCTCCTGCAACATGCAAAAGTCTCAGTGTAAACAACATTCAAAAGAGGAGACAGAGAAGACATTGCATGTATTAAAAAAGCTTATCCTCTTAATTCATATCAGTTGAATGTCTAAAGAAAGGTATAACTTTTTCAGAAATGATCTCTTCTTACCCAAACTGAAAAAGTGATGTTGGTGTACAAGGACACATATCATAAAGATAATTCTATGTAGCATTTTACAGCAGTAACAGTGACACCGTCAGTGACTCTTCTATCTGAGGCTTTACCTGATTTCGCACAGCCTGTGTGTTTGCATTTTATAATCCATTTGGAGTTACCCTTTGATCAGGAACTTTTTTTTGTTACTCAATATTTATCCCTAATCATTAAACACAGAGTAAAGTTTTAGTGTTTGCTAGGAATATCTGAAATTTCTAAATGTTTGAATATGTGGTACAAATGACAAATAGCAGTTTTTTTACTATGGCACTGTACTCTGTGAACTTGCCTAGGATTGAAATTTCCTAATGTTTATATAGGGTAAAATTGGCAAAATAGGAAAGATAAATAAATAAATGAAATAAATGACCTCAGTAATACCAACTGTTGCCAAAAAGTTCATCAACATCTTCACTGGAACTAAGAGGCCCAAACCTGTTCTTTCATAACAATGTGTACAAATTAAGGTTTATGAAGCCATAGCTTGCCAAGGTGTGTGTAGAAGAAGTTGTGTGGCCTGCACAGAGCCTTAACCATCATTTTTGGGATAAACTAGAATGCTGAATTCATGCCATACCTCATCATATGACATCAGTGTATAATTTCACTATGAACTGAATGAGCACAAATCTCCATAAACTTAAGAAAAGAAAAGTTGGGTGTAAGTATAGAATGGGGCATTCAAGAAGCACTATTTTTGAGCATATAGTTTACAACTAAATAACCAGCCAGCATATTTGTAATACTTCTACATAGTCTACAAACATTAACATAGCAGCAATAAAACAGAAGGATTAGCAACAATTACTGAAAAAGGTCACTTGGCAGTGTTTTTAACATAGTTCATGTTAAATAATACATATAACATATTGTATATCTGGATGAGGAACAGTATATATAATACTACATTCAAATATAAAACATATATAACAATTAATCTGACAGTAATAAGAGCAAACAATTCTATGGTATTTTATTTCACCATATAATACACTAGGAAACTTCTTTTATATTTTGCTACTGATTTCATTTTTAAGAGGAAAAAGAAGCCTGGAATTCTTTTTTTCACGTATTCCGGCTTTGGAGGCTGGCGTCAGAGCACAGGCTCAGCCATGGTACGGCACCGCTGGAGTAGGCAGAGTTAAGGGCATTTCTCAACAGCCCAACAGTGGTAGCTTGACAATGATGGGGCTTGAACCCTGATTTTCCGAATAAAAACCCAGAACCTTAACCACATGAGTCACCATTGCCCTAAAAGATGCTATAAAAAGCACTGATTAATTGCTTACATAACCATGTAATAGCATATCAGTGTATTATATGCTGGGGACACTGCCCCTATAATTCTTTCAAAAGTTTACAAGTTTTGGCTTCAAACACTTTTGAAAACCATTTATGCAATAACTTAAGTCAAAAGTCTGTGTAAAAAAGTACTACAAAATGTCACTTACTCCATGTGGAAATACATTTGAATGAGTCAGCTCAATGATATTGTACAGTGTTACCAGGTACCACATTCACTGCTAGACCAACCTGGAAAAAGCATTCTTATTGTTTCATTCAAGAGAAGAAATTTCTAGTCCACCTTGACCTGGTTGCTTAATAAACGTTCTTTCAGGTTCATATCAAGTTGCCTGTTTTATGTCCTTAAATGATGGTCTAAAACTAAAATGACCCATTACCATCTGGCAAAGAAGAGTCTTTGACTATATAAATGTCTTTATGCTCACTTGAATGCATGTCAAGTCTTTTTCTGCCATTAATGGTTGAGGATCGTCTGTCAGATTTATTCTTCTATAAAAGTACAATGGAAAAAGAGTTGGTTGAACTTGAGATGCCTGAAATCAGTGATGTTCTTTACAGATATGATTCCAGTTCATGGATTAAAGATTGCAAGGCTCAGCTACACAGTAATCATTATCACTGGTCTCCTTTCTCATTCATTTGCTAAAGATGCATGTTCTCACAACACTCTGCAGCTGTGTCACCCAAAAAAGGCTCCTTTAGTCCATGTCCACATTCTAGTCTGTTCCTGCACAGTGACATTATTGTGTAAAGTGTTTAGACCCATTTGCTCACTCTCCTTGTTTTGTTTATCAGGAGCTTAGTGACTGATGTGCTATGTTCTCCACTGCATGTGTTTGACATAGGCTACAGATGATAACATCTGGCTAGCTAGAGAGAGGGGGAGAGAGAGATGAAGTTAAACACACTAATCAGAGAGTATAGAGAGTGTAAAGAGAGGTCATTCATAGGGCACAAGGTATTTCTAAGCAAAGTTTATATGTGTTATGTAGGGCATTGGCTAAAAGGGTTTAACCTAAATATATTTTTAGCATTTATTGGTGCAATATAGGTTCACATTTATGTTGGGTGCTTTTGACTATTATAACTGGAACTACGAGGATTACTAAACAAGGTTTAAATAGGAGCATATTGCAAATAAGATAATTTATTATACAACAGACTACCACTTACCAGTCAGTTTCAGTCTCCGTCCTTGTCTATTGATATCAGGCTCTTGTTAGCATTAACAGTAACAGTAATATTTATGAGACTTCACTGCAGAATATGCAGTTTACTATATCAGAATATGATTCACTTTAGCCAACTGTAGAACAACTTGTTCTAATGACTTCCATCAGAAACTTACTGTCTCCGTGTCTGTGTGTCTGTGTGTGCACTAAGATTCAGTGTGACCTGTGTGTGCAGAATACAGTGTTTGCTTAGGGGGCTGTCATTGTCGATGCACCTGAAAGCATTCCAAACTGAAAGCCTTATTGAGTCCTATCTCACCAAAAATAAACAACATGGCTGGCAGATGCAGTTTGCTTATGAACAGGAAAGTGCTGCATCATCGCTCTCTGCTCCACCAAACACGCTCAGAAAAGACCTGCTGTGTAATCCGGCCTTGAAAAATATGTCACACATATCTGTGACGCATACGCAGCCAAAAGATTCTGCCTGTGTTCTACAGTTTCTTATAGAAAATATTCAGTGAATGCTATGTAGAGTCTTCTAACTGTCAGGGATTTAACCAGGTTATAGTTTATTATAACTGATATTATTACAAGTGCCTAATGATGAAACTCATCAACAAACTGGACTGGTCAGACAATACTGAAGCCCTCTATAGGTAGGGAAAGAGCAGGCTGTTCTCGTTGAGGAGGCTCCTGTTCTTTAATGTGTACTAGGGTGCTTCAGAGGTTTTACGAGACTGTAGTGGCCATTGTCATCCTGTTTGGTCTGAGGTGTGCTGGAGAGGTGGCACTGGGACTGGTGCTATGACATTGGCATTATAGGCATTTACAGCATTTGGCAGACATCCTTATCCAGAGTGACTTGGTGGTGGCAACAAACTGGGCAAGCTGGTGAGGAACGCTAGCTCTGTAGTGGGGATGAAACAGGACAGTGTGGAGGCAGTGACTGAGATTAAGATGAGACAGAAGCTGAAAGCTATCATGGGCAATTATTTTCATCCTCTCTATGATGAGCTGAGGTGACTTAGGAACCTGTTCAACCACAGATGTGTGGGCAGCTAGAATGCCCAGGCTGTAATTGCTGCAAAAGGTGTTTTTTTTTTTTTAATGAAGGCAAAGTTTGAAGAAAACATTCATCATTTCCATCAAAATTATTATTTCTAACTCTGTTCTTTTGCTATATATATATATATATTTTTTTATATCTTTATATCTATATATATATATATATATATATATATATATATATATATATATCTATATATATATATATATATATATATATACAGTAAGTGAAAAAATTATTTGATCCCCTGCTGATTTTGTACGTTTGCCCACTGACAAAGAAATGATCAGTCGGTAATTTTAATGGTAGGTATCTTTGAACAGTGAGAGGCAGAATAACAACAAAAAAAATCCAGAAAAACACATTTCAGAAAAGTTCTACATTGATTTCCATTTTAATGAGTGAAATAAGTATTTGATCCCCTATCAGTCAGAAAGATTTCTGGCTCCCAGGTGTCTTTTATACAGGTAAGGAGCTGAGATTACAGTAGGAGCACTCTCGGGGAGTGCTCTTAATCTCAGCTCATTAACTGTATGAAAGACACCTGGGAGCCAGAAATCTGCAGTCATTCAGATTCCAAACTCTCCATCATGGCCAAGACCAAAGAGCTGTCCATGGATGTCAGGGACAAGATTGTAGACCTACACAAGACTGGAATGAGCTACAAGACCATCGTCAAGCAGCTTGGTGAGAAGGTGACAACAGTTGGTGCGATTATTCCCAAATGGAAGAAACACAAAAGGACTGTCAATCTTCCTCGGTCTGGGGTTCCATGCAAGATCTCACCTAATGGAGTTTGAATGATCATGAGAACGGCGAGGAATCAGCCCAGAATTACACTGGAGGATTTTGTCAATGATTTCAAGGCAGCTGGGACCATAGTCACCAAGAAAACAATTGGTAACACACTACGCCGTGATAGACTGAAATCCATAAGAAATTCATAAGAAATTCATATTTTTTCAGATGCTTCCACAAGTAGCCTACCTGCGAGTGATGCGTAGAGATCATGTGATGTAGGGTTAGGCAAGGCTAAGCTTGCTCTGCTGTCCGCACATACTGTACCTACAGTAGGTTACAACTAGGAGCAGCAGTCCTTGCAGTAGAAGTGGCAGAAGTCATTCAAAATGAGTTGGACATTACCTCAAATACTGTAGAATTTTATTCGGACAGTAAAGTGGTGTTGGGATATATTCATAATGAAACCAGACGGTTTTATGTATACGTGAGTACAAGGCCAGAACAGTGGCATTATATTCCCTGCTGACCATGCAACACATTCATCTGCCTCAGAGTTGAAAGACTCCATATGGATTTCTGGTCCCACATTTCTTTCCCGTGCCACTTCAAAGGGTCTTGAAGACAATCAGACATACATCCTAATCGAACCTGATTCAGTTGTGGAAGTGTGTTCTAATCGCACTGACCTGACACCCTATGACTTGCCTGTTTGTCTTGGCTCACATCTATATATAAACAAACACATTTTTTGTTGTCTTTGTTTTAGAATATTTTTGATGTCTAGGTTTTCTTGATGTTAATCCTCTTGTGCTGCTTGAATTTCCCCTACAGGGAACTAATAAAGGTACATTTCATCTCATCTCTCATATTTCTATATTTCTTTATCTGACCATTCAAATAGCCTAGACCCAAACAAAATCAGAATGTCATATACCTCCCTCTAATTAAGAGCTACCGGTGTATTATGTAAAGTTTAAGACAGACACAAAATACACTTTGTGCACAATTATTAGGCAAGTTGTATTTTCGAGGATTAATTTCATTATTGAAGAATTACAGTGGTCTCGGTTAATCCAAAATGTTAAAAAAAAAACCTCAAACCCGAATATTTACGGCAATAAAAGTGAGGTTTTGGCTTCCTTCTATCTACGTGTGCCCAATTATTAGGCAACTATTAGTGTGCAGAATTATTATGCAACTAAATGAAAAACAACAAACTTATCATCTCACTTGTTTATTTTCATAAAATTTACAAATAAACATTTCTGACCAAAAAAAAAAAATTACCACTATAGCCACCCTTCTCCTCAATGACACTCATAAATCTTCCATTCATAGAGTCTGTCAGTTTCTTGATCTGTTGAGGATCAACTTTTTGTGCAGCAGCAACCACAGCTTCCCAGACACTGTTCAGAGAGGTGTACTGTTTTCCTTCACTGTAAATCTCAATAGGGTTTAGGTCAGGTGAGGAAGGGGGCCATGTCATTATTCTTTCATCTTTAAGGCCTTTACTGGCTAGCCACACAGTGGAGTACTTCGCTGCATGCAATGAAGCATTGTCCTACATAAATATCATGGCCTTCTTGAAAGATGCAGACTTTTTCCTGTACCACTGTCTTTTAAAAACTGGCAGTAGGTTTGGGAGTTGATTTTGAGTCCATCTTCACCCAGAAATGGTCCAACTAGCTCATCTTCAATAATACAAGCCCATACCTGTCCACCTTGCTCCTTGAGTCAAAGTGGAGCTCTGTGCCCATTACTGATCCAGCCACGTGCCCATCAATCTGGTTTGTCAAGAGTCACTCTCATCCTATCAGTCTGAAGAACCTTTGTAAAATCTGTCTTTAGATATTTCTTGGCCCAGTCTTCAGCTTATGTGTGGTGTTCTGTGGTGGTCAGGTTTCAGCCTTCCTTACCTTGGCCCTGTCTCTGAGCACAGAACACTGTGTACTTCTGGGGACTCCAGGTAGGTTGCAGTTCAGGAATATGACAGCACTGGAGGATAATGGGTTCCCAGTAGCTTCACGTTTGTTTCTTCTCAAATCTTTGGTAGTTAATTTTAAGTTAATCTTTTTTTCTCAACACCTTTTTTTGTGACCCTGTTGACTATTTGCAACAGAACGTCTTTGATGGTTCTGTGATCACACCCCAATATCAATCAATTTCAAGAGAGCTGCATTCCTCTAAAAGAATTTTTGACTTTTTAGAGTCAGTTCATCTCTTCTTCGGCCCATTTTTCCTGAGGAAAAAAGCTGCCTAATAATTATGCACACCTTGATATAGGTTGTTGATCTCCTTAGGCCACACCCTCTCTCATTAAACAAATACACTTCACCTGATATGCTTAAATGCAATAAGCGTTCATGTTTTTTACAGCTTGCACTTGGAAAATATGCATAAAAATGATGATTTGGTCAAAATACTCATTTGCCTAAAAATTGTGCACACAGTGTAGTGACTTTACAGCCTTCCATGGAACATTTTACATTCATATGTTGAGCCAAAATATATCTGTGCACAGAGAGATAACCCCTACAGTAGAATAATTAACACAAATGAACTAAAGATGCTGGAATTTGCTGGCAGAGGAGATGGAGTGAGCTGCTGTCCATCAACTCCATTCTTTTGAAGATAGAGGCAGCTTGGAGATGTCCAGGGCCTTATTTAAAAAAAACAAACAAAAGCATTAACTTCAAGAAAGCATGTACAATGTGATACTCTCTGGGAGACTGTGGGCATCTATTTTTGAGATACAGCTATATTTGGATATAGGATTTTTTTTTTTACAGAGATAATGATAGTGATGATAACTCATGCTTCAAGGATGTGTGCAGTGAGTCGTATCACAATTCCAATACAAATCCAATACAAATTCCTAGTCTGATATGAAGTTGTAAACCATTATGTTTATTATTTCATCATTTATCAGATTATTATAAAACATCATTTTGTTTTAAGAGACTGCATTTTATTTTCTTTAATACTTTTACATTTTAAATGTGTGACAGAATATATTTACTCATTGTTGGCAACTTATAACCATTAAAACCCAATACTGATTTAGTTTCAATACAAGACAAAAGATATATATTTTAATTCAGTTTATAAATCATGTTTGGCAATGTTGCATTTTTTATATTTAGAAGTTTTTAAAAACCTTACTTGGGGGTAAATGTGTTTTTTGTTTTAGAGGGTGGTATCAGTTAAGGACAATCCCAAGCATTGGCATGTCTGTGAGAGCGCATGGCACCACTGGACAGAGATGAGTTCGAGGCATTAGCGGAAGCCTGTCTTAGACGGCAGGACCTTTGAGGATAAAGCGGTGCCCCTCTCAGAAGCAACACATCCTTCACAACCCCTCGGAAGCGTTTACTGACGAAGCAGTAGAGGAAGAAGTTCACAGCTGTGTTAAGCATGGCTAGCATGTTGGCTAGGTCATATGCCAAGTGCACGCGCCAGTCTCTGTGCACAGATGCCACATAAAGGTGGTAGAGCACTACGGCTGTACGGGGTGCCCACAGCAGTGCAAACACAGAGGTGATGGCAAAAAGCATTGCTGTGGTTTTTCCCAGCCTGCTTACTGATGTCAGCTGCTGCTGCCTGCTTTCGTCCTGACACCGGTGCTGCCGCCTTCTGAGACGCAGAACAATGAGGGAGTTGAGCACCAGGAAGATACTGCATGGCAGGAAGTAGATGATAGTCACATGGGCCCATATGAGGGCGAAATCAACTGCACCAGGTGGGCGGCTCACCCTCCACATGTCTGACCACCAGAAAAAGGGCACACCCGATGCCAGTGCCACTGCCTGGACTGCAGCGACGATGCGCCGAGCCCGTGCTGGGTAACTGATCTGACGATGGAGCAGTGGATGGCACAGTGCAACGTAGCGATCCACAGTTAGAGGTACAGTGGCCCAGATAGAAGCATGATTAGCAGCAAACTCCAGCACGCTGACTGACCTCAACAGAACGGCGGGCACCTCGCGGTGGAACACAGCAGTCTCCAGTAGGAACCCCACAAAAATGATGAAGAGCTGGCTAAGCAGGTCTGAGCTGGTCAGTGCCATCAGGTAGACGTACAGGGACTTCTGGGTGCGTGCAGTCAAACGGGACAGAGCCACCAGTGTTAAGATGTTCACTAGAAAAGAGAAGCAGTAATTATAACAGAGGGCATACAGAATGAGAAAACAGAGAAAAGTGAGTAAGGAATGGGTTATTCTAATGTACTGAGGGAATTTCTCTCTGTATATTTTTGTGCTTTTCAGTAATATTCCAAATTTTGGCAAATTATACATTTCCCTTCATGTCCCACATTGAAAAAGTACAGGTCTGCTTTTACCAAGGTTCATATATAGCATCAATTCCCAGGCAAGAGAAAATAAACTACCAACAGCCATTGCAGGGTCAAATATTGATCACGCATATCACTTATATAATTATTATAGGTCTTGTTATACACCCAGAATTATAAACTGTACCTTCTCTTAGGTTTAGCACCAAAGGGAACTTACTTCTAACCTGAACATTGAACCACACACATTCTGTGACTGCTCCTCAGGCCTGTGTTTTGTTATAGACATTTTTTAGATAAATTGTGTTTACAGTTTCTGAGTCCTTTTAAGTAAACATTTGGAATATCTTTTTGATATTAAACCACATTATTGCAATGACATTAAACTGCAGCTCCAGTTACAGTTGATCTTTCCTGTGCATTTCTGAATTGCAGTATTATGTGTGATGTTTAGAATTATGCAATCATTTTTGGCTGTTTACTTGAAGGGTGCCTGACTGACTGTATATTGTGGCAACAATGCCAGTCACTCCCCACCCTAATGTGTGTGTGTGTGTGAATCTCCCCTCCCCTTTTTCTAAGATGTCATCATTGTTCACTGTCATCTCAGATGTCAATACCATTATATCATAATTCTTAACAATTTGGAAATAGTTTCACAATACGACAGCATCAACAGGGTATGGGGGCTAGTAGGAGAGGGTTTGGTTGTTTTGGTTGTTGCACATGAGGAGATCATTCTAGTTTAGAGGGAATCCTTTATTGTTTTATTGTTTTCAGGTATTCAGGACGCCTCCTGATCTCCATGTACAGCTTGCAGTATTATAGGGAATAAGTAACAGCCTGAACCATCATTTGCTGTCTCTTATTTGGAAAAAGTCATAACCTCACAATATTTTTTGATCTTTGTTGAAGTTGTGGAGCATCTGAAAACATATGAAGGACATGTCAGTTGTTGCCTATATGTAGAGAAGAAGCAAAAGCTACCTTTTACTGTTTTGCATTTATAACTAACTAGCTAAACAATGTAACTACAGGCGTATGATGAATCAAGTGGTTGTGTGTTCATTTTTTAGCTAATAAATAACATGATATGTTCAAAAGTTAGTCATTACTATTAATGAATGTTCTACGCTACAGAGAACACAGTTAGATTTAATAGCCAACTGGTTAAACAACCTAAATTAGAAATGTGATAAATAAGGTGTTTGTATATTTACTTGCTAATAGACATCATAATATAATTTAATCATAACTGTTGAGTATTAGCTAGATGGCCAAGTCTCTCTCTCACACACACACCAGATAAGATTACAATAAAGAAAGGAAAAATAAAGTCGTGTAGTTGCATATGTGGGCACTGGTGGCTCAGTGGTGGGTTTCTTGCCTACTACGTGGAAAGCCTGGGTTCAAACCCCAGCCACTGGATGCAGTGCTGATCCCAAGCCCAGATAAAACGGGAGGGTTGTGGCAGGAAGGGCACTGGGTGTAAAACCTGTGCCAAGTTATTGTGTGGACCAGTTGGTCTGCTGTGGTGACCCCTCACACTTGTAGGGAGCAGCTGAAAGCTCAACAGCTGCATATGTGGTAATTGGTGTAGGCATAATATTGTCTCCAGAATGATGATGGCATTTTGGTTTCAGGAAATTATTGCAGAAATCAACAAAATTAAGGTATTTACACTAATGTTGTTATTAAAGCCAAATTAACCCTTTATAAATGTTTAACCAATGCTGTGTGAAGTACAAACAGAATAAAACAGTCACACACACACATTTACAGGCTCATATAATCCCCATTTCTCATGTTTTCTTGCAAATATCAATATACGTTTTGTATATATTATATCAAAACTATATAATATAGTGGTGGTAATACTGCAAATAATAATAAAAAAATCTTTTCTCTACAGGTTTGATTCAGACATGGAAGATTTATTGATACAATTACAATTAATAAATAATTGGGCATTTAAATTGTTCACAAATGATCCAGATGCTCATGTTTCTTACCTGGAAATCCCACACACAGCAAGATGCTGTAGTAGATAACAGGGATGTAGCCAAGAACACACTCTGATCTTTGGTACTCGTCAGTGTTTGGCTCCTGCTCCTGGTGGCCTCGCACCGAATCATTATGCCAGTCAGTCATGGCCCTTAAGATTCTCCTCTGCCAACATAGATAATGGGTAGAGAACTGTAAAATGGTGCATCATTAACTTATGAATTGGAATCATAGTAATCCATTTTAATTCCATAATTTATAGAATATTCACACATTACATTTTTATTTATACTGCTGTACTTACATTACATTATACGTTAAACTTTAGAAGTTCGTTTTTACATAGTTTGTCTAGTTTATTTATGTAATTTTTTTATTGTATTTTCATTATTTATTATTTAGTATGTCTATTTTTTAACTAACTTTATTTATTCTTATCTTCACTGTTGTGTGTTAAGGAACTAGCACAAGAATTTTCTTTGGAGTCAATATAATAATATTTATAAATATTTATATATTGGTAATGGTTGCAATGAAATATCAAGAACTAATGGGACAGTAAGTCAGATTTGGTACTTGCGAAATAACTGGTATATAATGTAATCAAAAGTCATAGACTGGCTCGATGGCACAGTGTGGATGTGACTGAATAATACAGGAACGGATCAATTATCAGCCTGCCATTTTCTGCATACGGCTCCACTCCATTCACTGCGTAACTTAATCTACTGAAGACAGTGTAAGATAATAACAATAGGATGTAATTCAGTATCATTGCTGTGTTCTGAAACTGTCAACGGGCTCATGTGCTAATTAGTGTGAATGCAGTTAATATTCAAGTGTGAACTCATAGCCATCTTGTGTAGATGAGGACAACTGTTTTAAAAGCTGAACCTGTGTCTGATTATTATCAAACATATAACAAGCATGTACTTCAATTTGTCTTTTGCATAATTCTTTAAAATAGCATGATCAAAATGAGCTGATAAGGCACCATCAGTCATTTAATGAACAAATCCTGGCAATGCTTGAACACTCACAAACACAAACGCTCGGTTACTCCATCATCTCCTAATGAGATTTTGCCTCCCTTGCCCCTTCCTGCTGCGCTAGGGAATAAGAAAAGAAGTCATGCTTCAATATTAGTTATTTGCTTTTCACGAATGGCCTGGTTCGTATTTTTCTTTTTAATACTGTACAATCTGCAAAAAAAATCTCCATCGTCAAGGCATATAGATGAGGTGATAATGCATCTCTTGGAAACAGGTCTACTAGAGTGGCTTAAGGGCCGGTGATTATAGCAGTGAAGAGGAACCATTAAAACTAAGCACCAGATAGAAAGGTAATTCATTCCCTCGCACTGGCATACAGACAATGTTGTTCAGATTTACAGCCTGGGATATTGTGCTTTATTGCTTAGGAAGACAGAATCACAAAGGCAGGATGAAATTGAAATAGCAGCAATGATCATTCAGCTGTCTTCATACAATTTATTTTTCTATGTCAAGCCTCCAGGGCAGGAGGTTTGGGGTTGAGAAGATTACTGTGGTTAATGTGCACAAATCCCATTCCTTGACTGTGAAGAATCAACGGGTCAATATTTTCTATACCATAAGAAGTGCATTTTCAATCAAAAACTAATTTTTCCTTATGTTCTTTCTGCTCTACAGTATATATACTGTACAAGATTTATGGACTACATTAACTTCAGTGGTCATACAGTACAGATTTGCATCAATAAGTCCTTGGGCACTAATTATCACCAGAGCTAAGTGTTAAGGGTCTCATTTGTTCACGCTAGCAACACACAGGCTCTACAGCACCAAATTACTTCGAGGTAACAGCAAGGCAAATGAGTCCATTTCTGAATTATTTAGATTAAAAACAGGGATTGTTGTGGGGAATTGCAGTAGAATTTAACAACCTTGTATCTTAAATTGTGAATGTCAAACAGGAATAATGTGGAGCTGTGAAATCCCAAGTCTGCTTGCTAGAGATGGGTTTGTTCAATGCAATTTTCACATCTATCACACATTTTAAAATGTGTTAACTTAGTAAGGTAAACATAGCACATGTGTGGTGCTCATGTGGGACCTGGGGCAGGTTATTACATGTGACTACTGCTATTATACATTCCCCTGAGAAATCATCATCAATCACACATGTTGAGCTAGTTCGAATCTCCTGATGATGACCTGCCATTTGAAAAATTTGGGATTATAATTTATAGTCACACAGTCAGGGGTGTATTCAGAGTTGGCTTGGAGACTAAAGTTCAAATGTTACATCAGCATTTACTCGGGGAAAGTTACTGGTATTCAGAGTTGGGTTATGCACCTTATTGGTTTTGGAGACTATGCAAATGACCTGTGTACCTGTGCAAAAATAGACCACTTAAAATAGAAAATAAAAACACATGAATATGATGATGTGGTGTATAATGAGAACAAGAATAAAATGCCAAGCACTGAAATAAACATTTGATAGGATTCAAGTATACTGTCAATGTATATGCATGTGTATGCCTAGTTTATACGTCTTCCCTTTATGCAACTGACTGCTAAGTAAAAGGTCGATCTACTTTGTCAGTCAACATTTTCTATCCCGTATTGACAAGCTTCAAGGAAAGTTCTTGTCCTTAAAGGCAGTGACCTACTGTAACTGACAAACCCCTGTCCGATGAGGTCTGTTCATTTAACTGCATGCACTCTGTAATCTGAATGGTTCCACATAAATATGGACATTCAACCTATTGAATTTAAGATGCTGACGTAAATTGCAAACTCTTAATGCAGCTCTTTGTGTGTGTTTCCTTCTCCGCTTTAATGATTAGAACTAAAATCTGCATTACTCTTTTTTTTCTTTCATCTATTGGATGAAGCACATAGTTATTAGCCATAAAAGGTCATGCGGAATAACTCGGATAAGATGTGCAGGGCTTCAGAGTATCTCTGGAGCTCGCAGTGGACTTCACAGCCAGTACTGGACAAGGGCAATGTTTTCTTACCCTGCACCAGTTCACATGCTTGGAGGCATCCGTGCTTAATTCTATTTGAACAGGAAAGCGGTGGCTTAAACATGGGAAAAGCAGTTCAAACTGAGTTCTGTATTTGCAGCTGTGAACTGATGCACTCGGGCACTTTTATAATCCCTCTGGGAATCACTCCTATATTACTATACTATAGCAGTCCATGTATTTTTAAATACTATGGTGTGAGACCTGTAAGAGCATGAACGCCTTGTGCCATCACCATTAATAACATATAACAGGAGGCTAAATGGTGTGAGGACAGACTTGCCTCAAATCGCTCGCCATATCATTAACACATAGAAGGTGCACCATGCCAGTGGAATTGTTCTGAGCCGAACAGAATTGTCTGGGGATTAACATGTAGGCTATGATGAGTCAACTGGGACAAAGCCAGAGGTAGAATGCAGTGAGCACTATCTTTAGTCTTTCTACTCCTACCAGCTTTCTCAATTATTCATGCCTGAAACAATAACCAGGCTCAAGGGCAATGGGATAACTATACGGTCCCTATTAGTATGCATAGCAGGAAAAGAGTTGAAGCGCACCGGCTTTTTAATGAATGATAGATAATGTGAGTTTCCACTTACAGTACTAGAGCTCTGTTTAACAAATGGTTTAAATTGGTGTACTCTTACATGGCTACTTCAGATCACACTACAGTAGTTCAAACAGATTTAACAATATCTGATAATATCATTCTGCTGTTCATTTACTCTAAACAGTTTAGATAACTCACAAATGGCACAACAATGTTTTTATTGAATTCATTGATCCTTTAACGATTTTGCATTCTGGTCCTGAGCCAACTAAGCAGACCTAGAACAATCTATGTCCTTCACCATGTTTTACATTTGACGTGAGGTTTTGGTGTTTTGCAGCATTCTAAGAGCTTTATCTTTATCTTCAACTTGGCTTCAGACTATGGACCATCCAACATCACATAGTGCTTTTTTCTGTAGTAGTGCTTTCCTCTGTGATAAGCTTCAAACACTGCAGCTTTTAGTGTTTTCCTTTTGGTAGTCTATGATTTTTTTCAGGTGCAATGGATTGTAAGTGATGTCTATAGATCCATCAAGGTTGCCTCTCGGCTTCATTACTTTGCTTTTGAGGGCCACCTGCTCCTCAGAAGATTTTTGTAAACCTGAACTCAAAGGTAAGGGATTTGTTGTGCTAAATATCCACAAAAGTTTTGAAATGGTAATGGAAAATACTACTGAACACGATGTATTCTTTTAAAAAGGGTGCTTTGAATAGTTCATAGTTAGATGCTTGGAAAAAAGGTTTGTCATAGTTTCAGTGAATAGTGTTTGAATAAGTTATACCTGTAAGAGCTTCTGATAATTTCGTAGATTAAATGAACATCAGGTTTAAACCAGACAACTTTGAAGCTTCACAAACCTTTATAAAATATTCATATCTGGCTTAACAGATTGAACTGAACAATATTCTAAGGAGTGACGTTTCACAACTAACAGAAAGTGACCTTTGGAATCATGCCATGCTCTGAGTGGACATTAAAATGACATAACACAGGAGATGGCCCCGAGGTGTCATATCGCTATCTAATTTTTAGCACAAATCATTTTAGTGAAGCTGGAATGTTTTGAAAGACTTTTGCTTGGAGAGTATAAATAGTCAGCGATAATGCTGATATAAATCACCTCCTCCTAAACAGAACTCTCACTATATTAACACTTACATCCCATTTGTTTTAGCTGAAGCAGAAGCACATAGGCATCTATATCAGCACACGTTTATATTTACATTTTCTATCATATATGCGTTTACATTCTACATATATATTTACATGGACAGGAAAAAAAATGAGACATAGCAGATTTACCCCCTCCTCTTTAAAAAAAAAAACACATACCATTTATACCACTGCACAGAACACCTCATTTATCATATTGTGTATTTTTGTTCTGTCTTTATAGAATAAAACTTCATGCTGGATAAACTCCAAAAACTACACATTCAAATATACACAGTCAAATATTTAACATAAAACATGACTATCAACTTTATCTGAACTAAATGAAAAGTATTTACATTGAATAACAGTTAGTGAAGACAGAAATTGTGCTTAATAGCAAGTTGAGCAGTGTAATGGATAGAGAGACAGGCCTTCTTACCTTTAGGGCCTGACACTGGTCCCCACATGTATGAACTTAAGGGTCCTGAGTCCTGTTATTGCCAGATCCCCTACCCAGGAATATGAGAGAAGGGTGAGACTAAAGAGATTAATGGAGAGACAAGGTACTCACATTGTAAGCACATCACTGCAGCCTGGAAGCCAGCAAGTGAGAAAAGGACAGGAACTGGAGAGCCGAGGGGAGGAGAGAGTGTGAAGAGCTGGAGGAAGGGATGGGGAGGGGTGAGTACGCACAGGGCTGAAATGTGTGAAGGAAAGATGGTGAAAAAAGGGAAGAAGAAAAGACAGGAATAGTGAGGAAGTGAAGTTTTCCGGGTGATGGAGTCGTGACGCCAAGACAAGCTACACAGGGAAATGCTTATAATCCTAGAATTATAGAACTGGTCACCTGGAACAGTGGATGATTCTGCAGTGTGAGGTATCCAGTTGCTTTCAACTTCTTCAGCATTCTGAACCAGAGACTTAAGGGCAAAACCTTAAAAAATGCAGAAGAAATGCACATTTATTTAATAATGCATTCATGATGAAGGTGTGTCCTGTAGTGTGTAAGTCTTATTAAGAACCACTAAGCTACATTTAACAGATTAGATTTTTTAAAGATTGATAATAAATAATAATACAAAATAGTCTGTTGAATTACATTTATTATTATTATTATTATTATTATTATTATTAGTAGTAGTAGTAGTAGTAGTAGTAGTAGTAGTATTACACTAATTACATTTAATTAAACTTTATTAGAGTAGATTTTTTTATTATTATTAATTAATTAAACACTAATTAGTCATGCACAATAGAATGTTTTTTTTAAATTGAAATTTACAAAAATAAACTTATTAAAAAAAAAAAAAAAAAAAAGGCTAGCTATCCATGGATTAATCATGGCTGTCGCATGGTTGGATAAAACCGTTGCTGTATTTTCAGACACGTTTATGTGTTTGTGTGTCAATAAGAATTATTATTATTATCATTATTATCATTATTTTTGACATTAAACTTTATAACTCATTCCAGTTTCACCATTCTCTGTCCATGACCTGTGACACACTGATGGTGAGCTCAAAACAAGGACTTTCAAAGGTCCAGCATCCTGTCTGCATTAGCCACTCGCTGGGCTGCCTGTGATCATTTTACCAATCCATGGGAACATGAAATGTTTGCCTGAGCCATGCAGCAAAGAGCAGCTAGGCTACACGACTCTCATTTCTGGGTTTGTGATTTATTGATCTAAAATGGTGAAAGGTTTCATTTTGCTTTTAATTCTTCCCGTTGAAAAGAATAAAACACAGAGTTATCTAGCCTCAGTGACCATGAGAAACAATTTTATACAAAGCCGGTATCAAAGACCACTCCAACCATGATAGTCATGCAAAGTCTAAACAATTTAGTTTCCAATCAAAATAGTTACTTTACTATTCTGGATGCTTGGACGTCACTGTTCTCTTGTGACCAGTGGAAACATTATTCTTTTCAAATGATGTTTGCATGTGAAATGTCACTATCAATATTTCCTCATTTCCATGAAGCTCAAATCAATCATCATAGTTTGTTTATTTGCAAAATAGGCTCATCTGAAAAATCTAAATCCTTCACAGAAAGACATTATGTAGGTTTTGATAACAGAAAATCACTTGATCTGAATTCTGAATGCAAAAACACTGTGTCTGTCGTGTTGTTCATGTTTTCCCAGCCATCAGCTGTTAAATTGTGGCCTTAGACTCCATGCGATTTTTATCTTCGTTCCTCAAGCTTGATGCACTTAGGCAAGAAAAGAACGACAGGTGTTGTGTGTGTGTGTGTGTGTGTGTCACACACTGTGCTAGTATTTTAATCATTAACACATCAGGGCCCAATTGATTAATCACCTGTCATTCTGTCATCTGTCAAACCTCCACCTTTGTCTGCTCACCGTAATGTCTCCCTCTCAGCATGAACATTATTCTTTCCTAGGCTATGATTTACATTCTTCTGTGCTCTGTCCTAAAGAGTTCTCTTCCTCTCTTGGTGTTGAAAACCTTTACCTCAAAAGAAGGTCAGTTCAAGAAGTTTAACTCGGTGTCTGGAGGCTCCAAAGTCAACAGTGGAAAATTATAGACATCCTCAACCCTGACAGTGTCTCATGTAGCTGACAGATCTCTTAGTTCTTTAACTTTTTAAACTCCTGGATTATAATCCATTTATTTGTTTCAGTGCATAGTTTTCAGTATGAATTATTCAGAAACTGCACTGAAACTTGATAGAATATAAATCTGGGCTCGCTAATCGGTCCTGAGATTTTAAATTAGGAAAATGATGTTCTGTTTAAGAAGAAATAAATAACTAACTCATGATAGCTTATATCAATATTGAAAAAAGAGTACATAAATATTCAATAACCATATTAAACCAGAGTATTCACAAACTTATACTAAATAACGCACCTATGTCGGCTAATCACTGCCCAAATTTGGTCATTGTTCTGGAGGTGCAGTGAATGTGGAATGAGCATTAGCGAAGCTTGCAATCAAACCACTGTTCATCTAGAAGTTTCCATCATGTTACCATTCACTCTTAATACAGTAATAAAGTACAGTGATGTACAGTGTCTTAAAAGATCTGAAAATTGAAATATATTAAAAGCTTATATGTAAATATGACACACTCAACCCAGCTAGTAACCAAAAAGCACACATTCATACTTAAATAATGATTTAATGATATTTGAAAAGTATTTGGTTGGTTGGTTCATTAATTAGGCTAGTAAAATAATATTAAGCAATTGTTTTACAAATTAACAAGCAACTTCACCTTCAACTTTAATCAAGTAATATTATTGAATGAGGACGTCAAAACACTCCTGCAACTGTATTGTAGAAAGTATTTCATTCGTGTTGTTATGGATTATTTAAGGGCCAGTATGATGGTGCTGTGGTCACATTGCTACATCACAGCTCCAGTATCCCAGCTCAGTCCTGTTCTCCTCATGTCACTGTGAGTTTCCTGTGGATTCTCATGTTTCCTCTCACTGTCACAAAAACAGATAGGTAAGTGAAGTGGATGTACGAAATTGCAGGTGAAAGTGTGTGAAGGAGATTAAATTAGATAATAGATAAATTCTCATGAATTGCACTCATCATTGATCTACCTTGAATGTGACCAGAAGAGCTTGCTGAAAATGAATGAACAAACAAACTAATAAATGAATGAATGAATGAGCAAATGAACGAATGAACGAAAGAATGAACGAATGAATGATTGAATGAATGAATGAATGAATGAATGAATGAATGAACAACTGTGCGAATGAATGAATGAACAACTGCATGAATGAATGAATGAATGAATGAATGAATGAATGAACAACTGAAAATGAAAAAAGGAAGGATGAATGATTGAATTAACAACTGCATGAATGAATGAATGAATGAATGAATGAATGAATAACTGAATGAATGAATGAATGAATGAATGAATAGTGTGCAATAACTAAATAACCCTTAAAGAAAACTCACACAGACTTCATACATGAAATAGGTTTTTTTTCACTCTGACATTTTTCACATTTCTTTTCTTAGATTTTTTTCTTATAATAAAAACAACAACAACAACAACAACAACAACAACAACAATAATAATAATAATAATAATAATAATAATAATTTATTAAACAGAGTGTGTCTGATTTGTATTTATCATAACTTTTTATCCTTCATGCAGACTCTGCCTTTGTTTTCCTGTAGAATTGACACCTTTCACTTTATTTAAACTTTAGACATTTGTAGGATCTCAATTTATTCCTTTCTTAATGTTCTCCATCTTCTCCATCACACATTACTGTTTTGTAATCCCTTAAATTCCCAGGAGCTGTTACAGACCTCACTAAAAAAATACACTTGCCCTTTAGTTTTAGTATAGTTGCTGAACAATACTGTTACAAAACTGTGAGCAACATACTCCAAGGTGAATAACTAAATAAGATATAATTTATATGGTTTCAGTTCCTTCCTTCCGTTTCAGATATGGCAGCGTGTTTCCTCCTGTGTACAGAGTGTGTGTTTTGGCAGATTTCAACTGTATGTAGAAATAATTGGAAGCACAAAATGTCACGCAAAAGACCTTTGGACAAGCTTTTCTTCCATAATGGAGGATGATTTACTGACTGTACAGAAGTGAAAAGGAAATACTACTACTACAAAAAATGCATATATATATATATATATAATAAATCTTTCATTTACATCTACATAAGCGCTACAGAAAAATGAATATGTTTTAATATCACATGGGTTACATGTTACAATTTTTCTCTCTTCATAAGAAACTATGAAAAGTCCAAGTCTGTGCAGCTAATAGGCCCTGTGCAATAAATAATTACTGACAAGTCCTGCAAGGAAAAGGAATGAAAAATTGGCCATTAGATTAACATCCTGCAACAGATACAAATTATGAAAGGCAAGAAATCCTATCACTAGTACAGAAATGCTGATTGTTATATGTATTAAACTGGTTGCTTATTAAAACTGTGAGCAAAATGAGAAAGAGAAAGAGGAAAATAAACTCTCTCTCTCTCTCTCTCTCGGTGTGTGTGTGAGATGCAGAATTTGTCATTTTCTTTGTCCTATCTGTAGCATTAAATTGTTCTCTATTTTCTTGTTTGCAAGCTGTTGTATTCAGTCAGGTGTTCAGCATAATAACATTACAGATTTTGTGCATTACTAAACAAGAAATTAATCCTAATCCTGTTTCAACACAAACCTGCATGTGGAAGCTCACCAGTGTGGTAGTGATTTGATTACTAAGAGAAAACCACTAGCTTACAGCACTGTATATGAGTTCAATCATGTGGATATGATTTTTTTCCCTGTAATAAATAATTAGGAGAATATTTTTTCAATACTAAGGGAGGGGGGTGCTGATATTTTGAGAAAAGGAAAATCTTTCTTTTCTTTTTTTTTACTGATTACTACATTACTGCACATTTTACTACATTACTGCACATGTTGTTCAAGCGTTAGTTCCTGCACCTAATACTGCTGCTGATCTTAAGTTTCAGGACAAGTAGATTTTGATAGACATGAGCCTGCAGCTGGAGAGGTCACTTACCCATAGCTGCTTCGGTGGGGGCCGAGAGGCCGACCGCGGGCTCTCTGTACTTCCCCTCGTGTGTGAGAAGGCGCCTCAGGATATGAAAAAGGAAAATGTCCAATGACCAAAGATTTCTTAGAAATCTTTTATTAAAAAATTATAGCTAAATACCAGGATAAATACCAAAACTCTTGGCTGGTTTGACTTGCATTTCATAAGCTCAATGAAAATGACTTCAAAGTAAGTAGATATCTAGATTTAAGCTTTTTTGGAGATTTAATTAGCTATTATATGAAAATAAGCCTAGCACAAAAACCTTTAAGTAACAATTACTACATTTCCTATTTAAAAAATAATGACATAACCTTATATTATTTGTATAGGATTTTCCCCGTGATGTGGAATTATTTCCCTGACATTTCTAATTTCATTACTTGTGCCTGGCCTTGTGTGACTTTTGATTGGCATTGTGCTTGTCTTTCTGTTACTGGCCATTTCAATTCACAGACGCTGAACAGACTGACCACCAGAGGACAGCATTTCTTCATGTCAAGTGATGACCGGTAAGTCAACGTTGTCCCACAATTGTGTGGTGCTGAAAATAAAATTCACAACCAAGAGGTGATGTTCTTAGAGTACTGGAGTTATTACAAGTTACTAAAAAAATAGAAACAAAAATATATTCATTTACTTCCACGTTACTTTGTTTTCTGTAGGGTTTCAAACTAGAAACCAATACAATGGAAGGTATAATGCAGATACTGAAAATGAATGGATAAATTATGAAACTGTAGATCCTCAAAAAATCTCTACAGTTGCTGCAGGGATTTCTCAAAAAAAGGAAACTACATGATTAGTTTTACTCGCGCAATGAATCCAAAATGCCTGGTGGTTTTTTTATCTGGAATAAAAACATCTGTTATGAGATCTATGTTCCTGCTCATTTCATATGCCGGAGTCGACAAACATATTACCCTGTCTTTATCAGGCAATGTTAATATGTCAAACTGATTATAAGGCTACAGATACAGACTAAAAAAATCTGTACATTTCAAACAGTACCTAACACTGTCGCAAGACTCTGAGAAACAATAAGGAAAGACATTTTCTGCACTTAAAAAGCCTGGGAGAAAGATGAACACATTTACACTTCTGTTATTATTCACCCTTATCCAGAGCGGCTTACAATTTATCTCATTTTATACAACTGAGAGTTAAGAGCCTTGTTCAGGGGCCCAGCAGTGACAGCTTAGTAGGACCTAGGATTCAAACTCACAACCTTCCAAGCAGTAACCCAACACTTAAGTAACCACTAATTAGCTTAGCAGCTACTTTTTCTATTAGCACCATAAATATAGGGTAGATAAATTAGACAAGATCCATGATCCCATAACAATAATAATTCAAAGTCAGTTACAATCCACATTTTATTAAATAAAACATTCTCTTTAGGAACTAATACATGCATAATTTCAATAATTTGTCATATGCAGCTGTGTACACAAACATCACTGGATGGTGCCGGATTACTTTCATCATTTACACTGACCCCTTCTTATTGAACGTAGAAAGACACAATAGAAATAAACACCGATAATTTCACCACAACCCTTACTATTACGAGCTCTGCATTTACTTTATATTCTTTATGTGTTAATTAATTCATTAAATAATAAACATATGCTTATGTGGTCATTATTCACACATAAATTCATTAAACTCATGCCGTAGTTAAATAGCTGTTCATTAGTGTGGGATTAGTACATGCCTTAAGTTCATATTTAAGTAGAATTTGAGGTATTAGTGCATGATTATTTATGAACTGCTATTGTACAGTGTTACCAATAATGCGTCAGTGAGCTTGTGGGATTTTTTGCTGCAACAGTACTTTTGGGGGAATTGGGATCATTCTGTGTATGTGCCACAGACAAGAGGAATAAGAAGTGGCACGTTGTCGCTGCAGTGAACGTTACAGCTTTGCCTCTGTAACTCGATTCCCTCCATAAGGTGAACTGCGTGCTGACCCTGCTAACGGCTTCGGCCCACGCTCATGGTATCTGGTGCTAACTTTAGCATCACGTTGGTGGCTCTTCACAGAATGATTGCTCATTCTGTACAGGCTTTAATGTGTTTCTATGTCCCCGGATACATTTTTATTTGCAAACACAATTCACTTTCCTGGTATGATTTAAACAACAGCCATGTCACGGGCGTGAATACGATGATATGAGCTGGATTCACTGAAATATCAGGTCCAAAATGACATAAAATTAGCAAAGGTAACAAACCAGTTGTATGACAGGCAGGGCTGAACTTAACAGACATGCTAGGCTTTTTCTATCAAGCACTATTTCTCCTTTGAGCAATGTTTGGACCCCCCCCCCACACACACACATGAGCATAATAGATTATATGGATGTCTGATTGACAGTGAAACATTCAAGGCTGGATGGCACTAGCAGAACCTACTCTGCATACCATATTTGGTTTATTGTCCAAGTTGTAAATTGGTGGGATGCAGACAGCAAAAAACGAGACTGTGCTTCAGAGCTATAAGTCTTCATTCGTTGGTCTGTCAAGTGCTTCAGTGAATACTGAACACGGCTAATAAAAAACGCTTTGTAACATTGTAAATGTTTTGTCCAATCAAGGCAACATCATTGTACATCTTTCTCTTCCGAGTAAACCAAGCATATCAGCAGGGTATGAGCCATATCACCGAATAAAGGGAATGTTTATACAATGTATTGACTGCATCTAAAGTGTTAAACTGGTGATTACAGCATTTTATCATACAGGGCTTTATGATTCTGTAACACAACATATCTGTAATAGGAAAAAGGGGATGATCCAGTTCTCCCTGCTTCCCTCTGCCACGGTCCCTTGTGGTGAGGCCTCTGTCAGGACTTCTAGCTCTTCACCTTTCTATATATATGCCTGAGAAGCATCTGCAGGAAGAGTATCTTCTTTACCATCACTCATGAGCTCTTTGCATCATACAGAGAAAACCCCCCCACACTCCAAATGCTGCCTTCCTTCATTTCCTCTGGCTAGAAGAAGACAACAGCAGCAACAGTAACGGTTAAGGGGACAAGGGGACATAGAAGCTACTAACCCCGAGGATTTGGATTAAATCAAAACAAGTCCTTTGTGAATTTTTCTTACAATTTATTTTCGTCCTACAAGAATCTTTTCTCTGAGGTAAGGCAGAGCTTGTGCCAGAGCAACATTCAGACTGCAGGAAGTGAATACCAAACACATGGTGATAAAATAAAGCTATGTAATGAGCTCATAATCATGCCTTTGATTGACAGCTGATGTTTTCTAGCTGAATTAATTTCATATTCCATTGTTAACTGACTCTAAAGTTTGTGTTGGGCTTAAGAATGATGGATGATAAGGGATAAATCAGCACAAGAAGCTTTTACACTTCCTAACAGCCTAGAGTAAAGATTTTATTATTAATTGTATTTATTAACAAATGTTAATATTAATATATATTGAGAGTGCACTTAAAATTTTCATGAAAGTAGATTGCTGTATTTCAGCAACTCCATCTGGAACCCTAGGGGTCCGTAAAGCATTATCAGGGGGTTTATGATTTTTGATTTTTGTTATAGAGGTGGAAATTACACCAGTCAGTACAGATATCGATATTTAGGTTATTAGCTGATTTATCTGGACTCTTGAATCAAAGCACCAGTAACTTAGTGTGAGCGAACAGTTTATTAATAATAAAGCTCTATGCTGCTTAAAAACAACTAAAATGTCATCATATACACGTACATAGATGAATTATGTTCATTAAATAATCTAAACTAGAGGGCGTCTAAGCATATTTTACAGGTTAAAGGATCCCTCACTGCAAAAAGAGAACCACTTATGTACTTTAATGTTAATCAAATATTTATTTAATCATTCTCATTCTGTATGCATTGAAATACAAATGCTTGTGCTGCATGTGTAATACAGTGCTTAAATATCCCGGCTACAAAACACACTAATATGCACCTCTTAAATGGTCAACAGTAACATCACAGATTTGCTGGTGCAGTGGCTCATGACATTTAAGGAATTTGCTGAGCCGGTCACAATCCTGTAGCTGTGCTGGATTGATTTAGTTTGCTGAAACAGAAATACCCTCACCGCAACAAGAGACCTGTTTATACTTTTCCTCAGCCTTCCCCTTTACATACTGTACTGAAGGTGTTACACTATTCCATACTTCAGTAAAACTCCACTGAAAAAAAAAAGACAGGACAAAAAGGTCAACAAAAAAAACTGAAGAAAAAAGGTCAATAGCTGTTTGAGGATGATGCTTTTTTGCTCTATCAGTAATCATACATAATGCTTAACTGTAGCCAGAAATATCTGGTGATGACTAAGTTACAAGCCTTCCTAAATTACTATCAGTCTTTCACACCTTGTGAGTTCTCACAATTATTTTAAAACCGATTTTAAAGGTGTTAAGCCACCAAATTAGCAAAGGGACTGTCTTTACCGCCGTCTTTAATGCTTATTATGCCATTTGTAGGTTTGTCATGTACACATAATTACCTATTATGGAGAGATCGATAAGTATAATTAATACATTTCATGACTGCCATCGCTGGTGACAGCAGTGTCAATGAAATCTGCAATGATGGCATTTTGACCATAATAAAACATGACAGTTTCTGCTCTTTCCATTACAGGCTGTAGAAATGCCCCTCTCAGGAACTCCAGCTCCTCCCAACACGAAGAAAAAACCCTTTAAAATCATTACTGACCTCTCCAACATCACACAAATTGGTCAGTATGCCCCATCTGTATGTTTTTATCTGTGTATTATGCACATATACAGTATAATATACAACAGCAGTGTGTACAAATTTGAATAAAAGAGGGCCATATGGTCAATAATTGGTTAATTCTATACAAATAAAGTCTTATGAAAAGGTCATAACACTTACATCAACCCTTACCTTAAACCTGTTATGTGAATGGTTAAGAGTTATAAAATCATGCTGTTGTGCTTTTATTTCTCAGGGGTATTTATACGCAGGAAATCAGGCACCATTTTCATCATTTCTTGTTCAGAGCACAGCTAATTGTCTGGATGTAAAGCCTCTGTTTGCAAATTTAAACATATGGTCTGTCAATCTGCAGCATAATAAGTGCCACATATAGGAGACTGGAATAATCACTCTGTCCAACATTTTTAAATATAATGTTCTGATATAATGCTGATTTTCTTCCTAAAGTCAATAAAACACTACTGCATCTTGAAAGGTCTATAAATAATTCAAGTATAGAAATGTCATAATCAGAAAATTAGAAGCAAGTTATAATGAGAGCGTGGTGTGAATGAAAAAAAATTCTGGTGGTGGATTAACATGAGCTTTGGCCTCCAGGTATTTTTAATCAAGGTATAAAATAAACAAAATGATCTGTATGTAAGTGTGTGTGTGTGTGTGTGTGTGTGTGTGTGTGTATTAGCGGAAGATATGGACAGAGATGTTCCACTCTTGCCCTCTAATGAGCACTTCTATGTGAGAGGTTGAGTGTCTGGAGGCTGATTAATTCTATCGGATGTTCCCACTTCATCAGCTGGACTCAGCACTCATAATGACTTATTGTCCTATTTACAGGACAACATGGCTCCCATAGTGTCAGCACACACAACTCTCCTTTCACACCCATCTAGATTATCTGTCAAATTAGTTCCACTGACATGGGGGTGGAAATGAACGGTTGTTCTAGGATTTCTGGCACATTTTCTCTCACATTGCCCCTGCTCTTTAAACCCTACACCTCCCCTCTATCTCTCCTCCTCTTTTTACACTTACCCGTGGTGTTCTGTAGATGCTGTATAGGATGCATGAAAACATATCAACCTGTAATTCTTCTAGCAGTGTTGGCAAGTGTGGGCTATAGAAAAAGAAATGAAAAAATGAAAAGCTACCGGGTGAAGATAAAGAGAGTCTTCCGACCACCTCAGATGCACTTTCCCTGCAAAGCTAATAAACACCTTATTCATATAATTTATTAATATTTATTCATTTAATATCTAAAATCTGTGTTTACTACATTTCATTTTTTACAATTTCATCTATTGTTACTGAAGAACAGTGCAGTTACTATGAGGATTTCACACCACTAGCTAGTAGCTAGCTAACTAGCAGCCTCACTAGTCTGAAACGTTAGCAAGCCATCCTGTTGAAAAATCTAGCATGATCTGACAAACTAAATCTATTGCCTCACTGCTGTGTGATTTTCTTTAAAACAGCTTTCCTTGATGTAGCAATAGTAGCAGTAATTCAGAAACCTCTTCTGGCTCGACTTAGCATGTGATTTAACAACTTGTAGCTGGTCAAAATTAGCTGATCATCAGGGCAGATACACGAACAGCTACAATTTACCCATCTATTGATGTACGACACCTCATATTCAAGTTTGGTAACTTGTTTAGATAGTCGGATAATTTACATATTTAGTAGTTGCTTAAATCTAAACTGACTTACACTGGACCTCAGTATTCTGCTTTGCTAGTTCAGAATCAGATCCACAGTCAGCACTGCTGTTAAACCTGCACAGAGTAACACGGGGACAATAACAATATAGATACTAATAAAAAAAACAGATATCAGTAAAAGAACCCACACAAGGGCCATGTCAGGGGCCTAGGCAGCTGTCCATGGAACCTAAAGCATAGGCCATTTCTGACAACAAGCCATCTGAGGGTTTATATAGTGGATTTATATAGCAGTAGTCCTGTTGTAAAAGTGACATAGCCTGAAGCAAGAGACACTGACCATGAGCTTGTGAAACACCTGTTTTATTTGTCCTGGCATTGTTTCTAAAACAGTTGCTATTCCACTGTAACTTCTTTTTTTTTTTTGCAGAATTTACAAAGCAGTATATAGTATGTTCCCTTGTGCAAGCTTGCACAGCTAAATCACATTTAAAGTCGTATTTTATGCTCTCTCAGCACAGCATCCTTCTCTTTGGCATCAGCGATGGCATGACTCCAGGGTTTATAGCTGATTTCACACCGGAGATTGAATAAATAGCGCCACTTGATGACACAGTAGTGCACCTTTTGGTCCTGTAAAACGGATCAGATCCTTTTATTGCAAAATAAAAAGAAATATATCTTTCACTTGAAGCACTTCTATGGTTTAAAGGCTTTTGTGAATTACTGTACGATCTTACACACACTGCTGGGCATGTGCAGGTTGGACTGTGGTCAGACTCAGCAGCTATTCACCCATCAGGTTGCTCCCATTTTGGATCTTCAAGCCAGAAGCCCCAATGGAAGTGATTTATGTTCTGCTTTAAATTGAAGTTGAAACAAAAAGATGGTTTTTTTTGGATGTTTTTTGTAATTGACTCCCACTTTTTTAAAACATTCCCAGAGGAAGAGGAAACAGATGCCACCGAGTTTGACCTCGGGACTAAGATTAAGACTCCTAAGGAGGTGATGCTGGAGGAACTTTCTCTTATGAAAGGCAAAGGCTCTAAGATGTTCAGAATGAGGCAGCAGAGAGTGGATAAGTTTATCATCAGTGCTGAGAACTTGGTAAGCCTCCTCAAGAGAACGACCAGAGATGATTGAATGTACAGTGTGTTCTGTAAAATGAATAAATGTAGCTAGACATCCAGTGTATAATGTATATAATTGTATTTGAACCACATATACTGAAAGGGCTACCTTGCCTTTCTTATAGACTTTTATAATTCTTCTAATGCTCATTAAAACTCATTCATACTTATGAGTTTTTTTTGTTTCTGGTCATTTACCAGCAAAATCTCCAGGTCCTGGCACCTCCTGTAAACTGTGAAAAGACTCCACCCAAGACCCTTCCCAAACCAGATCCACCGAAAGGTACACAACAAGAAGAATCCTTTATTTGTCATAATACAGCACTGTGAATTTTTTCCCACATGATCCCAGCTTGTTAGGAAGCTGGGGTCAGCCATGTTACAGCAGAGAGGGTTAAGGGCCATGCTGAAGGACCTAACAGTGGCAGCTTGTACCCATGACCTTCTGAAAAAAAAAAATCCTAGAATTTTAACAATTGTACTAACTACACACACTTCCAGTGAAATTATGACACATCATATATGTAAGATAATGTCTGTTAGGTTCTATATGTTCTTTAATGTGTCACTTGAAGCTTTTATCTATCATTTTTAACAGAAGAAGTAGAACCTGAGACTGAGCAAGAGAAGAAGACCAGTGAGTATATTAAAACATATGTCTCACCATGGGAAAATGCTATGAAAGGCGACGATGAGCTCAAAGCCACGCTGAAGCCACAAATGCCGGGGCCTCATGTGCACAAAGACCTGCCCCAATACAAGAGCTTCAATAGGTACATACTCTAAATTTAGAACAGGATGTAGAAGGATCATACAAAACATGATCCCCAGCACTGGCTTGGTTTCTAATTACAGTTAAAGGTAACCCAGTTTCTGGACTTTATCTTACAGAACAGCGCTGCCTTTCGGAGGATTCGACAAGGCTTCTCACCTGCTGACCTTCGAGATCCCTGAGATCAAGAATTCTGAAGAACCAGTGTCAGTTCCTGTGTTCCAGTGTGACATCGACTCTCGACCATCTTTCAACCGTACTCCAATTGGCTGGGTGTGCAACGAAGAGTCCAGCTACATTCCCCTGACCCTGGAACCCATCTCCTCCGATGGAGAGACTGAAGACCTCTGAGAACCCTGTCCTGCTGATTCCTGCAGCCTGTATCTAGCTCAGTTCATCTTATATTGTTATTGTAGTGTTGAAAATATTTGCCAAAACTCTTGGGTATTGGCAGCTATGAAGACAACAGCCAATAAATTTCAACATTACTTGTATGGTAATGTAAAAATGAGATGTAAATACAGCTATGTACCATACGTAACAAAGTGGAGCCACATCATAATCTGAGTATGCTTAAAAATGTCAAAAAATCTGAACATGCCAGAAAACTTGTATTCAGTACAGCTAATGATCTTTCAATACATAAATAAAAGGTGTTCTATTATATAGCTATAAACCCTAGTCCAAGATACCCCCATACACCCACCCACCCACACTGTTCTGCACATTTTACAGTTTTTTCTGTGGTAGCAAACCTTCCTCAGCCCAGGGAGGCTGCTAATTAGCCAGTTAGTTTAATCATGTGTGTTAGAACAGGGAAAACACTATAATGTGGAGGACAGGGGTTACTGTAGGAACAGGGCTGGGAGCCTGTGGCATATCATTATAGCACACACACACACACACACACATTTGTTATACTACCCCTGAGAGGACCATCCACTGACACAGTTATTAACAGCTAATTAATGCTATACTGCACCTAAATCTAACCTGAATATTAACCTCAGGAACTTAAAGGAAACCCTAAGGCCTATTTATTTATTTATTTATTTTAGGGGTTTTTTTCTGTTCATTGGAATCAGCCAAAAATCCCAAGGTCAGAACTGTTAGATATTCTTGTCGTTATGGAGAAATTTGGTTCCTAGCAAGACACGCACTCACACACACACACACACACACACACACACAAACACAAATGAAAGAAAGACAGTCAATGACCTCTCGATGCCCCGAAATAAGATGGTTATAAAACTGTTACATTTATTGTTTTGTAAGGATTGTAGAAGTTATAAGATATATTCAGTCAAGCATACAGATGGAGATGGTTTGCAATAATTTGTTTACGTGTAACAAAGAAATCAGCATATAAAATGGAATGTGAATTTAAAATAACAGAATATATCTTGTGTCTGAGATGCAGGGAATAAATTGAACAACTAATTCCTTAGATCAGGTTAAATTGTGTTAGTTATCTTGCACTAAAAAAAAAACAGGAGAATAAAGGTTTCTGTAGTAACATGTCAAAGATAGCTCTCACCAGTAACTCTCACCAATAACCCTCACCAATAACCCCCACTAATTACCCTCACCAATAACCCTCACTAATAACCCTCACCAATAACTATCACCAATAACCCTCACTAATAACCCTCACCAATAACCATCACCAATAACCCTCACTAATAACCCTCACCAATAACTATCACCAATAACCCTCACTAATAACCCTCACCAATAACCCTCACCAATAACCATCACCAATAACCCTCACTAATAACCCTCACCAATAACTATCACCAATAACCCTCACTAATAACCCTCACCAATAACCCTCACCAATAACCATCACCAATAACACTCACAATTAACCCTCAGCAATAACTCTCACCAATAACCCTCACTAATAACCCTCACTAATAACCCTCACCAATAACCCTCACCAATAACCCTCACTAATAACCCTCACCAATAACCCTCACTAATAACCCTCACCAGTAACTATCACTAATAACCCTCACCAATAACCCTCACCAATAACCCTCACTAATAACCCTCACCAGTAACTATCACTAATAACCCTCACCAATAACCCTCACTAATAACCCTCACCAATAACCCTCACTAATAACCCTCACCAATAACCCTCACTAATAACCCTCACCAGTAACTATCACTAATAACCCTCACCAATAACCCTCACTAATAACCCTCACCAATAACCCTCACCAATAACCCTCACTAATAACCCTCACCAATAACCCTCACTAATAACCCTCACTAATAACCCTCACTAATAACCCTCACCAGTAACTATCACTAATAACCCTCACCAATAACCCTCACTAATAACCCTCACTAATAACCCTCACCAATAACCCTCACTAATAACCCTCACTAATAACCCTCACCAATAACCCTCACTAATAACCCTCACCAGTAACTATCACTAATAACCCTCACCAATAACCCTCACTAATAACCCTCACTAATAACCCTCACCAATAACCCTCACTAATAACCCTCACTAATAACCCTACCAATAACCCTCATTAATAACCCTCACCAATAACCCTCACCAATAACCCTCACTAATAACCCTCACCAATAACCCTCACTAATAACCCTCACCAATAACCCTCACTAATAACCCTCACTAATAACCCTCACCAATAACCCTCACTAATAACCCTCACCAATAACCCTCACTAATAACCCTCACTAATAACCCTCACCAATAACCCTCACTAATAACCCTCACCAATAACCCTCACTAATAACCCTACCAATAACCCTCACCAATAACCCTCACCAGTAACTATCACCAATAACCCTCACCAATAACCCTCACCAATAACCCTCACTAATAACCCTCACCAATAACCCTCACCAATAACCCTCACTAATAACCCTCACTAATAACCCTCACCAATAACCCTCACTAATAACCCTCACCAATAACCCTCACTAATAACCCTCACCAGTAACTATCACTAATAACCCTCACCAATAACCCTCACTAATAACCCTCACTAATAACCCTCACCAATAACCCTCACTAATAACCCTCACCAATAACCCTCACTAATAACCCTCACCAATAACCCTCACCAATAACCCTCACTAATAACCCTCACCAATAACCCTCACTAATAACCCTCACCAGTAACTATCAACAATAACCCTCACCAATAACCCTCACCAATAACCCTCACCAATAACCCTTAGCAGAAAAAGTCAAGTCAAAAAGAAAAGGCGAATGACGTCATACCCCTGACGTGCAGTTCACATTCAGGCCGCTAGATGGCAGGAAGTGGTTCACACGGTGGCGTCAGCTCAGTGAGCTCCATCCTAAACCGCATACTCCAACCCGATCACCACACCACACACTACCGCACTAAATAAAATGCCTATATAGTACGCAACACAAGTGTATCCGGCTTGCTTACTAGTGTGACACAGAAAACGGGAAGGGAAAGAAAGAGCACTATCGCGAGAACACGGCGTGTTCTGACGCGGCGCTGGATGGCGCTGCGGGATGTTTCGGAATTTTTTTGCGGGTTGAGATTTTTTTTTTTTTTTTTTTTTTTTCGCCCACAGGTTTCTGCTCGGATAGGACACAAGATCGCGTCTGGACGAAGGCACAAGGTGAGTGAGCAGACTTTACAACTTGGTAAACGATGCAGCGGGAGAAATAGGAGTCGCGGCGGGTGTAAAGGTTTGGAAGTGAAACTTAAATGTAGCCATCCAGATGTGCTCGCTCGAGGATGTGCTTGTGACACATGTGCGTTGAGTTGAAATGGCTCGTTTCCGTTCAGGATGCTTTGAGGATGATGTGCTTTATGATAGTGTGCTGCAAACAAAGCCAGCCATTCCCTTTCCACCTCCTCCCTTTCCTTTATTATTTATTTTTTATTGCAGGTAACAACACAATCTAGGCAAAGAGCTAACACTGCGCTTCACAAATGCACTGTCACGCTCAGCATCTTTCAGCCAGCAGCCTGAGCACCGAGCTGCTTCACCTGGAAGGACTACAGACTTTTACTTTAAAGCAGCACAGATGTGTTCAACATCACACCGCTGCTCGGTGTCAACTCACGCCTTGCTGTGTTTCTCTTCACACTTTGTCATAGGCTCAGGTCAGGTACTTGTTGATGCGGAGAGATGTCGGGGTTTTTTCTAGGTTAGTCATATTCAACATGACCTTAATGCCGCTTATGTCATTTGATATAATGACGCATTAGGCATCATCCTGCACATGTTGCTGCTGTCACACATCTAACCATCTGACCATCTAAACATACAAGCATCTGACCATCTCACCAGTGCAGGAACAAAGTAACTTCTCGGACATATAACCCTGCAGAAAAAACTATCAAACTGATTGGCTCTTTCTTTCTTTCTTTCTTTCTTTCTTTCTTTCTTTCTTTCTTTCTTTCTTTCTTTCTTTCTTTCTTTCTTTCTTCTTTGAACAGTATTGGAATTACTTTTACTTATGACCCATCCTTGAATTATTATTAAAAAAGCTATATATCCCAACCATTCACTGAGCAAGTATTAAGCAAGCTGGAGAATATGCTATACTATACTGTACTGACTCATATACAGCTGAACACTAGATACAGATATGTATAAACTTCTGGCTGTTTGAAAAGTCAGGAAGCAAGGAGAGTACCGACTTGATTTGGCATTTATTATTTACAACATCTTCTACATGTTCTACATGTTTGCCCATAGGCTTGACACAATTTCTCTGCTGCTCTGTCATGTTTATGTGGATTTTGCTCAACAAATTCAGCTCGAAATATTTGCTTAACATATTCCCAGTGGTTCCTGACTTGTCAGACTCCCTGTAGTAGCTAATGATGGTTTGCATAAAAATACAGCTGCAGTAAGAAGTAGTAGTAGTAATAATAATAATAATAATAAGTGCTGTAGTAGTTATAGCTTGACTGGAATAATGGAATTAAAATTCTATTACTTTTTCTATTTTCAGTAACCAAATTTAATTGATTACTAAAAAAATCCTACTAAAAATATCCTTCTACTACACATTAATACAGATACTAGAACATTTATATATGGTGGATATTGTGATTATGTGCCATTGTTATTGAGACTGAGATTTAATAAATATACATACACACATTTATATACAGCATTAAGACACCATTAAGGTCCCCGGTTTGAACCTGAGCTCAGGTTACAGAATGTTAAAAGTTTTGCATTTCCTCGTGTTCATATTGGGTTTCCATTGAACTTCTGTTTCTTCTTAAATTATAGTGGTAGGTGAATTGGGGACTCTAAATTGCCCCTAGGTGTAAATTGACTTGACTTGACTTGACTTTCAGCAAGCCCACTGGTGTCCAGTGTTCCCAGGAAACTGACCAGGATAAGGTTTTTACAGAAGATATTGAAGGAATTAAAGTAGCCTTGGATTTGTTGTCGTCAGTACTCATGTTCTCAAACTTATTTTTGTCAATAAGAGCTGATTTTTTTAAGGATTTCATCACGGTCTTTGCCACTGGAGCATGTGTTTGAGATTTAGAATAAAATATTGTCAAATGTTACTTCCTTGCCTAAAATTAAACCACTTCAATGGTACACTTCAATACACGCTTTGTGGCATTGCCATAAGACTTATATTGGCTGTGAGATTCCTTCATTACTAAATATGCAGACTTAAAGAATCAGAAAGTCTTCCAGTGAATAATTACTAGTCTTGGTATGGAGTCAAAACGAGGATAAAAAAAGTTACCATCTGCCCAGAAAGAGAGTTACTAAAGTTCTAAATCTATTTGTGGTCTAAATTTTGAATTCATTTATGATTGTGTTTCACTCTTGGAGTCATCGTTAGTCACATCATCAGGATTTTCCAGCACACAGCTTGCCAGCTTGCCTCATGATTTTGTGGCAGAGGAGCACAGACAGTATTTAATAATCTACTGACCATATACGATAGTTACATTTCAGAAATTATCCTTCAGAGAAATGCTTACTTTACATCCATGGCATGACTAGCACAACTCTAAACTGTGGTTCTGTGAACCCTGGATTACTTTCTGCTTAGACAAGGGAGCCACTATTTCTTTCTTCCGTGACAGTTGAACAGATGGTCTGAGGACTGGATGGCTGCCGTCTGGTCTAAATAGTACCACAGGGTGCATACCGGGCACGACAAGGAACGCTTTGCAGTTCACCTTCATGGAACGCTGCAAAGTCAGACGACTGATTTACAAAATTAGGTTATATGACCTTGGGCAGAAAACCTGGGTTGGGTCACAAGCAGACCTCAGGGTCACCTTGTGGTGAGCTTCCTGGCATTCATGTCTCCAACTATTTCAGTTGTAAATTGTCATGCCACCAGCCCTCTTCATGGGCATGGTCTACAGTACTCTTTAGTGTTGAGGGACACGGTTAATGGCCTGTCCCACAGGATAGATATGGGGCATTCTGACAAGTTTTATTGGCTTGAGGCATAACTCTGCAGTACTTGTGGGGCAACCAGAAAATGGAACATGGAAATGTGTTGCAGTGACTTAAAAACACACTGTGGATGTGCCACTGGGTTGTGCTGGTCATGATGATTGGGACCACTGTGCCGGGCTGATTTCCCCATATTTGGCACTAGGTATAATTTACCTAGGCAGTGAACCACATCATATCTGGCCCAATGGCCCGTCCTCGATGTGTCATGCTCCGGCTGTCCCTCATGTGCCTTAGGCAGGTGGAGTCATTTTGGTGTGATGTGTGTTGGTGTTCCCTGACAAAGGGATCAGTTTCAGGTAAGTTATTGCACAAGCTGAAACTGATAAAGTATTGCACATGCTTGCCACATGTGCTGTAATGTAATATCTCGCTATCTGCAATGAGTGCAGGGCTTATCTGGAGGCAGTGCTTCAACTGGTGAGACCACACGCAACATGATGCAAGCATCAGTTACAGTTATTTAGTTGGCCAGCTCATGATTGGATCAGTCGAGCTGGCTGTCCAAACCCTCCTTTAGAAAGCTTGATATACTATTGCAACCAGAGCTGCGTGAAGGAGTACATTTGGTGCTATAGATTGTGTCTCACTGACTGCCATTTTGAGGATCACTGCCAAAGCTAGTTTAGTGCGTGTCAACAAAGGGTGACCTAGAGCAGGGATCCTCAAATCTGGCCCACGAGATCTACTTTCCTGCAGAGTTTAGCTCTAACCTTAATCAAACACACCTGAGCATGCTAATCAGTGTCTTCAGGTAGAGGAGTTTGATCAGGGTTCGAGCTGAACTCTGCAGTGCATTGGCCCTCCAGGGAAAGATTTGAGGAACCCTGACCTAGAGCTTATACTGGATGTTGACCATAGTTGAACATGGTGGTCTTTAAGACGCAGTCATTATGAGCCTGGAAAAACATGGCTGCAGACGTCACATCCTTACATTCCATGGAAGAAGAAGCCTTTATTTGTCACATATACATTACATCTCTTCTTCATGTATCCCAGCTTCAAGTTGTGGTCAGAGCTCAGTGTCTGCCATGATAGAGCACCCTGGCAGAGAGAGGTCTGAAGAACATTAAGGGTTTAACCCCTGACCTTCCAATCAACAACCCAGAGCCTTAACCGTCCACATATACTTGGAGGATGAACAGGCTTTAGGCTATAAATCTAGCTCTGTTTGAAGTTTCTGAGTTGCACACAGCTGGTGCTTGCATTCATTTTCCAGGGGATACAGATACTTCTACTTTAGAGTGGCTCTTTTATGCTGTAGGACATTTATTGAGTTTGCTGGCATGGTTTAGATCTACTTGTCCATTTTGTAGGAAGCATCAGTGATAATCAATATAAAGTTATTCTGACTGATCACTGTTATCCTCTGAGGATAGGAGTTGGATCGTCCAGCATGACCTCACCCACAACCACAGGACAAGAGAGCTGACTGAATGTTTTAATGAACAGGATGATAAATCATATGCTATGACCTTCACAATCACCAGATCTCAGTCTCATAGAAAATCTGTGGGAGATTTTGGAACGACGTATCAAGCTGATTTTACACTATGCGACTTTGACAGTCTTTTACGATTATTTCTTATCCTATTGCATAAAATGACCGCAGGAGGATTTCTATAACAGACTGTGTGATAACATGTCTTCTTCCTGTCAGATTAAACGATGAAGATAGTTACTATATTCTGTCATGCTGGCTGCTCAATTGAATATCTCTTCAACCAGATATCATAAAAATAGTTTCACATTGTCGAATAGTAAATAAACTCCATGAACAGAGCATTTGTGTGTTAATCAGCCATACAACTGGAAGCTGGAGGAGGACAATTCTTCTCTATTTTTTTTCACATCACATCGCTTTTTGTGCTGTCACGGTCGAACTGTGACGAGACATTAGAGACATTCTGTCTGCTGTCACAATTAAATAAAAAAAAAAAAACACTCTTCTTTTATAATCCAATGTCTTTTGTTTATGTTTTGCCTTTATAGCTGTCCTGCTGGTTTTGTGTAATCATATGCTGTTTTATTGGTAGATCTTTAGATGAACGTTATATCAGCGGTCATACTATGAGTAAGTAAGTAGTGTTTGTGAAATACTTTCTTCACAAATCACATCCTTAGATGGTTGGGGTCAGAGTGCAGGGTCAGCCATGATGCAATAACCCTGGAAGGCCCTCATACTGAGATTGTAAACTAAATTTTCAGACACTTCCAGAATTTTGTAATTGGCTGTCTTTGGTCACATTGTACATTTTAAGACCACCAACTCAACTCAACTCATGCTAAAGGATTATTCAATGCAATGTACGATTGTCCCTGCAGCATGGACAGTAGAGCGGAAAACCATACACCATAAAGCTCAACTTTAGGCAGTACTTTCTAGCACCATCATCAAAACCCTAACTAAGGTAATATCATGTGGAAAAATGGTCTTCATCTATCTAATCCACTTCCAGAGAGTTATAGAGTCAAGCAGCACTGGTTTGCTTACCAGCTCACTACAAATTGATTAATTTTAAGAAAATGTAACATCTAATATCTCTATATTTGCATAAATCTTTTTTATTTCATCACCATAAAAAAAAAACCCTCAGTTTGACCCTTGCCGCGGTTAATAGTTTGTGGCCTGATTAATAGGAACATTTTGTTTATTGTGCCTGCATGTCTATTATTGACCCACATTGGACTCAGCTGCTGGTGTCAATGCGTGGCAAATGCTGTTGAGACCCATTAAGAGCTCTGTGTGCTTTTATAAATTCAGTAGTGGGCCATGGGGAGGTCATTGGCAAAACGTCGCTAGCCATTCCAATGAGTTGCTGTTAGGGACATGAGCAAAATGAAATGAGGAGCTCACACAGAGCTGTCTAATCGTGTGGACGTGTGGTGCAGGTTGGAGCTCCTGATAAAAAAAAAAAAAACAATGTTACAGTAGAGCTGTTTTCAGCCCATTTCTTGGGTCATCACTCAGAGCGTTTACTTTCCGAGATGGAAGACATGATTTAATTTTGTATCGGCTTGTGTGATTATAGATTTTCTCAGAGGCTGAGTGAAATTGGTTGGTGTTTGTGTGAATGGGGAGAGGAACTGCTTTATGTCTCAAACCTCTGGAGAGTCATAGTCTTAGCACTCTGTATGGCTTTTTTTTCTCAGATAAGATCTTTTGAATCTAAGCAGCTTTGTGCCTTCAACAAATGAACCTTCTCTAGTTTTGGAAAATGGAGCGCACCTTATGTATTTCCCACTTCTTCTTTTTCTTTGAAAGCTGATTAAGTTGAAACATTTGAAATGTCCTTATAAAGTGTTTAGGTAGTTTGTTTGCGCTCTCAGGATGAAACAGCAGAGTGATATGTGCCCTTTTGTAATGTGGAAAAAAGCTGTTCACTTGGCCGAGGTATGAAACAGAAGGCGAGGTTTAGAAAAAGGCACCCTTTATCCTTATATAATATTCTGCTTCATTTCTGAACACCTTTTCTGCTCCTGACCATAGAGGAACATTTGAATCTTTGCCTATTAAAGTTGCCACTGAACAATTTTTCTAAGGAAAAGAAATGATATGATAAGTAAGCATTATAGAAAACAGTGTCATTTTGACAAGAAAGATTTATTCTTTTTTGTTTAATAGTATGTGTGATACCAGTGTCATCTAGACAGCAGTTGTTTGTTGTGACAGTTCTGGCTGGCTTTGTAAAAGGTTGAGGAATAGCCAGGAAAATGAACGCTGGGTTCTCCCTATTGTCAGCCTGCGTCTATTTGGAGTTACACATAACCCAGTTGCAGGAAAGCTGTATTGTCGTCTCGTACTTACAAAGTAAAAGCAAAAGGATGATAGAAAAAAAAAAAAAACATCCCAGATCAACCCAAAGCATAACTGATGAAATAGGGAAATAATCAATAAGACCAGCTTTACAAACTCAGGTTCAGTTACTCAACCATTAGGGCTGCATGATAATGAACATTGAAATCCTGATTATTTCACGGTAATTCAGCCATAGTGCTCCGGCAGTCCGTATTCAGATCCGTACAATGCTGTTAGCATCCATACCGACGGTTTAAAATGCACTTTTATGATGTACTGCATCTGCGTTAATGGACAACCCAGTTCTGCTTTGTATAGAATAATATAAACAAGCTCGCTTTTTCATCTTAGCACAAAAATCTACTGAAGTGCTATGTTTTTAATTCACTATCTATGTAGCAACACAGGAATGGAGGCAACATGTAGGACTGGATAGATTGCGTGTATATCAAAATATTAAAACGAATGAACACAAAATCTAAGGAGTTCTACAGACTGCGAGTGTGTATGTTAAATGCAAAAAATACAAAATGGTTTAGGAATATTTATAATACTTATAAAGCATCATGCTAATGCTTAATGTTCCTAAAAAAACATCCCATCATGACTGCTGTTTGTTTTTTCCAACCCCAAACTCACTCATTTCTCATCACGACACTCTTTATAGGAGACTTTTTAACTCATGAACTGTACAAAGTAGCAAGTTACCAAGCCTTGATATTTTGTGATCATCTTCCTGGTATCTCGACAGTGTTTCTGGTGTTTTTTAATTTCTCTTGCCTTGCCTCGTTTATGTTGTTTGTCTGATTATTGCTCACATTTTAACCTTGAGTTTGCCTGATGAGTTTGTACCTCTGCCATAATGTTTATTAAACTGCCAAACCACCCTTTCGCCCGTCTCAGCATCCATGTCCTGACAACCAAATATTAACAGAATTCCACTGTTGTTGTTGTTGTTGTTGTCCTTTGGCTGCTCCCTGTTCGGGGTCGCCACAGCGGATCATCCGATCCACATATTTTGATTTTGGCACAGGTTTTACCCCGGATGCTCTGCCTTATGCAACCCTCCCATTTTATCCTCTCACTGGGACTGGCACTGAGAGTTAACCCCTTAGCGGCTGGATTGGTTCCCTGCCCAGAAATCGAACCCGGGCTGCTGCAGTGGTGAGAGAATATTCCATTGCTTAAAATAAACATTTCTTTTTCTTGTAGTTTTCAGTGCCTGGAATCTGGAAATATGTTTTTTTCTTTTGTAATGTGAATTCAAAGCAGGATGGCACACACCATATGTTAAATTGTGTAAACAATGTTTTGTTGGTATTATGCTGACTGACATTTCAAAGCCTCTGTCATAACGATCCGCACAACATAGGCAACAGACGCTTAAAGAGAATCCACTCGGGGGTATTTGCTTATACCCAGACATCTGATATTGATATCGTATTGAAAATACAATGGCACATATCTGTTAACAAGCATGGACATGTTCATTGACCAGTCAACTGTGACCCATAAACCAGCATGTAAGGACAGGGAATTCATGCTGCTCTAAGCTTTTTTTTTTTTTCAGCAGGGAGAGGTGAGGAAACAGGCAAGGAATGGGGCAAAGCAATCAAGGTGAAAGGAAAGAGAAAGGAGAGAGAAAAGAGAGGGAGGGGGAAGAACAGCACTCCAAGAGTGTGTCATGTAGAATGTGTTCCCTCTTCAGTCAGATTCAGCCTCACAGTCTCCATCACCTCTCTCTTGTCTCTGAGCCCATGGTGGATCATATTTTATATATATATATATATATATATATATATATATATTTATATATATATATATATATTTTCACCAGAAGCAGCATCACAGCTCATCCTGGCAGAATGCAATGCGGTTTTGTGGCTCACCACAGGAAGCAGGGTGTGAGGTGACACTGTGTTGTTCGAGTGCCAAGCACAGACCCCAGGGCTCTCTACGCTCTCTCTCTCTCTGTCTACTTATTCATCCAGAGTGTGCAGAGGAAGCGCACGCCTGCAAAGATGGAATAATATTAGTAGGGAAGCATCATTACCGATACTGGTTTTTGTTTTGGGTGATACCGTGCTCATTTACTCAGAAATGCTCCGAGACCTAAATCCAATAGCAGGTGATACTCTGTGAAGTTAGTTTAGTGCATGCAGTTAAGATGAAATGACAGCAATCTGGTGCTTCTGATGATTAATCATGGCAGCCAAAGCAAGCAGAGTGCAAACCACCAAGAGGAGCAACAATAACATCTTTCTCAGATAAAAGTTCAGTGGAAACTCGACATACGAATGCCCTCCCTTACGAATTTTCGCCTTAAGAATTGAAATTTTGCAAGAAATTTGCATCGGCATACGAAGCATTTTTTTAGCAAACGAATGAACTAAACCCAACACCGGCTAAGTTGCAGGTATATCCGGGAGCTGTTCAGACTTCAGTGGAAAGCCAAGCGAAGGCAACCGAAGTGAGTTTATGAATTTTATGATTTTTTTTTTCAGTCAGTGAAAGTCGTTTCCAAGGAGCCAACCCACGATACCAACGTTGCCATTGGCATGCATTCAAAAGCTATGTGATTTTCCGGGCATTTTTTTGTTGACAGATTGGTGGCATGGGTGGTCTGTTCTATTTTTAGCCCAAGCTTGGTGGCACGACTTCCTGTGAGAACCCTTGACATGGAATGCTTGGCTTGGGTCAGTTCTTTGTAAGCAGCTCTACAGTTTACATACGCTTCGTATACCTAATATTTTTGGGCGGCTGGAACGGATTATCTGCATTTACATTATTTCTTATGGGAAAATTCCATTCGCAGTACAAATTTTCGCCTTAAGAACCTGCAGCATCCAGAGAGAATTAAATTTGACGCAGAGGTTCCACTGTAACCTGATAAAACCCTTGTTTGTAATTACTACAGCTAGCTCGCTACGGACAAAATAGACTCAGCACTGAAGGCTTGAGAGTGGGAAAAGTTCCACTTTTTGGTGCATTATATCGAGTTTGCTGTAATTAGCCTTCTGTTGATGACAGTTTGGCAAAAACCTTTAAGTAGCCTGATTAGTAAACAGGAGCGTTTTGCTTGGCTTGGATTTTTCAGTTCATTATGTAAAGAATAATGCACATCAGACCGTGGCATCATACGACAGTAATACACACCAGGTTGTGTGATTTGGTGCACAAGCGGAGAGCATAATTCCGTATAATAGTATAGTCAGGAGTGTGTTATTACAACTCTGCCTTATAACACAGTGATGTGTGAACGGTTACAATGTTTAACAACACTTTTTATACAACAATGGTTTATAGTTAGATTTAATGTTGTGGAACGTCCGAGAGACAGGTCGGTTCCTCTTCTCATCTAGGTTACATCTGCGATACACAGTTTTTGTTACTCTCTCTCTCTCTCTCTCACTCTCTCAATTAACTGGATTGCTCTCTGCTCACTCCACACTCTCTCAAATGGATTGCTCTCCATCTCTCTCTCTCTCTCTCTCTCTCTCTCTCACAGAAAGAAATATTTTCTGAGTCAAACTGTTCTACGCTAATAAAGCAGACCTTCTAATCAATCAGATTTAAGCATTAATCAATACCAAACAATAAACAGTTTGTCTCTTTCAAAACAAACCAAATCACAGGAAATTAAAAGGAAATTAAAAGATTCACCTATTGCTAAATGATCAAATGCTGGAGTTGCCAATAACACTTAATACAAGATCATTTCGGTATCAGTACCGGTCCAAAACCGTCACGTTCATGTTCTCGTCCTCAGTCTGGAAAAAGTCTCTCACTGCATCCGTAGATATTAGCGACTACATCAGCAGCCTGCTGGAGTTTGCTCAGATTGCACTGTAATAAGTAACCATTGTAAGGTTGACATGGTAACCTGTGTGACCTGTGCTGTCAGCATTAGCTTCACGCTTCAGACAGAGATGAAAGCCCTCCAGGTGAAGGCAGGTTAAAATGGCTGCGGGTGCCAGCTCTCAGCATTAAATTAGCTCCACGTAGAGCTCGTTCTGTGGAGCATTAGGGAACCTACAGGGCTCCTGATTGACTAACATGTGAAAGGAACAACAACTTTACTCATCTACAAAGATTTCTGACCCCAAGGGCACTGTGATAATTAAGCACCAGGCCTGTCATGATGATTACACAGTCGCCTGAGCGCAGTTATTTGTGCTGATCAGGATTATTTGAGGTGATTGTGGTTAATTGCTGTTCCACATGTCCTTTGTATATACGGCAATGTGCACAAATGGAATTGTTTTAGTGTTGAATTAAAGCCACAATCCTTTGAATTATAACAATTTCTTGCACATATTTACACTAGTTTCTTAGTTTCTGCTAATATACACCAGTAAATTTATGTATGTTTTAAATAAAGTTAATTTACAATTATATTAATACATATACACTGATCAGGCATAACATTATGTGTTGGTCCCCCTTTTGCTGCCAAAACAGCCCTGACCCATCATGCACTGTGTATTCTGACACCTTTCTATCAGAACCAGCATTAACTTCTTCAGCAATCTGAGCAACAGTAGCTCGTCTGTTGGATCAGATCACACGGGCCAGCCTTCACTCCCCACGTGCATCAATGAGCCTTGGCCGTCCATGACCCTGTCACCAGTTCACCACTGTTCCTTCCTTGGACCACTTTTGACACTTTTGACTTTTGACAGATACTGACCACTGCAGACCGGGAACACCCCACAAGAGCTGCAGTTTTGGAGATGCTCTGATCCAGTGGTCTAGCCATCACAATTTGGTCCTTGTCAAACTCACTCAAATCCTTACACTTTCTCATTTTTCCTGCTTCTAACACATCAACTTTGAGGACAAGATGTTCACTTGCTGCCTAATATATCCCACCCACTAACAGGTGCCATGATGAGGAGATAATCAGTATTATTCACGTCACCTCTCACTGCTCATAATGTTATGTTATGGTAATTATCTATACATCATTCTATTAATTAAGACAATAATCATGGCAAGTCTACTAAGCATACGTTTTTTTCCTTATTTGTTTTAATACAAGAGAATTTGGTCACAGAATTGGAAAGCCCACCTGTCTGAATGTTCAGTAACACAGTCCGTTCTGAAGGCTCACATGGCGTCTGTGTATTGTGTATACAGTATTTCTCCAGGATGGAGTGATTCACACAGCGAGCTATTCAGCCATCCGTCTGTCCGGCTTCTTGTAGTCAGCCGACGCTACAGAAAACACCTTAATGTTCTCCTTTAGCCTTCCGGCCCGCTGTTGGGCCTTTTCTTATGCCTGTCAGTGCTGTGGCATGTGTCACAGTTTACACACAGACACACACAGACACACACACACACACACAGTTCATTTCAGTTCACTAACTCTCAGTATCCTGAAAAAGGCCAGATGTGAGATGCAGTGATTGACATTATGCAAGGGAAGCATTCTCACACCCATTCACTTTCCCATTCTGCAGTAGGGTAGTGATAATGCGTAGGCAGAAAGTGAACACACAAAAACACAAAGCTCTGAATGGATTGTTTAAAAATACTGAGTTTGAATCATATTATCTTTGTCAGAACGACTCGGGTTGGGCATATTGAAAGATAAACGAAGCCTTTTGAAACCATCACAGGTTACAGTAAATGTTTGTCTAATGACTCATGTATTTCTTGACGTTGGCTTGGATAATGTGCCATGAACAACTCTTTATTTCTTGTTTATTTATCTATCTATCTATTTATTTTTATGCAGTTTTATCTCAATTCAAAAGTCTTTTATTGTCATGTAAACCATACATAGCTGATACGGTACACAGCGAAATGAAACGAAGTTCCTCCAGGACCCTGGCGCTACATACTGTAAACACACAGAGCTAGGCAAAGCAACACAGAGCTAAAGGCTAAAAATAAAATTAATCTATCCACAGACAGATAGTGCATGTGTGCAACCTTGTGTAAATAGTGCAAGACAAGAGACAGACAATATCATACACTGTAAGACAGATACATAAAATATCTGTGTAGATCCGAGGGCAAATATGGACGCTTGTATTGTAAACAGAACATCAGATTTTTTCTGTTTTAATATTTTTAAGCTTCAACCTTTGCAATTCAACCATCCGAACCTAACAAGTATATTATATACCACCTATATTATATTCAAATTGTATTGCTGTGTACACATATGAATGCTCTTTTTTAAATAACATATTTATTATAGAATAAGTGCCTGGCAGAAATGAACTCTATAACTCCAAGGCCATATCTTGTCATACGGGAAAACACCATATGTCTTTAACCAATCAATTCATTAGATTTACTGCCACTATCTGTAGTGGATTCACTGTAGGGTATTGAAATACAGTAAAACGATGTGGTGTAGCAGATATGTACGTCTTTGTATTGAAAGGTTTATTCATTGTCCAATCTCAGATTCTAACAGGGCTCTAAATGAGCGTTTCATTAAAGTTTGGTGAGCCTGTACTGTAAGTTACCGCTAGCCTAGATTTGTTTTACAGACGATCTTAGACAGGACTGATGTTAAGTGCTGAATTAGAGCCATCTAGCTCAGCCTGGTTCAGTTAGATCGAGATTTATTTCCAGTAAAGCAACACTTATACACATAGATTTCGTGAATTCCAGAGGATTTAACTTGAACCCATTTCTTAAAGGTTATATTTAGTTTTTTAACCCTTTGTACCAGTACACTGGTGTTCCATTTCACCGACAGTATTATCAGTCGGTATAAACAAGTGAATTATTTTATCGCTGCAAGTCTGACATAAAATGAGTTAAGAGATGAGTCTGTTGGCTTTCAGTGTGAGATGTTTTTCTCTCTGTTGGATAACCTTACACAGAGTTTTAGTTTAGAACGCCTTCAAATTTTAGATGCTTAAGAACAAGCACTTGGGTCATCACAGAGAGCAGAAATGGGTTTGATATCAACATTTACTTTGAAGATTTTGAAACATTTGTGTGGAAAAATAAAACTTTTCTATTAATATATTGCGACTAGCCGGCTAGGAAAAACAAAAGTACTTATAAAAAACAAAAATCCTTAAAGCCCTAAACCCTAACCTCCACTGTGCACCATGATATGGTGTAGAAATTCAGTGCTGAACATGGACACATCGAAACAGGTGCAATCCTTTGACTAACAGAATATTTTTTCCATTTAATAATTAGATGTGTGACCAGGTAAAACGTTTTCAAAGGAGATTACTAACTAACTAATACTAGAAGAGTGCAGATTGGATTCATTGGTCATCCGTGACGGACAGCTGGCGAACACTGTGGCCATGTTCAAGCAGCTGAACAAACATCTGCCTTCAGATAAGCTGACTATTCCTGTGTTCATGTCAACCTTCCCCCGACAGTCAGATTTATATCAGCAAGTTAAACATTTCATAGCAAAACAAAACAAACACATCCATAAACACAATGTTAAATTACAGCAGGGTTGCATGTTAATCTTGAAAACAAGTGCCAAAATATAATTAATACTAATTTAATATTGTTGCATTAAGATAAACAGTCTCTTATTAATTCTGTATAATTTATTATATTATATTTCTGGCTTGATTTTTTTCTTGTTTATCTTGATATAAGCTATTGTATAAATATCAGCTGTTATACTGATGCCTTTGCTCTTTTATATAAAATATCATATATACACCGATCAGGCATAACATTATGAGTAGTAACAGGTGAAGTGAATAATACTGATTATCTCCTCATCATGGCACCTGTTAGTGGGTGGGATATATTAGGCAGCAAGTGAACATTTTGTCCTCAAAGTTGATGTGTTAGAAGCAGGAAAAATGGACAAGTCTAAGGATTTGAGCGAGTTTGACAAAGGACCAAATTGTGATGGCTAGACGACTGGATCAGAGCATCTCCAAAACTGCAGCTCTTGTGGGGTGTTCCCGGTCTGCAGTGGTCAGTATCTATCAAAAGTGGTCCAAGGAAGGAACAGTGGTGAACCGGTGACAGGATCATGGGCGACCAAGGCTCACTGATGCACATGGGGAGTGAGGGCTGGTCCGTGTGATCCGATCCAACAGACGAGCTACTGTTGCTCAAATTGCTGAAAAAGTTAATGCTGGTTCTGATAGAAAGGTGTCAGAATACACAGTGCATGACGGGTCAGGGCTGTTTTGGCAGCAAAAGGGGAACCAACACAATATTAGGCAGGCAGTCATAATGTTATGCCTGGTTGGTGTAATATCATATATAAGATAAATATTTTTGCCGTTTGTGCTTTCCCTATATTTAGTAGAATAACATTGGTTTGCATGCTCATTATTAACCTATTTCATTATAAATCAGCTGCTGTTGTTTTTAATAATTTATGGCATTAGCAGCTCTTGACGTGCCAGAATTATCGGATTGGATTAACTGCCCATAATAAACAGCTAACTTTGTGCGAGTATGCAGGAAAAACTGATCCTCAGAGCTTTGCAGGGCCTGTGTTATTTGGTATATCTTTAATCATTCAGACTAACATAACACCGGGAGAAAGAATACGGCATAACAACCTGTCAGCAGTGAGACACGGCTAGCTCCTATTCTGCATCCACAGAGCTATAATGGGCTACGGTGACACAGACCGCCCTATTTTTATCTTTATTTGTTACATGTTTCTGTAAAACTGCAGCTTTATACTGCCGTCCAAACTCATGGTGAGCAGTAAAAACTCATTATATATACCGTGAGCACACCCACACATTCAGCTTAGTGCAAAAATCTTTTCTTTGTCATCTCTAAGCAGCCGAACTTTAAAACATTGGGACTGGATGTAAAAGCTAGGAACCTGTTCATTATGTGAAATGCAATGATACCAAGACTTGTGTAAAAGAATCCTAAATGTGAAACTTTTTAAACTTTGTTTCCCATAAGTTCTCTTAAATTTTTTAGATAAATTCATCTGCATGAAAGAAAGTTCTAAATCCTTCCTATCGCTGGTCTTTTATTTTTAAATTGCATATCATCTGTTTGTGAAAACCAGAGACTTCACCTAGAGAACATTCCCAAATGACGTTAATGGACACAATAAAAAATGTTGTTGTTGTCCTTCGGCTGCTCCCCGTTCAGGGATGCCACAGTGGATCAGACAATCTGCATATTTGATTTTGGCACAGATTTTACACCGGATGCCCTTCCGGGCACAACACTCCCATTTATCCGGGCTTTAGGATCGGCACTGAGAGTTAACCCCTCAGTGGGAGGGTTGGTTCCATGCCCGGGAATCGAACTCGGGCCGTGGCAGCGAAAGTGAAGGATCCTATTGCTGGACCACCAAGGAACAGACACAAGTAAAAAAAAAAAAAAATCTGATTAATTCTAGCCATACTGATAGTTGTCTCATCCTCATTACTCAATGAATGCAATATTTAATAACACACAATACTACGTGATGTAAGCCTAATGTACACAGTAGCAGAGGACTCGAATCCACAGCCCGATCTGAATATATATTTTCTGATTAATGATGCCGGTCAAATAACCCGATTAAACATTTCCCTGATTAAAGATCTTCATTCACATCTTTTAAACACTCTCGTAACTTTAATAGAGAGCACCAATCAGTTGCAGTGAGCACAATGAGCACTTCGCTCCTGCGAGCACTGAGCACTGATGATGCTTCCTTCTATAATTAGGAAGCCTTCCTTTTGTAACAGGTGTAATTAGCAGCATCGTAAACATCTTTCCGTTGTCTGTGCCGTTTATTCTACGCGGGGTTATGGGGAACCAACAAGCAAGGGGACACCCTGGATGCCCACACTCATTTACACACTACAAGTGAAGTCTAGAAGCTTTTATTGTCATTTCAATCATATATAGCTGACGCAGTACACAGTGAAATGAAACATTTCTCCAGGACCATGGTGCTATATAAAGCAACATAGAGCTACATAAAACAACACAGAGCTATGGACTTAAAGTAAGTTGTCCTAGCCACATAAAGTGCATCATGTGCAACCAAGTGCAAACAGGGCAAGACAAAAGATAAAACAAAACGCCACAGGACAGATACACGAAATAGGGCCAGGCAGACAATTTAGAGAGGTCATTTAGCCTACAACTCATGTCTTTGAGGCAGGTCTTTGAGGCAGGAATCAAAGCCCCAACCTCGGAGGTGTGAGGCAAAAACACTTACCATTAAGCCAGCTAAACATCTTACACAACTTAACTCCACATGTTCAATGCTAACAGCACACACCAACAACCAACATAACCGGAGCTAAATATAACATGTTCCATGACAATAAGTCAGTTACTCATTTCAGGATCGGTATTAGTATCTACAAGTAGCTAAAGATATGTTCAATACTCGATGCAAAAGAAGGGTTCTCTCCTTAAAGATTCAGTGTGTTATTCATTTTATTTTATGTCGATCTAAAATAACTAGTTTTATGTCACTTTAAACGTAAGAATAAATCTGCTGTCAATTGTGTGATTGTTATATAAATAAAAACCCTGGATTATACAATTTTGTTTTAGCTGACAACACAATAAACAGCACCCAGTCTAATTTTGCCCAGGTGAGTCTTTAAGTGTAGAATTGTGTAATTCCAGGAAAATATTATTCGCTCGTAGGTTTTTTTTTTTTTACCTCATTGATGCTGAGAGCTCCATGCTGCTCAGTGTTTCACACTTTGTTGTCAGTTCTTTCTTCTTGTTTCAACTCTGTATTCTAGAGAAATAAAACCATTTTATTTTTAATCATTTTAAGCTCTAACTGCATTATTAAATTTGATTTCCGGCTTGACCTTCTTTGCTTTTCATGTACGCCTAAGGAGAAACATGGGTAGATTGGAAACGCTGCACAATATAGTGAAAAGTACTGATAAATTATATACTTCATTACAGAAAGAATTGGCACCAAAAAATATGTTTGGAAATCTAGAAATCTATTACGTAATAGCACAGAGTGGATTTCCCCCCAAGCATTCAAGATCAAACAATCCTGATTATAGACCTGTTTTTATAATAGTCTCTGATCAGTTTAAAAAGAAATCACACGGGTGGATTAGGTTCATCTCAGAATCCTGCAGTACAGTAAGAGCTGCTCTCGTACACAGCCGTAAGAAAAGAGGCCAGAGAAGTAGGAGTGGTGTGCGGGTGGAAGGAAAGCATGGGGTGATGGCAGCGTGCCGGACAGGAAGAGGAGATGAACTTGGCAGGTGCAGTGGAGTTATTGGAGAGAGGGACTGTGTAGACATGCAGAGGGATGAGAACCGCTAGTGAGGTGGAGCAGAGGAAGGGGAGACTGAGTATGTTTTACGATCTGCTGAGAAAGTGAATTACTATAGAAATGATGTAATTTTTTTAATGTTTTTTTGCCCGGAGGTGTGGAAGAGTTCGGCGAAGAAACTTGTGAATCTGTAATAAGGTCAGACAGCATCACACCCTCAGCACCTACAAGCGTCTCTAATGGTCCTGTCACTGAATGGACATGCTTGGATGTGACCTACCTGTCCACATGCTGATGTGGAATTAGAGCACATACAGTAGCAGGTAATTGGAAGAAGCACATGCTGTTTTCATGTACCTGTGAATTCATTACTGTACGATTTTCTGACTTAACAGCTATGCAAATCTGTTAGAAAATCAGGAGAGTACTGACTTTAGAAATAATATTGAAATGCACATCCCTCGTTTGACATCGCACAAGTTATTGCTTCACTGTTCCCGCTGGGACACTGAAAGGTAGCGCCACACTGAGGTGAACTGGAATTGCAAAAGAATCACAGATTTTACTGTATAAGAGCGCAAATGTAGCTTAGTGTTATTTTCTATCTCTCTGCCTTTGATCCTCTGTCCTCTTCCTATACATTTTACATTCAGTGAAAAATGATCTTAATTGATCTATTTTGTTTATTTATAAAATGTGTATTTTTCTCTCAATGCTGGTATTTGACAGACGATACACTGCTACTCCATGCCTGCTTGAGCTCTGCTTCTGTCGGACTAAATCACATCAACATGGGGCTTGGCTTGGTGCAGAAATGCACTAGATGTGACATGCTCACCTATGGGGACTGGAATGCATGTGTGTGTGTGTGTGTGTAGGACAGGAGAACGGACAAATCACCATACCTCCATTCCCATTTTAACCTTTCTTTCTCTAATGCTGGCTGACATTTTAGTCAAACACTTTTGTGTAATCGAGGCAAAAAGCAGAAGAAAGAGAGACATCATGTGTCAGCTGTGTGTTTATCTACATCACAGAAACGATACAATAAACAATTCCCCACAAGAGGAAATGATACCATACAATCAAACGTAATATGAAATATGTATTTGCTTATATTGATCTGATTTTTTCTAAAAACTACAAACAATTTTTGAAGCACTTCACCAAAAACACCAAAAACACCATAATGAAACTATTTAAACTGCCGGAAGACACAAACATTAATAGTAATAGAATTTCATTGCTATACTTAGTCATGCTAAATATAATTAAATCATGATATGAGCAACATGTCAAGTCAGCTCTGTATTACTCTAATACCCAGAACACATGAGCACCACACACTCCTCAGCTTCACACACCACTGAGACATTCTAGGTCTCTGGAGTTTTAATCACACACTTGTTGCCAATAACACACACACACACACACACACGCATACCCACACAGCTTAAATGAGACATTTACACAATTCCCACAGACTTTTGAGAAGTAAACGCTCAGTAGTGACTTTACTCTGACTTTACTAAGCGTTTGGATATCCCATGCTCTTGTTTTTAATTTTCATTTCATTTCTTGGTTTTTATATTCATGTTTTTGCTCTGATGTCCAGTTTGCTAATCACCTGAACCTTATCACCTCTGTCTTTGGATAGTAAACTGCTCATTACACTGTCTAACATGGCACTGGCATTCATCTAAGATGACACAAAACTTCTTACATTAAAAACAGAAAACAATACACTGGAAAACATGCTAGGCCATTCAGTTACTGTATATAAACTTATTCCTTGTCATTGTCTTGACTACATGTGAGTTGACACAAAGTTTATTGTCATTTCTAACGTCAACCATCCTGAAATGTCTTACACTATAGTGGGAAGAAATCAATTAACCTCTCATCTTATAGTCTGAGAATCAGTTCCTTTTTTTCTCTGTTATACAAAATTCTGGTATCTACCAGTGGCATGTCTGGTACATCTCGTCTCCCTGCAGCATCGAGTTTTTTTTGTTTTTTTTTGTTGAAGCATCACCTAGATATCTGCAAATCTATAAAGACATTAGTGTGTGTCCTTCATTAAGAGTGTGGTGCTTTGGTGTGGCTTGGCATATAGCCACCTAATCATCTCCACAGGTTAATGGGATAAACGGCTGCTCTTCTCTCAACATCAGGCCTGATTGGTGGCCAGCATTTTACTTCATAATTGCTGCTGTACACTCATTGTAGCCTGTTCCTAGACATTCGATTGGATTAGATATGTATCAGTAATTAGTTTTATGATTCGTTTATTCATTGTCTTTACTTTTGCTTTCCATCTTTGTAGGTATGCAGCATTTCAAGGCAAGACATTTCTCCTACCTCTTTTTTCCCATACCTGACACAGTTTTTAAATAACAGTCTGAATGTCTCATGCTTTTCTAAGCACAAGTCTTTTATCAGCAGGCATCACCTGCCATCCCGTCCCCGGGAATTCCTAGGATGTGTTTTTCCCCCCTCTCTTGAAGCTTGCATATTGTTAACGGATAATTGTTCCCATGGGTAAGCCATCACAAGAGAAATGTTGAGGGATCAACTGCTGAAAATGTTTCAGACAACACTTGTCTTGGCTGATAAATCCATTAATTTATCTGTACACGTGAAATGCACTTTAAGTCCCTGACTGCAGGAGCATGGCCAATATCTAGTCCTAAGAGAGACAGGAAGCTAATAGAGACTGAGGAGTGACATAAAGAACATCATGATATATTAGAGCAGTGTAGTGTCCCATGGGGTAATTTCACCACAGAAATCTGCATATAATCTACATTATCTTAATTTCACTGCTCTTTATTATCTCTCTAGTGGTGGATTCTTTAAACTTGTTTTTGAACCCCATGTAACGTGATTAAATTTAAGCAATAAACCAAGAGAGGATAAAATGATTAAAACGTACAATATAGAGTCTCTCACGATGTCGGGATAATCTCTTATTCCAGCAGGGCTGTTGATCTTGGCTTGGAGCTCAGTGTCAGATATTCTGAAGACAAAGCTGATGTAGAGAAGTGTTTTAACGTATAGAAAGATGGTTAATGATCAGAGAAAAAGAACAGCAAGTTCTTGCCACCAACAGGGTGAAAATAAAGCTGGAATAAATTGGCACCACTGTTATCAATAAATGAACAAATCTGAAACTCAAGTAAAACTCTATATAAATTTGTACGTCTGTTGGTGTTAACCTCAAGAGCTACAAGCAAAATGGAAAAAATGGTACAAGAAAAGTATCAATAAAGTCCAAATATGTTGCAATCATTAAATCCAGCCCAATGTTCCAAAAATACATTCTTTCTCTTTTATATGTTCTTGTTTTTCTGGAATTCTTCCTTGGCTTTTGACTTTTGGCACATTCCGAATGAAATGCCAAGCAAGCAGTGTAACAAGCAGTGCAACTTTTATATCATTAAAACCTTCTGCTTTAACAATCAAATATGATGAAGTCCCAGGTGTGCGTTTCGAGGATTCAAACACGATTCAGCCAATCAGATCTTCATTGTTATAAAGATTTTATAAAGGCCTATATTACACGTGGGCATCTTCCTGACCCGGGACCAGGTCACCTTCCGTAGTTGATCTCTCATGATATCACAGATGTTGTAATCACTTTCTTCTCTGGATTTTCATTCTTCTAACAAATACACAGGACAGCCATGAGAGTTGATCGAAAAGCTGTTTTCTGGTGCTGGTTTTCGCACTGGGGATGTTTGCTGGGGTCCGGACCTGAGTGGGATTGTTCCTGGAGCCCCCAAGCGTTGGTCTGGTTTCAGATGCAATTAATGTTATAGTATATTCATCCTACCTCATCACAAAAGCGGATGAAGGACACAATCGCCACTCACCATATTGCTTTCTTTCTTTCTTAACTTATTTATTCATTTATTTTGGTGCTATGTGCAGTAAGTCACTTTACCTCTTGTCTGTCCACGTTGTTCCCCTTCCACTCGTGGTACACGTGTGCTGTGGAAACTAACGATGTCTTCATTCACTGAAACACATGCGCCCCGAGTACGAGTTGCGTTCACATTCACGGGAACTCACACCACCTCCTACATGTAGTCTCGGGTTCGGGACCATGGTGCACTTCCTGGTCCATGTGACAGCTTTCACATTACCTATTTTTCACGTAAACTGTGCTCTATTTCAGATTAAACTGCCAATGTGAAAGCATTCTTACTTTCCCAGCAGTTTCTTTCCCTCCCGGTGCTACCCTAGTAGAGATTTTAATATTTTTTTAAAGTGTCTTCTTAAAACCATCGTCACAGTATATTTTTTTCTTGTTTGTTTATGGGTCAGAAAACTCAATGCTTGCTCTGCAGTTTGTTGCTCGGTGAAATGGTTACTGAAGACCAGCGCATCAGGAAAAAATCTACTTTCATCAAATGTATTTTAATCCACTGAAGCTATATTTGGCATCACTGTATTTGGTCAGTGGTTGTTTGGGATTCCGGGGGATTGATGGAAGAGGTGTTTGACGTGGTATTTGGTGTGGCTTTAGTCCAAATGTGTGTATTTGGACACACAAATGCACTGTGTAACAGTGCATGTCTTCACCAGCTAATGATAAGAGAACAGGTTGAGATGGTCTTATTTCTTCTTATTCACTTTTATAGCTTATTATGAAAAAAATAAAACCCACAGAGAAGGAATTCATATAAAAAAAGCAGAGTCGTGAGGTACCAGGGAGCACCAGGAGAGCCCTCGGTTTGTTCTTCCTACTGAAAGTCATGTGGCTTTGTGATGTGGTCAGGGTGCGATCATGGTTGTAGTGCTCAAAAGACCAATGTAATCATAAGTGACATCTTTGTTCCTAAACAGTAGCTTTTTGTCTCGGTTTGTGAATCACTCATTGTGCTGCTCCAGCACAATGTAGTTGACCAGTACCCACCTGACAGAAGGCCCTCAAGGCAAAAAGACCTTTGTTTCTCAGAAAAAACAAGAATGGATTGATTGTTTGTGAATAAACAAATGTTTTGTGGTAAAAAAAAAAATTAAACACAATTACAGAGGAATTGGTTTAGCAAAATAAAATTATACAAAATCCCGCTTTATCAGAAGGTTTAGTTTTTATCTAGTAACCTAATGCTCCTCATGTATCTTGATGTTGTAACTATAGTTCACAGCTGTTATTCTCAATACCACCTGCTGCACTGAGACTCTTAGTCCGTCTCAATCCGCTCCCTAGTTCAGAAGTCATGGCACTGAGCAGGAAGTCGGCCATTTTCAGGGCTGTCTCAATCCTTCAAGTGCACTGAAACATTTGCTCCATCTGGAAGCTTCAATGCTCTCTATGTTCCCTTACTGGAAATGACATCATATTTTCATAATGGTGGACGAACTCTCACTCAAATTTGTCTACAAATGTAAGTAGCTTGTTATTGTTGTTGTAGATCTCACATGATTACTTATGCTAGCGATGTTTTAATTTTATTTCACGTTGTATATAGTTTGTTTGAGTCTAACAATTATCATTTTGTAATGATTTTTAAAGTATACGTTATCTAAAAATGTTTTTGTATTTTTTATAATGTTAAAGAATATTAAAAAATGTCAGGAAGATATCGGTCCTGCGTCTTGTTGATAATCACGAGTGGTGACGTTTCCCAGCGCGAATATGTAGTCATCAGTGTCCCAGTGTATAATGAGCCAGTGCCCAAACTTGTGTACATAATATTTCCCCCCTGGGATTAATAAAGTGCTTTGAATCTTGAATATACTGATTCACGACCTACCCCCACTCTGAATGACTGTGTGATGATCGACTGGTAGAAGATTAGTCAGGATGCTGTTGGTATTTTTGCTGTTGGTATGTTTTTTTTCCCTCTCTTGGATAACCGTACACAGAGTTTTAGTGGTTGAAGATAACGTCTTTAAATTTTAGATGCTTATGAACAAACATCTCACAGAGCAGAAACGCATATCAGCATTTACTTTAAAGACCGAAACCTTTGAGCACTGTTTTCTGTGAATTTATTGCCCCTAGTGAGTTATGTAGAAATACTGATGAAAAATGAAAACTTTTTTAGTGTTTACTTTCATATGAGCTATTAACCACTACTGTAAATTGTAACATGACAAAGAAATCCAATGCTGAACGTGGAAACCACCACAACAAGCACAAATTGGCTTCTGGTTAAAAAAATATAAAAGAAAATAAGGACATTAGCAAGGCTAACTCTCTCTCTCCTTCTTAGCTAGAACCAACAGCTTGTTGACCTTTTTGTTTGAAATTTGAGCAAATCTGATGTGCTACAGAATACATTTGTTAGAAGAGGATAATTATTGCCTACATGTTTGTTTCCTCTACGATTTGTTAGCTACTAATTTTTATACTAATCAAATTCCAGGCATCTGAAACATGGGATTGCTTTCTCTAGTGGGCTAGTGGATATATTTATGATTTATCCATCAGAGGAACATGAACCTAACCCTTACCTTTCTGCTAAATCTCATGAGCTACCTGAGAAAAATGAAAACAGGTGCCTGAATTCTTAATTCTAATCACAGATTTTTAAAATTATGATGACATGATCATCTACAAGAACCCTGAATGTATTACAGTGGAACCTCGGTATACGAATTTAATTCATTCTGGAGTTCTTAAGGCGAAAATTTGTATTCCGATACAAATTGTTTTCCACAAGGAATAATGTAAATGCAGATAATCCATTCCAGCTACCCAAAAATATTACCAATATTACCAATTTCCAAGGGTCAAGGGTCCACACAGGAACAGACCACGCACGCCACCAATCTGTCAACAAAAAAAAGCGTGAAACCTGACGTAGCTTTTGAACACATGCCAAAGGCAGTGTTAGTATTGTGGGTTGATTCTTTCGAAACAGCTTTCACTGACTGAAAAAAAAAACCCAACAATTCGTAAACTCACATCGGTTGGCTTCGTTTGGTTTCCGCTGACGCAAGCAAGTTTTGGCTCCCAGACGTACACTACCAGTCAAAATTTTGGACACATCTTCTAATTCCATGGTCTTTCCTGATGTTTATTTCTTTCTACATTGTAAAACAATGCTGAAGGCGGCCGAAATCCACAGTAGTCTCGTTTGAACAGTTGATATTGAGATATGCCTGCTACTGATGCTCTGTAAAGCCTTCATAACGGCTCTAATCTGAGGTGCTGTTAATTGGTGATTTCTGAGGCTGGTAACTCTAAATGAACTTCCCCTCTGCAGCAGAGGTAAATTTTGGTCTTGCTTTACTGGGAAGGTCTTCATGTGAGCCAGTTTCATCATGGTGCTTGATGGGTTTTGCAAATGCACTTGACAATACTGTTCTTGCAAGAACTATTCCAGAACTCCTGACCTTCATGTCTTAAAATAACAACTGACTGTTTTTTGTTGTCATTACATATGGATTACTGAAGTCCATGTGTGTTATTTCATAGTTTTGAAATCTCCAGTATTGGTCTAGAATGTAGAAAATAAATCCCTAAACAAAAAACATTGAATTAAAAGGTGTGTCCAAACTTTTGACTGGTAGTGTACACGCAACTTAGCCGGCGTTTGGTCTGCCGAAAATGCTTCATATGCCGATGCAAAAATGTCTTGCAAAAATTTAAATTCTTAAGGCTAAAATTTGTAAGGGAGGGCATTCATATGACAAGGTTCCACTGTATAATGTTATAGTTCTCCTTCATGGACCTCGTCCTGCTCCAGGAGCATGAAAAAGACCTGACTGTCTTTTTGCTGTATTTGTGAGAAGAAGACTGTTATCTTTAATCTCCGCTGATGAATAGATGGGAAGTGCAACACTGTGTACAGTTTATTTTGATCAGTACTAAAGGTTGGAGATAAACATTTTGATCATTTAAGACTCAGTTCACTCGTCGGGGAAAAAAAGATCAAACAGCATGTTGCTTGTCTGAAACCCTGAAGCTGATATCTACTGCTGAGTTGTGGTTTCTGGAGCGGTGGAAGATTTGAGACGTGTCTGTTTAGGGGAAGAGAATTGACATGGATCACTTGAGATAATCTGCTTTGTCCTACACTTACTTTATAGCTGACCGGAGCAGCTGACGAGTGAATATTGTGGCTCGGATTGCTTTATTTAGTTTTATCACTACATTATTATGATTTGCTACGGACACATATTAAAAAGATGTGAAAAACTCAAATGATCAATTAAAGTGAAAAATAAACCGTTAGGAAAGGAACCTACGTGTAACTGTAGAATATAGCAAAAGAGATCATTTGCAATGTTAAATTGGATATTTAATATTTCATCAAATTCTAGAGCATATTTCTGTATCCGAAAATCATTTTTCACTACATCAGGTACCTGATTAAATTTCAGCTATGTTCTTCTACTAAGAACTCTTAAGATCCTGGGAGCAGTTTCCATGATCAGAGCATAATTTATGCTTTGGCTGTACAGGCAGCCCCTCGGTCCCATGGCCCGCGCCTGCTGGAGGATCTCTGGTTGCATTTCATGAGCCGAGACCGGCGGTAAATCTCCCCTCAACTCAACATCACTTCTCCACTCTCACAATCAATAACAGACTATTTCCTCCCCTTTTCCCTGTGCGAGAATACGCTTCATATTTCACTGCTACCTTTATATAATTACTAAGTCTAAATGAATAGCAGGAGCGTTTGAGTTACGAGAGTGTCCATTGAGCAGGACGAAGAACAAAAGCACAGGCTGAGTGTTCAGGATTTCAGCTGCGTGATTTTCAGGTTATTGGAAGTTTTAGCGTCTGAGAAGTGAGGGCGGATTGCCGTTAGCTGGGACCCGAGGCAGAATGCTGGAGGTGATTCTGGTTTCTCTGCTCCAAGCTCAGAACAGTCCTCCAGGCTTGCTCGTGTCCATAGAAAAGGTGTGAGTCAGCCAAACGCACTTCCTCTTGACTCGTTAACCCGAGTAGGCCACTTTTAGTTTTGAACACTCAGAAAATCACGATGGAATTGAGATAAACTTTTAATAAACGTATTTCAAATCCCTCGCTCTGATGGCAGAACTATGACAACAGAGCCCACACTTTACCGCAAATAACTTCAGCTAGAAACCGTTTCTTTGCACGAGTGATCTCCAAGGCTCTTATTAGACCTTATTATTAACCTTCTTGCGCGCCGCGTTTTTCATGCAATCAGTAAAGAGTAAAATAGGCTCCTTAAACTTTTTTGTAGCCATGGAGCATTTATATACTGATACACTTTCTTTGTTCCTCCCTAGGAGCCTGTTCTGATCATAGCACAGATTTCTTTCATATTTATAATCCAGCTATTCAAATATTAAGCACGTTAGGCAAATATATTCCGCTGTCCTTATTAAGCGGAGCCATTCATTTCAGAGCTTGGCGCTCAGAGCATTAACAGATTTGTAACATTTTTTATTATAATAACAATACTATTCTCAAACTAAGATTTGTTCTAACCAGCATTTTATTTTATGATCATTTTTATGTAAAAAAAAAAAAAAAAAAAATTCTGGGAATTGTTCAAAGGTTAAGTGATTTGAAATACTGAGTCTTCATTTATATTTTAGATCTGTCTTATCTGCTAAGTAATAAGATCTTTTCAGGAATGGTTTTAGTTCTTTTATTATAATACTGTAGTAATATTGTAGCAATATTAATATGACGGATTCAGCTCTTTGTATTTAAGAAAGTACAATGAGTAATAGTAATAAAAACACACGCTCAGGCCTCTTGGCTGCTCTCTGTGGGCTCTAAAAAGAGCCCAGATATGAGAGGTGAATGTACGGGCTTTCACGAATACAGTATCAAGTGCACTATTGGTGCACACGAGGCATCAGTTAATGGGCTGCTCCCGTATCCCTTATGAGTCACACTCTGAGTCATCAATTTGCATCAGCACCAGGACCTTAGTGCGCGGTTCACGTACTCACGCTGAATCTGCGATTTCAGCCCCAGCGCAGCTCTGCCAGCGCACAGGGTGTTTAGAGGAGATGTGTAGGGCAAGTGTTCGCTGCACACTGCGTACACCATCACGTTCCAGTACACATGACTGTACTAACATGAGCCATGTGCAGCTTCAGCTGGAACCTGCATATTACTGCATCACACTACTTGGGGAAAAGCTCAGAGTTAGCGTTATTCATCGTTAGTCAGTCTTTCTATGATAGTCAGGAGAAAGTCTGCGTATATTGCATTTGTTCTTTTTTGTTTTGTTTTAAAATGAAAATGTAGAATATAATAATAATAATAATAATAATAATAATAATAATAATAATAATAATAATAATAATAATAATACTCTGTCCAGGGTGTATCCTGCCTTGATGCCCGATGACACCTGAGATGAAATGAAATGAAAAAATAATAATAATAATAATATTAATAATAATATAATATATAAATAATTTAACAATAATAATAATAATAATAATAATAATAATAATATAATAAATAAAATAAATAATAATTATAATATTATTATTATTATCCTTGTCTACACTTAGTGCTCCAAACAGAAATCAAATATTTATGAATCCAAATCTAAAATAATTTCACTGCAGTACATTTCAGCATGAACCTAGAAATACAAATAAGCTATTATTCTCTGGTTCAGATGTGCACTCTGGAACCTTATTCTGATTTCCTTCAAGATACAATAAAACAGGATCAGCATAGATATGTGGGTGATTAAAAAATTCTCTCCTTTTATGTCACTCTTTCTTATTTTTAAGCACATTAGTGATTCATATCAGAAGCACATCAGGCACTGAAGACAATCTTTAATCTACCCTCCTTACTTTCCACCCAGTAATTGCTGATATATATATATGTATATATATATATATATATATATATATATATATATATATATATATATATATATATATATATATATATCCGAGTTATTTAATATTTTTAGTCCAAGAATGAATGGCGAAAAACCAGCAAAGAAGAAAGAAAACGAATTCAAAAGCTTTTTGAGATAAAAAAAAATTGATTCTGTTGGGAAATGAAATAAATAAAGTTTGGCTATATTTAATGTACAGTATATTTGACTGAGTCCATTTTATGCATCATTGCCATATCCAGAGCTTGCAATTAACATTTGGCTCTCTTCCAGATGTGGGTAATTCCATTAATTTATGAGCAGCACTGCAGGCTGAATGTACTTCTCATTAAAAAAAAAGGCATCAATTATATGTGCTGCTTGTATTTTAACCTTTTATATTTTTTAAGCGCATGAATGCTTTACCCGCGCATCTAGGCATGCAGTATGTACTGTTTTGATTTCTATAAGGCTTGTTTGTTCTCGTCTTTACATCAGCGATATGTTGGCACTTTCACACGGCAGAGCCTGATGTGGCAAAATATAGTTGGTGTGAAGAGACAGTGGTATAGATAGAAAAAGGTGGAAAATGAGGGAAAGTAAAAATAACTCGGATGCTTCAGTGAAAGTGGCTTGTGTATGGATTTGTCATGATTATTGGTGTCATGAAAATGATAAGGTCATTGTGTGGATGTTGCATGGAATTTTGTTTTATTATAAGCTTCCAAAAAAAAAAAAAAAAAGATCTATGTTACATTCTTTGCTAATACTCAGTTAAGCCTCTCCTCACCTGAATAATAGTGCCGATCCTGTCAGTTAAGGTGTCTTGAGACATTTCCTGTCAGCTTTATTCCACTCTTCTTCTGACTGAAAGTGCAATTCTGCTAACTTAATACCCCAAATAACCCCACATGTTTTCTCTGGACTGCTGATTTTGCAGGTCTGTTACGCTGTGATGATGCTCCGTCATACATGTCAAAAGGTCCATTTGTCCCTGTGCAATCTGACCAGTTGGTGATATTAGATGGGAAAATCTAATGTCTGGCTGTGAAACTGGAAGGGTCGAGCAATAGATTTATGCACCATGAGGACTGAGTATTACTCTGATGGGAAAATAAGAATGATGGGGCAAAGTGTTCCACACGCAAATGCTTCAAGGCAGATAGGTAGCTGAATTTGTGATTTTGTTGCTAGTCTGTTATATTTTACTTGTTGATGCTTCATGCAACAGTTCTGTTATCTTTTGAAAGAAAAAAAAAGCCTTTATTTGTCATATATTTTACGGCATTTGGCAGACGCTTATCCAGAGCAACTTCCATTTATCTCATTTATATAAAGGTTAAGGGTCTTGCTCAAGGGCCCAGCAGTGGCAGATTTTGGCGGTCCTGGGATTTAAACCCATAACCACCCGAACCACTGGGCTACCACTACATTACAGAACAGTGACAATGATTTTTCTTTACATGTATCCAGTAATAGCAGCTCCATTTCAAAAGGTCGCAATGTGTGCATCAGGCTGAAAGCAATTTAGCACAAAACTGGATTCAACCCCCCACAGGTTTTGAAATATTGCTCTACTTGAGATATCACTTGTTAGTATATTGGGGTCAGAGTGCATGGTCAACCATGATCTTGGGCAAGCTCCCTGGAGCAGAGGGGGTTTTGGGCCTTACTCAAGCTTAGCAGTGCTTGGGTTTGAACCCTTGACCTTCTAATCAGTAACCCAGAGCCTTAAACATTGAGCCACCCCTGCACATGTGTGTAAACTATTAGTTATAAAGTGAAGAGTATTTGCTTGCAGCTTAACTGCTAACTACTTTTAATTTCTCCTCCAAAAGCATTTTTGATGTATGTGTGCCTTTTCAATCGCCGCTGCTGATGTGGCACAGTGACTGATTCATCATATCATTCTGTGCAGTTTTCTCACAACCATTGGAGGTACTGTTGCAATCGCTTCTACAAATGTCAAGAATAATCTGCTGTAAGATATTTGTTAACAGATGTGGAATCTTATGTTGCCGTTGTCTGTTTATGCCTCTGCCACAGAGTGAAGGAAGCGTTAGGACTGTCGGCTTGTCTGTGCGTCCAGGATTCTTGTTAATGCGCGAACAGGTAGTTGAATGTTAGTAGGATTTATATGAAATTATCAACATAACCAGCAGATAAACTGATTAGATTTTGAGATCGATCCGAACGGGATCAAGGTCACGGCAAGATTACATGCAAATCGTTTGTAATAATTTTTGTCCAAAAGGTTTTGTTCTGTTTGTCATGCAGATATGTTTCTTATGTTTTCATGTTCAGGAACTCAAACACGATTTTTGGCTAGCTACAATTTTTGCCATCTGTCTGTCCATGTGTTCATCTGTCCATTGGGACCTGTCTGTCCATGTGTCTGTCCAAGATTTGAGATTCTAATTAGAACGATATCACAAAACCCGTGGTGTGTGTGTGTGTTTGGGGCGTTGTGTATTTTGGAGGGGTAACTTGGAACTGCTAGTACTTTTATACCACTACCCCTTACCTATTCAGTTTAATATTAAGTTGCTGTGGTCCAGATGCACACATTACAACCTTCTGACATTGTACAATAAGGAGCTGCTATTGTTGGATGAGTGTAATAAGCTTATAATGGAAGTCGGTGTCACTGAATATTGCAGAGGTGGTATAAAGATGATTACATCATGCACAATTCTACGGCCCAGTTTCATAAGCACAAACATTTCCGTTCAGATTTTTTGTGACTTTCTGCCAGTAACATTTGTCCCAATTTCTGGTCTTTGACTTTTTTTTTTGCTGTTTAGTTTGTATGTGTGTATATGTGTGTGTGTGTGTGTGTGTGTGTGTTTGTGTGTGTGGGGTCATATGCCAGAGCGTATTAGATTATCAGTCTCCGTACTATTCCAGATTTAGGTCACTGGTTATCACAGGAACCGTGTTGACCAGCAGTAATGGATGCTCGAGAATCAGAGTCTTCTCTTCAGGAGTGAGATATATGTGGAGCTCTTTATCATAGAAAGTGATCTTCAGTTCATCAGCGTGCTGCTGTGTCTCTCCAGCTCCTGCAGTAATTCATCTTCAGCCCCCTCCAGATCTCTTATATCCTGATCTAGTGCAGGCACAGCTACAGCGTGACTCTTTCTCTCAGGTTGTACCTTCACATACAGTAGAACCTCATTCACAGAACAAGACAAGTATCATTTCTTGTTTGTTTTTTTCCTCTTAAACCAGGATTTGAGCGAAAGTCTATCAATTTTTCTTATGGAATTAGTAAAGTAAATATCCATTCATAAAATATTGCTGTTATTACTTTAAAGAGGTTTCTTTGACCTTTCGTACGCAGAGGAACCGGCAGTGGATCCACAATCTAATTACTTCTACGATACTGCTATTTTTTTAACCCAGTTTTCACCCAATTTACCCGTAGCCAATTTCCTCCCACCAGCTGAGCCTCTCATTTCTCATGCTGACTTTCAACCCAGCAATGTGAAGGATAGCACATGCTTTTTTTTTCTGAGAGAGGTTCTGCTCACAGCTGAGTGTGCTATTCGAGAACACCAACTTTAACTTTAAGTGTTGCTCTTGACATAGTGTTTTTGCAAGACGGTGGGTGGCTATGTTAACACATACTGTATAAACACTAGAACGCATGTCTTCTTGCTATTCAGACTTAATAAATTGACTGTTCTCTTATAAATTGATAAGCATAAGAGCTTTTCCTGAACAAGGACAATGTTAAGTGTTTCTTCTGAACCATATTCAAAAAGACAGTTTCTTGCTTTTGCCTTACTAAAATATAGAGATATTCCTCCCTGGGCTCTGTTCATGTTTGGTGAAATCCTCAGCGCCGAATGTAAGAACATAAGCTCTTAAAAGCAGCGTTAAGCCGTGAAACATTTTCCAGGCAGGAAGCGGAGAATATTCCTGGAAGACACGCGTCACCAAGCCAAGTATTATGGCGTTTTAGCGGTTTGCAGTTCAAGCCTGCTTTTTTTTTTTCTTCACCCTTCTCATATGCACCAGCTTTCTTCTGTTTGCTCAGAGATGTGTTTCCATGGCAAATTTCCAACCTGGTAAGCTTTTCCTCACACACTCATGCACTCAGCTGTATATACACGATGGTGTGCCTGTGAGCCCCTGTCATCTTGGGTTCTTGGATATAGTGAAGAAACGAGCCAGAGAGGAAGAGAAGCCTCCTCCAAATTACCGTCGGTGTAATCTAAGAATCAGCTGAGAAGGTAAATCGTCAATGTCTTATTGCCACCTGAACTGGAAAGTATCAAATTAAAGTATTAAAAAAACAGAAGATTGCTGATTCATGCTATAGGTTTCTCAAAATATATATAAACGACTTTCCATTTGACCATGATTTGTTTCTAGAAGTCACAATTATGCAGGAAAAGTAACCCACAGTTAAGTATTTATTTCTTCAAGCATGTATTTTTGTCTTTTATTTTGTCTACCTCTGTCCACATACCAGGCTCAAGCACCTCAATAGCACCTTATTAATGTACATTATAAAGGCCAATGTAGTATATAGTTTGCAAATCCAAGATTTTTTCTTAATTCAAATCTAACGTGCTGAATGAAATACAGAGATTTAACCCAAAAATAGGTAAAAAATTAAAAAAAATCTGTACAGATGGCATCGTGTGTAAATAGAGCTAGACTGAGGGATCATTTCATCAGCTCTGCTCTTTATGTGCTCAGGCTCCCTGTGCTTATGCTGCCTTCACATGCTTTCAGAATTATTATTAATATGAGTTTCCCACTAGCCAGTTGCACATGAATCACCCCTTCAAATTGGCATTATGACACGGAAACTTTGAGATCATTTTGGTACCCAGGTTTCTGAGATTCCTGTCCATTCGATAAAGCAGAGGAGAGTACAATTTTTGTACTGAATTACAGGTTTTCTTCATTTTTCGAAATGCAGCTAATTGTTAGTGCTTGAGTCTTTGGTTTCGTATTCATTTATGTAGATCAGCAACCACTCTGTGCATGTTGTACATTTTTTACGGCATGATCAAAATTCCATGATAGTGAGTGAGCTAGCTAACTGAGTAATAAGTGCGATGATGTCAAAATAAAAGCAAAAGTTAAACAGAAACAAGAAATGAACCTGACTTCCTGATGTTCTTACCGACAGCAAAGCATGTGAACACAACATACTCGTAATTACAACCTCAGAAATGGGAAGTAGGGTCATTCTGTTAGCACGTAAAGGCAGCATTATTACGTCAGTATCTGCCTGTGCTCAGTTAAACTGACTTTGGCTAAAAGCCCTAACTTCTTTTAGTTCATCATGTATTTTCCCATTTGCTTTGAAGTACCAGGCCCTTGGGGTTAATGGACGCTCAGGATTTTAATCTGTCTGTTTTTCCATGCATCATCAGAAGAAAAGTAGGAAGCGTCCTTGCTAATTTTCTCCTTGCTGGAGAACAGAGGAGTCTTATTAGGCAGCAGGTCTCGGCTGGTTAGCGGTGGCTATGCGTTATACGGCAGAGCGTGCCCCTCGCTAAGGAAGTGCTTAAATCGGATTTGCTACAGGAGTCACTAATCACGTCAAAAAAGCTAATGCCACTTTAATGTAATTAAACGCCTCCAGTTCTAAGCATGCCGGCAGATGTTTTTTTGTGATTTTTGCCACGTTAGTTAGATGCTTTAATTGGAAAGAAGACTTAGCTGGGGTCGAAAAAAAAAGTGGAAAGACTTAAGAAAAGAAAGTGTTCAATGCATTTGCACATCTTATACACTAGAGCAGTTTCTTACCTCTAAATTCCATTTGTGCCAAGTCAGGAATCGATCGGAATAAAGTCATTAAAAGGTTCCTTGAAATTAAAGTGCACAGCTTCCATCTGGGCTGCTCAGTTGTGGTGCGCCGCTCCTCCTCCCACTCCGCCTCCCCTGCAGATAAGTGCCGCTCGTCCCTTCTGCCTGCACAGAGAGGAGCGTCGTGTGTCCCTCCCATCACTCTGGCTGTCTTCCAGAGCTTCATTCACACCCCGGAGACCTCCATAGCCTGCCAACATAGCCCTCAGTGATCAATGACACTCTCTGTAGGAGATAGGCTGAGCACAGGAGCAGCAGTCACGCAAACCCTTTCAACGACGAGCGACATGCCAGGCAGCACAGTGTCCCACGCATCATTTGTGCTAGAGGTCCAGGTCATGCTCTGAACCTGAAGGATGCCTTGAAATCTTAATCTCAATCTCAGTCTCAATAAAACCTGGCTGTTTGCTGCCTAATTGCTCAGTTTCAATCCCTGGATATTTTTTTCCTCTGTTGTTTTCTCATAGCTATGCTGCTGTGTTTGAACCGAACTCCATTCCGATGCCAGCGCAGGCGACTTGGGCTTTGCTCCCATTGGGTCGAGTCTAGTTCTAACAAGTCTTAGCCATCAGTGTTTCTTGGATTTGGTACAATTTCACTAATGAATTGAACAGACTCGCCCTGAAAGATTACGGCCTCCATGTGTGAATGAAGAAGGCAGTCATTTCTGCCTCATCACATCTCTGGCATTTGGTAGTTATTTGATTTGAGTTTGAGTTTCAAACATGCTTCTCCTTTCTAAACCCTTCCACCCACTGCAGCTGTCTTCCTTTCATAATGACATTGCTTTTCAACTGCTTCATCTTTAATTTTTTTTATGCCCAATTGCATGATAGACCAGTAGTTTGCACTGGTTTCTTTCATCCGTCAACTGCGCTGTCATCTTGTGTAATCAGCGTGCGCTGAGGAATGCCATTAAAACCCACTTGATTTTAGTCAAGACAGCTACCGTTTGCAAAATAGTCGGATATTGTAACGGAGGACGGAAATCCATTTCCCGTCGTTAGTTAGTTTAGTTAAGACAAATGAGATCACAGACAAATGGAAACAGTGTCTGCGTGTGTGTGCAGCTTTTGTTGTTCTTATTTCCGATGCACGATGCTCAGCATCGTAATGTCCGAACTAAATGTAGTAGATAACTGTCAGGATTAATTACACTAATATGTATCTGTTTCCCTGCTGCCAATTAAAGTGCAGGTTGTGATGGTTAGAGGCTCGCTTGAAGAAAGTTAAGTTTTCGCATTAAGTACATTTATAAATTTATCTAGGATCCATGACATACCCTAGATAGCTAATGATACTTTAATCAAGGATACGATGACACTGCATATCAGAGTACTACTGTGGCTATAGTTGCAATAGTAGATATTTAATTCATTTAATTTTAGTCATAATCCTAATGAACTGGTCATTTCAATTACTTAAAGGAAATAGCTTCTTAAAGGGTGTTAATATTCTAATATTTTATAAAATAAAGACTACATTAAATCAATGAATCTAAATGCATATATTTGGAAAAAATAAAACTGCAATTTTGGTGAAAGAAATGTTATTAAATCTACATTTTATAACATGGTTATGGTTAGTGGGCGGAGACTTATGAATAAAAAGCATTACTGGCTTTGTTAAATAAATAATATATTTGCCTAATCTGCTTTATATTGAATATTTGGATGATATTTATCAAATAAGATCTCTTCTGCATTCAGCAAATTGTTTTCACCCTGAAAGGGGGATACGGGTACGCACCATAAACCGCCACTCCACTGCTATACAACAGGTGCTTAAAAAATTGCCCAAAGGAAATGAAGCATGAACTCGCACCTGCTTTCAAATACCCATCTCTATATCACAGCGAGTACTCTTCTCCCTTCTTCATCCAGTATTTTACAGTAGCAACTAATCAAGATAATTTCATAGCTCACGTTTACATGATTGTAACATTTAACGACTGTCAGTGTCACTCGTCGCCTGGTTTACATTATCACATGCAGTGAATTTTTTTTTTCTCTTGCCGTTAATGTGTGAAAGCAGCATCAGTGCTTCTGCCATCTCCTTAGGGTGTATAGGGTCCTGGCAGTGTGAAATGCTGTGTTAATGATTGTGGCTTTGGCTTTGTGAACGTGCTGCAGTGCTGCCCTCCTACACTCCTCCTGAGAGCCTGAGAACATATTCTCTTCACTTTTCCAGATGGCTCTTGTTTCGTGGTCTATGTTCTTTGACTACGTTGTGTTAATCTCATAGACGGAAAAAAAAAATCACGACCTTTCCACCTCACAACTCCGCCCCCCCGGTGTTGAATATTATATGATAACTAAGTACAATTCACCTCTTTAATGACAATCAATAAAATCAAGTTCAGTGCTCAGATTTTGTCGACTGGACAAAAACCTGACAGCTAATGCATCATATAGCGGGGGCAGGCACATGGCAGGGATTTGGGAGGGGGTGGTTCTGTTCATTTCCGTGTCTTGTCGAATGAAGCATTAATATGTGCTCCCTGGTTACACTTTAGGCAAGTCTTAAAGGTGGAACGGGTTTGAATCTGCCGTGTGAACTAGTGAATTAATCTCCTGATTCGATCATTCTGGTTAAAGCCGTTGTGTTATCATAGCGCTATGATGAAGGATAAGGGAAGCCCTTGCCATAGCCCTTTATGTTAGTGGCAGTCCATGATGCAACCCTGCTGCCCTCTTCGAGATTGCCAAGGCCTTTCCTCGCCTAGCAGCTTGGCGCTGGAGCCGGGCCAGATAATGGAATTAAAGAGAGATTTAGAGTGTCTGTATACGGGTATATGTGTGTTCCTGAGTTAAAAGGCAGGGATGAGTTGTGTGTGTAGTGTGTGTGTGTGTGTGTGTTTGTGTTTGGGCTGTAGGCACAGTGCACAGCGCACTGGGAATGTTATGCAACATGTTAAATAGTGCTCTGACCGAGGGTTGATTAGCTCTCCCTGTTTGCAGTGCACTGGGCTCACAATGTAATTACAAAAAAAAGAGAGGAAGGGTTGCTGCTGATTGTTGCCCTGTTAAAGAGGCTGCTTGCACCACTCATTCAGACTCCTTTATATAATATGCAGATAGAGTTGCGGTTCTGGAGGAAGAGGTCTGCTCAGGGTTAATCTACTTCCTTCTCCATAGTACAGTGCTCTATGCAAATGTAAAAGCACAGAGGCACAGTAATGATAGGCTGCCTTGATTTGTGCTTAATCAGCATGTGACCTTACTGGCTAATGGACAGGGAGTGTTTATAACTAGTCCAACATGCCACATAGAGGGAATGCTGGGGAAATAAAAGCTTGGTTTTCATGTGACCCTGAAGCGAGTGAGATAGTGTCCTGGTAGAACCCATACGACAGTTTTAAAGGCTTCCGTCCTGTTTGAACACTTGCCCTTAAAGCAGAGGGCTCACAGCGTCATCGTGTATTTGATTCCGTTCCAGCTAAACGCTTAGAAGTGCTTGTGCCCTTGATACATTTGGACCATTACACACATTTTACACTGTGTACAGGGTACTGAACTGTGTTTTCTTTTTACTAGGATACACCTGACGCATACACCTGTTTTTTGTTTTTATTTATCTTTATTATGTATCTTTTATATTTATGGAAAATGTATCTTTACAGCTTTACTCTAAATGGTCCAATTTATATACCCTTATGTAGAATTATCTTTTTTAAAGCGACATTAATAATGAACATATGCAAGTGTATTCATCAATATAAATCACAAAGCACTTGTTATTTGTTCTATTCTACATGTTATCTATTTCCCTTTAAGCCAAAGACCTAATACAGTGCTTTAGATATATCAAGATTAATCAGGATTCTTTTCAGGACAAATTTTCAGTTTAGTCAATATTCAATAATTAAACAAACCTCAGTGGAATCTTGGGTGGTTCCTTTTTCTTGTGAATTTATGTCCTGCCAATTTTGACTAGTAAACTGTAAGTCCATCATTGGTTAGTGGTCACATCTCAAGGGGAGTGTCTCGAACCCTTGTTCAATGTATGAGCATGCGATCATAGTGAGTTCCGTGCGGTAAAATACTAGCTGCAGAACTGGGATTAATATTGTAATATTGTAATGTACTTTACTGTGTATTTTTAATGGGTATTGTCAGGTACCGGTGCAGTTTTTGATCCAAATTCCTCTTCTTCCATTTTAAAGACTCAAGTTTAAGTGGAAAAATCTCTGACCTAGGTCATGATATGGCTCCAAAGATTTTTGCAATAATCTTTGCTAGAAAAACCATAACTGAAGTATGATATATATTGTGGATCATGAAAATGTCTTCAAGAATTAGACCCTAGACCCTAGGGCAGTTTTTTTTTTTATAGTATGTGTTAGTTAGTTCATTTTACTACTACAGCTGAGAAAAAGGCTATATGGATACCTTTCTTAAAAGGGAACATGTGAAAAAGCATTCTTTCACTACGCTGTAAGTTTTGCATATTTCTCAATACATCTGATTGTCAAATAAATATTGAGTATAGTGAGTACACGCATGTTAGCAATGTGTTAACACTGTGTCCCAAAAAGTAAGAGGAGAGAGAGGGGAGAGTTGTGTATGTAAGGTACTGCAACACTTGCCTCATATCTCTCACACTTTTGCTTCACATGCTTCACTTTTCCCATGAGCATCTAAAGAGCTGCCCTCTCCTTCACACTCTACACAAACTCTAGACCAAACATGAGGTAAGCTCAGGCTGCAGGAACTCTGCAGCCTTGCGGTAATTTTCTCCTTCTCCTTCAGACTGTGCAATATCAAAACCCCATTGTGTTTTACCTTATATAATAAATGATACAGTTTGATGAATAATTGATTATTCGGGGTTTTATGAAGATGGATGACATCATAAATTTTGCTCCAGTACTGGTTGCATCAGCTAGGATGTTCACTCTGGCTGTAAATGGATCTTATGGGGAAAAAAACCCACCCAAATCAACACAGGTGCGTTTTCGTGGCCACTAAATGTTATTTATTTTGTAAGGTTGTGCCAATAATTATGACACAGGCTGTAAGTTTTGCATTTTACAATTTTAAATAATCAGAAGATTGACTGAATACAAATTTCAATTTCAACTTAGTTTCTAAATACTAAATACAGTCAGCTCCAGAAATATTGGCACACCTCTTTAAAAAAAAATTAAAAAATAAATAAATAAAATGGACACAAATGTCTAGTTTGAGTAGCCTCAGATTACACTTCGTCTGTTGCAGCCCAAGGTTTGACATATTACACTGTAAAATCTTTTGTGAAAATTATAGTAAAAAACTGTCAAATAGCAACAGTAAAAGACTATAAAATCCAAAATATCACCATAGTACATACATAAAATAACCCTAAATAAAGAAACAGAATGTGGCTTTACTTTCTACTGTCCTAATATGTAAAAAACACACATTGTGAAATTAATGGTAAAATACCATAACTTCATAAGCAAGTAATTGCCTTAAAATCAATGGTATTAATCTGTCAAAATTACGTATTTTGCTCATATGTATATTTCAATTTAGGATATAAAACCTTTTACCATTCAGCAAAAACATACCTTCTTTTCTATGGAAACAAGATGTTAAATATATGGTATGTGTTTGTTCAATCAGGTTGATTTCAAGGTAAAATATGTATGAATTCTGTTCTGTTTACCAGGGTTGTTAAAGAGTTGTTATTTTATTTACTTGTGTAAATATCTTGTGTTGAAAGATCTAAGGTTTTCCCCATGATGATACATGACACAGATTTCATTGTACCTGTGAAACCTCAGGCAAGAATAAACTAAAAAATGTATTTGATTTAGAATTTTTTTCCCAAGCATAAATATTGTTAGTTTGAAGCACTTTGTCTGCATGTCGTGTTTCAGAGGCAGTGACTGGTCAGAGCATGCTGTTTGGTCAGACATTTAAAACATATTAACGGGGAGCTCATGATTTAATGTACCAGAGTCAATAAAAAGCAATTATCTAACTTAAGCTAAGCTCACTGATATTGCAGCCGACTCTATTTCACTAATTGATCGAGGAAGGCAAAAATTATATTCGCCATTATAATACAATTAATCGTGTAGCCATAGCCGGGATCCTGCTGTGCTGATGATGAGGAAAGGTAGCGGATGGTGAGAGAGAACCCATGAGAATCCAAGATGATAAAAATCCATGGTTTTGTTCCGCACACATTGTTTCCAAACTTATCTGCAGTTTTATTTAAGGAGAGTGCTGTGGACTTATTGTCTTTTCCTTGTCTTTTTCTCTCTCTGTACAGGCTGAGCAGAGATAAGAGATTTTGGCCACAAGACTAGATGGTGAGACGGGGCTAAAGAGTACGCAGGCTTGGCTAATGGAAAAAGTGCTCTCCTGGAAAGTCAAACAACAGCACCAAGATAGAGGCACGCACACAATTTAGGAAGGTCTTTCAAAAAGTCAAAGCCATTTGTTGCAGTTTACCTAACTTTTCCACTTTATACGAATTGGGACAAAGCCTCTGTAGCGTCCTTCCTCCTAACAGCAGAAGGAGAAACATCATCGAACTCTGCCCACCTGTTACTGACTCCAGTACTCTCTGAGCTAAACACAACGCTGCTCTAGACCCACACACCGCCCTCACATGGGAGTGACATAGGAGCACGTCCACATCAACATCCCAACCTGTCTGTTTCTGTCTCACACCCATACACTTCCATAAAATCGCACACTTGCATCACATACACTCGCCCAGGATGCCTTCCTCCTCCTGCGTGATTGGCTGGAGAAGGAAGCAGCCTTTGTGGTGACTGGAGAAGGGAGCGGGGCGGCATCCATGTCGTGGAAGCGGAACTACTTTGCGTCTGGCAGCAGCGGGCTGCAGAGCATTTCTAGTCCGCGCACCATGAACTCCATCGCCCCCAGCAAAGGCCTGAGCAACGAACCGGGCCAGAACAGCTGCTTCCTCAACAGCGCACTGCAGGTAGGACTGAGTAACTTCACTCTCAGACATTTAAATAATACGATTCACAAATCATACTCGCCCTACGCTAGGGTTTTGCTGGTTTAATTTATGGCTTAGATGATACGTGGGGTTTTAGTTGGTGGGTGGGGGTTGGTTTTCCTGTAGCAGAAAGAGCACCAGAGTGAAACAACACAGTAACATGACTTTAATCCATTCATAAATACTACATAAGCACAGATAATGTTAGCTCACTGACCACAAGGATGCGAGTCGTGTCAAAGTAGAGTACAGAGGCAGGTTAACATAATATCTTGCGATGATGCCATGCGATCTTTATATATATAAATAAAGGTGTGTGTGGGAAATATTTTTTCCTGTCCACTTCTGAAGAACGTTTTCCCGCTAATCCCACCTTTTCTTGTAGACTTTCTCGACTAATCCTGCCCATTCCCTGCAGTTACTATTTGTGTATATTATAACAAACTAGCGACAGAAGTCATGACAACAGCAGAAGCTACGAGGCATTGAGCAGCTACAAACGTTCATACCCCTCCGTCCAATTAAAAACGACAGCCAAACACTCCGATGGTGGTGTGCCTATGTGTGCATCAGCACTACGACAGGAAAATAGTTAACAAGCAGGTGAAAAAGAAAGCCTGTGAATCAGGAAGCATGGCAGAACCCTCAGCAGCAAACCAACAGCGTATCAGAAACAAGCAGCTTAATTGCCAGCGTCATGATGACTGGAACGCAAAAGCACTGAAAATAATGTGGGACTGAATTAAAGAGGGGGAATTAAAGCTGTGGAAAGATGAAAACACAAGGTAAAATGACTCTAAATCTACTTTAGGATTTAAAATAATAATGTAATTAATTCAATGAACAATGCACAAATTAGGCAGTAAGAAGCAATAAGCTGTAGCCAAGTCATAATACATATCATGTATCTCAAGTTCTCTTTAGGTTTTGTGTATAAATATGATATATTTTTGATTCAAGAAGCTGCACTGCACTGATGCAATAGCACCTCTAGCTTCTTCTTTATGACTATAGAATATACCGTAAGCATGTCATTTTCACACACCATCACAGATCATCATTTAACGTGGCGAGATGAACGAGCTCCCGCAGAGTTCATCCCGAAGATGATGAGCTGATTCGTCACCCGTCTCTCTGCCTCACTGTGCAGAAAGTGTGCTGTCACTGCTTCTCATTCTTAGCATGTTTAGCATAGCATACAATTATCTGGGTCCTTCCTGTAGGCTCTTCCCTCTTACACCATTCAGTGTCTTGCCTAGGCGTCTGTCTGACCATGAATTAAACATCCGTCTGTGCTCCAGCCTGTCAGCGCTGTGATCCACACTCTACAAGCACAGTGAGCACTCAATGCAGCATAACCACGAAATAAAACAAGTGAAGGACAGAAGGAGAGACAAGGGAAACACCCCCAAATGTGCATGCGTCAGCCTCTTTCTCTGGTAAACAAGTATACATTTAAAGGCTCTGTAGGTTTTAAGCCTATACTGTATGTATTTTCAATCAGTATGCAGTATATACTTTGATAATATTTAAAAACAGCTTTTTATGTGCTCCACAGCACTGCTTGACTTGGATTAATTCGATTGAAAGAGGCTGAAATCCCAGATCAAGCTATCATAACCTCACACTTCAATATATTACCCATACCCAGCGTTCAGCACACATTACACAACAGCTACACCGGTTGCCCATTTCACAGAAAATCTCCTTCCTCTCACTTACAAAGCACTAACTAGCCTTGCCCTGCTGTGTCTCTGAGCTCCTGCTGCCCTGCACCTCAGCGCAGACTCTGAGGTCCACCAGTACTGGGCTGCTGCTGGTCATTAAAACAAGACTGACCCCAGGAGCTTAGAGACTACTGGACACTTTCTTCTCCTATTTAAAGAGTCAATTTTAAACCGTTCTTCGAACACCTTTTGCTTTGCTTTTTGTACTCGTTCTTTTCCTAGGGCTTTTTGTTATGTCTGTGTATAGCAATCTTGAGTGTTAGAAATCCGCTATATAAATGAAACTGTTGTTATAAATGAAATCAGTGAAACAACTGTTGTTGTTGTTGGGGGTGAAATTGTTGTTGTTGGTGGTAATGGTGGAGGTGTTATTGTTTGTGGTGGAGGTGTTGATAGTGGAGGTGTTGTTGTTGGAGGTGCAGGTATTGTTTTGTTGGTGGTGTTGTTAATAGTGGAAGTGTTGGTGGTGGAGGTGTTATTGTTGATAATGGAGGTGTTATTGTTGTTGGAGGTGTTGGTGGTGGAGGTGTTGTTGTTGTTGGGGGTGGAGGTATTGTTGGTGTTGTTGTTGTTGATAGTAGAGGTGTTTTTGTTGGTGGAGGTGGTGTTGTTGATATTGGAGGTGTTGTTGGTGGAGGTGTTATTGTTGATAGTGGAGGTGTTATTGTTGTCGTTGATGTTGGTGGTGGAGGTGTTGGAGGTGTAGATGTTGAAAGTTTTGGTGGAGGTTCTGCTGAAGATGTTGTTTTTGATAGTGGGTATGTTATTGCTGTTGATGTTGTTGGTGGTGGAGGTGAAGCTGTTGTTTTTGTTGGAGGTGGAGGTGTTGTTGTTACTGTTGTTGATGTTGTTGGAGGTGGAGTTTTTGTTAGAGGTGCTGTTGATAGTGGTGATGGAGGTGCTGTTGTTGTTGATGGTGGTGCTGAAGCTGTTGATGTTGTTGGTGGTGGAGATGTTATTGTTGTTGATGTTGTTGGTGGTGGATCTGGAGGTGGAGGTGTTGCTGTTGGTGGTGGAGGTGTTATTTTTGTTGGTGGTCGAGGGGGTGATTGTTTTAACCCTACACAGGTTCTGCAGGACTAACAGTGTAAGGCTCTTCACACTGGACGGTGATGGCACATTTTTTGGGATGGTCATGTTAACTGGTAGCGCATACTTTCTTCATTCAGCTCTATGTACACTTCTTCAGACATAAAGACACGAGTGAACATGGAAGCGTGAACTGTGATTAGTAGTGATGCTTTTGTTTCCCGAATCTTTAAACAGACCAGGTGTAGGAGCAAAGGTTCGCTCCCTCGTCTCACAATAGGGGTGTATTAATAGCTAAAGGCAAATACAAATGAATTTCGATCCGTTTGGTACTCCTTTGGGAGGCTGAGCTGGAGATTGAACTAAAATGGGATTTAGGTGGCCTTTTGCTGCATTGTAGGTTATTAAGCACCTGTATATGTGTGATATTTTGCTCATTTTGGTCTGTGCTCCCTAGTGTCCTTTGCATTCCTGATAGGAAACCAGAAGGAGGACAAGGCATTTTGCACAGCTTCTACAAAAGGCCACGTGATACTAACAGGGCCTCCTTTACCAAAACAGGAAATTGAATTAAAATGTGGTTTGGATGAGGTGAGCCGACTACATGTGCTTTAAATAAGATGTGTGGAGAGAGCAGAAAACCTCAGGCATGGAACCGGTGTCTGTAACCATATGATAGCTCTGTGTGGCATTTACACCATATCTCCATTTCTACTCAATTTCTTCACAGCTTCTTAAGTAACACAATTAGCTCTTAATATAGCAAGAAAATGTTTATTTTTTTTCATTTACAATTTTTAAACCAAATAGACAAGCTTGGCTTTGCCGTGTCCCTGCTTCACCTCAGTGCCGTGTGTTATTAATTATACATTTCTGTGAAGAACAGCTTGTGTGGACAGACTCTTCAGAAATGCGCTTGGGATATTTACTGGAGTCAAGCTGATTACTTTGCAAAAAACATGCCGTCAGCTCGTTTGAAATAATTGGTAGATGGGCAGTCAGGATGCAACATATGTTTAGTCTGAATCATCCTTCACCATCAGCTACGACTTTTTTTTCCTACTTGCCAATTAGTGGTGTTTTACAGTGATCTGCCTGTCTTCCCTGTCTGTCTGTGCACCTGTTTGGGGTGATCAGTGTGATTTTAGTCATTAGGAGAAGAGCAATAAGGCGGTGCGCACATTAAGTCTTATCACAGCTCATTTGAATAAGAAGCCTCTGTCCTTCACCATAACAAGTAATTGTCCCTCTCGGTTTTTTCCAGGCCTCGGCTCATTCTCTTCTGGACTGGATAACCCCGTCCCTCTGCCTTCATTAATCTCCTCCCTGTGCGAGCCAGCTTGATCAAATCCAAATTTTATGATGATTGCAGTACTTAAAAGGCCATTTTTCAGATGTCTCCTCATACACCAGAAGCTTATACAATAATGATGGAATTACCTGGAAATTAGAGAGGCAGAAATACCTGGACCTACCTGGAAATGCATGGAAGGTGGCAGGGCAATTAAAAACTAACGAGGGACAACGATTTATTTTAATCCTCCAAGTGGATTTACATTTTCTTCCTAAATGAAGCTCTCAGAAAAGTGCAGCTAATTTGCTTTCTGTTCACTTTATACTAAGAAACTTTTTTCTTGCAGATACACTGAACAAAGTAGCCAGCCAGTTCGAATTAAGAGACCAAGTATAGTTTGCATAAATATATTAAATTTCTCATTAAAATGTAATTTCATGGCTTCATTTAAACAAGTTTCTAATTACTAGCTTGAATTATGTAGCGTGAGCACGCTCCCTTCAACTAGTGTGGGCATAAATCAATTACATTATGAAATCTCGTGAGGATGTCGCCACTGAACTTTAACTATAGTATTAAATTAACATTTTGCAGGTAAATCACAGCACAGAGATGATGTGGGTTCAGTAATCAGTTCAGGTGAAAGCATGAGAATTTATTCAGGGTATTAAAACTACACGCTCAGGTCATGTTGGATTTTTACGAAATCGAATTGTATTTGCATTCGAATTAAGGTGGCGTTCACACTGGCCATGTTTTCTAGGGTCGGGATCCGGGTGTGATTGTTCCTAGCTCCAAGGCATTTTTGTTCTGGTTTCAGACCGACTTAATTCCCTTGAACATCAGCGCTTTTGTGTTATCACAAAAAAAGGTATAGAGAACACAACAATATTGGGGCACTGGTGGCGCAAGTGGTTAAGGCTTGGTTGTTGATCGGAAGATTGGGGTTCAAGCCCCAACAAAATGGGAGGATTGCATGTTCTACAATGTCCCCCTGACACTCATGATACACATTTGTTGTGGAACGGAACGATGTTGTCATCGGCTAAGACACATTCATAGGTTACTTTACTTCCTGAACAAGTGCAGACCCGAGTACGAGGTGTGTTCACAATCACACGAATCACAGCACAGTTCCTTCCAGTGCAGCCGAGCAAACTCTACCTTTTGGGTTTGGTACCATGCTGCACTTCCTGGTGCTTTCACATGACCAATATTTCATGCAAACTTTGCTTTGTTTTTCAGATGAACCTGCTGGTGGGATTAAACTATTCAGTACATAGACATGTTTGATAATCGAGACATGTTTTATGGGTTTAATTACATCGGACTGAGGCTCTTCAGGTTTAGAGAGCACTAAATGTTTCTACCTATAAATGAAAAGGTCAGTAAGGGATATTGTGCTCTGATTGTTTATTAATGAGATTGGCATTGAGGATTCATGACTTGTGCAGATTTACAGGAAGTGGCCTTCATGACATGTTTCTCTTTTTCAATGCGATTTGCCGCGTGTTTTATTAAGCGCCAAATGAAAGTATGTTTAATAATTCTACATTCAAGTCACTCGAAACTATAAAAAAATGGATTTTTATTATCATATCTCTTCAGGGGAATGCAGTTGAGTGGGTATATTGGTTAAAATATGAAACTTGACACCGCAGTGATTTTGCTACAAACAAGAAGAGCTGCAAATCTCCAGAAAAGTGGAGTTTTGATCATGTGACCGTGGAAATACCGTGTGGAGAAATGATTCAGTTTCAGAAGAAAAGTCTTCATACCTGAGTTTTTCTGTCACGGTTGAGGGAGTGAACTCCCGTGTAAAATAAGTGAAATGTAATATGTATATTCGTCAGTATATTCCAGTGCAGTGAACAGAGAGAAGCTTCTTAATGAAATCTGCTCATTGAGGTGAAGACAGTGAGAGACTGTGTGTACTGTCACTGTAAACACTGCAGCACATCATACCAGGGGTGTGTTAGTGACTACGTGTATGTGTGTGTGTGTTTTGTTGCGTGTTTGTTTTGTTGCTTGTGTACACACGTGTTTGTATGTGCATGTTTGTTTGTGTGTCTTTGTGCATGTTCGTGTGCATGTGTGTTTGTGTGTGTGTTTATGTGTATGCATGTTTCTGTGTGGGTGTGTGTACATGTGTCTATGTTTGTGTGTGTGCATGTTTGTGTGTGTGTGTGTGTGTAAAATTCCTTCATTAAAGTATGAAGACGGTGTGAGAACAGCTGCAGCCACATGTTCATCACCATAAAGCAGAAAGGAGCGCAGCTCAGTGTCACTGCCTTAAGACACGACTGAAACTGAATCATTTACATCAGAGTTATATTTAGTGTCTAATTGTTTCTCGTGCAGTGTGCGTTAGATCAACATGAACAAGCTGCGGCTGGGGGAGAAGCGCTCGGATAACAGATCCAGAGCCACACATTAGCTTGGTGAATTTTCTCAGGTGTTTATCTCATTTACAGAACTTACTGAAATGTGGTGCAGGAAGAAGGAAAGCCTCAGCTATCACTGTTCAGCAGGTACACACTGAAGTCCGCTACTGACCACTGCATGCCAAAGAGGTGTTACTGTTACCCGTGTGTGTGTGTGTGTGTGTGTGTGTGTGTAGCTGTTTGTGTGCATACATGTGTTTGTGCATGTGTATGTGTGCACATTTGTTTGTGTATATGTTTGTTTGTTTGTGTGTGTGTGTGTGTGTCTGTGTGTGCTTGTGTTTGTGTGTGGCTGTTTGTGTGTGGCTGTTTGTGTGTGTGTGTTTGTGTGTGTGTGTGTGTTTGTGTGTGGCTGTTTGTGTGTGTGTGTTTGTGTGTGTGTGTGTGTTTGTGTGTGGCTGTTTGTGTGTGTGTGTTTGTGTGCACATGTGTTTGTGCGTGTTTTTGTGTGTGTGCGTGTGCATGTTTGTGCATGTGTGTATGTGCACATTTGTTTGTGTATGTGTGTGTGTGTGTGTGTGTGCGCATGTGTGTGTGCACGCATTGTGTGTGTGCACGTGTTTGTATGTGTGTGTGCGCGCATGTGTGTGTGTGTGTGTGTGTGTGTGTGCGCATGTGTGTGTGTGTGTGTGCGCATGTGTGTGTGCACGCATTGTGTGTGTGCATGTGTTTGTATGTGTGTGTGCGTGCATGTGTGTGTGCGCGTGTGTGTCTGCGCACGTTTGTGCGTGTATGTGTCTATACGTATATGTGTTTGTGCCTTTGATTTTGTGTGTGTGTGTGTGTTTGTGCGTGTATCTGTGGGTGTGCATGTTTGATCGTGTGTCTATGCGTACATGTATTTGTGCGTTTGTGTGTGTGTGTGTGTGTTTGTGCGTGTATCTGTGGGTGTGCATGTTTGATCGTGTGTCTATGCGTACATGTATTTGTGCGTTTGTGTGTGTGTGTGTGTGTTTGTGCGTGTATCTGTGGGTGTGCATGTTTGATCGTATGTCTATGTGTACATGTATTTGTGCGTTTGTGTGTGTGTGTTTGTGCGTGTATCTGTGGGTGTGCATGTTTGATCGTGTGTGTCTATGCGTACATGTATTTGTGCGTTTGTGTGTGTGTGTGTGTGTGTGTGTGTATGTTTGTGCTTCTTTCTGCTTTGACCTTCAGTATGTTGATGTTATTATGGCATTGTGTAGTGCAGGCTGTTAATTCTGCACTTCATTCACACTGTAGGTCAGGGCTAGACACATGGAATTCATTTCAATATGAAATGTTGTATAAGGAGATTTTGTAAAAAACAGAGAAAACATTAGTTTAATAGTAAGGGAAAAAAATAGTCAGTACTTTTTTATACATTTATCCAATTACATACACACACATATATATAAATATATATATATGAAGATACGAGATATAATATCTAAATATTTCGAAAAAGAGAAAAATTTGCTGCTAGGAAAAGAGAATTTTCTTATAAAACTGGATGGCTGTATAAACCCGAGAGAACTGATGCAGATTTAAAAGAAAAAGGTTGGTCATGCCAAGTAGTGATTTTTTTCCTCTAGCTTTTTACACTCTATTTATTTGTTATACACAAACTTTTCATTTCATTATTTGGAAAGATCTTTACATATTTTCTATATCCCAGGGCAATTTAGTGTACTGAGTAAATCTAGAGACGAGTCGAATGTGAACAAAAAATCTTTTTGTGATGTGATTGAACAACAGAGAACCCGGAACATACCCACGCAGGCATATGTTAAACCTCACACTGATATTAACTGGAGCTTAGGATGGAGTCAGTGATGGAGCTGTGAGGCAGAAACGCTACTCGCTGCACCACTCTGTGACTATATGTGTATTATACACCGATCAGCCGTAACATTATGACTACTGACAGGTGAAGTGAATAACACTGATTATCTCCTCATCATGGCACCTGTTAGTGGGTGGGATATATTAGGCAGCAAGTGAACATTTTTGCTCATTTCTAACTCTTGATTTATTTATTTATTTGAAGTCACTTTGTCATTCATAGAATTCTTTATGTCAGGTATACAGTACAGACATATAAGTACTGACCACTGCAGACCGGGAACACCCCACAAGAGCTGTGGTTTTGGAGATGCTCTGATCCAGTCGTCTAGCCATCACAATTTTTCCTGCTTCTAACACATCAACTTTGAGGACCAAATGTTCACTTGCTGCCTAATATATCCCACCCACTAACAGGTGCCATGATGAGGAGATCATCAGTGTTATTCACTTCACCTGTCAGTGCTCATAATGTTATGCCTGATCTGTGTACTTTACCACTAATCATTTCTGTGGTTACAAGCACTTCTTGTGCCAGATCATGACCATGTAGAACCAGGAAACATTATATGCAACACACCCACCAGTGGCAGCTTGTTGATGCTGAGGCTTGAACCCCAGACCTTTTAAAAACTAACCAAGATCCTTAACCATGGATTGTTAATACTCATCACCCTTTATTTCCAGTGAAGATTAATGTAAATACGACAGCATACAGACTCCATATTAATGCCTGCTTTTAGAACAGGATGTCCAACAAGCTCATGTCATGTGTGGTGACCAGGTTTCCATAAACCTTTGGCCATATAGTGTATTTTTCTTTCTTCTATCTGTTCTGCTACCTTCTCAGTCTGAACTCTGTTTGACCCTGCGGAGATGCCACAACCAATCAGCTCAGTGGCCTCTCCTTTCACAAACACTGACCCATACATTTAAAAGTCTTCTAGTCCTGCTTATTTACCCAGAAACCCCTGCACACCCTGTTAAGGTGGTCCAAATTCTCTGCCAAGTTTGCAGTTCTCCAGAGGCCGGTGTGATGATGGGTTGACTGTCACCATGCTGAAATATCCTTCTTGTCATATCGAAAGGCATTATTAAAATTGAAAAGCAGCGTTGTTAGAAGAGATTGATGTGCTTCTTGAAAGAGAGCGATCAAGTTTTATGCTTCTATTGAACAAAAAAATGAACCAGTACAACAAAGACATGAAAACTGCCTAAGGGCCCAGAATGGAGCAACACTAGCAGAAGCAGGAGAGAGATTAGAGGATTAAAGGAAGATGAGATAAAAGGGAGAGCGATGGTGAAAAAGAGAAGATGTCCACTGTGTTTGGACTGTCCTTGTGTTTAGGATCAATGCTACTGGGACTCTCATAATGCTGAGACACCTAACTTGGCGTTTTGATGTTTTTTTGTACTTGTGCTCTGAGTGGATCGTTCTCTATCGCTCAGATAGAGGGATGAAGAAAAAGTTATTCTCTCAGAAAGGTAGCCCTTACTGCCTTGAAAGGAGAAAAAGTAAGAGAGAGAGAGAGAGAGAGAGAGAGAGGAGTGTCGCAAGTGATCTGTTTTTTTTTTCTTTTTTTCTCCCACTGAGATAAACTGGGTCACAAGCTGTCAGTCACAATGCTTTGGTAAAATATGAGGATGTCTAATGGGGTTATGAATCCTCCACCATCCTCATCAGTCCCAATACATATTTCAGAGATAATATTAATTATTAACGAAAACGTATAAGAGCCGGCTCACATATTAATCACCCTCTATATTTAGTATCTTACACAAAGCAGACCTTTTACAAAAACCTTTTACAAACAGGACGCGAATAAATACGGTGCAGGTTTTACAGTATGTTAACAGAGGACAGGTATTACTGCGGCGCTAAAGAAAGAGCATAGGTGAGAGGAAAGGGCGTGAGAGCTTGAGCTTGACATCCCCCAATACATAATAGGTTTAATTAGAACTTCTCACAACTCCCACTAAATGAGCCATGCACACATAGTCACACAGACACACACACACACACACACCGACACAGGCTCAATAGAACGTCCATCATGTTAATTACTACCCCAGGCCTGAGGAAGAGCAAATGAAAGCGTGGCCAGGAGAGAGCTCTGGAAGCAGATGCTCAGAGACGCTCCTACACAGATGGGTAAAGTGAGCTCCCTCTTCATCTCTCCCTCATCGTCTTCCTCCTGAGTTATTTCTTAGCTCTCTATTAGTCTCCTGCTCCTGTGCTGAAGCATTACTTACTCCAGTCTGGAAGCAGTCCAGCGAACAGCTATTAATGACGACTGACTCCTTTCTCCCTCCAGATCGAGTTACATGAATGAACAACGCCAGCCTGTGGATCTCAGGGAATTTTTTTTGATGAATTCATTAATTGATTTTTTTTTTTTTTTCATCTTTTACTAACTAGTCACATTTACCCAAATTGCATTTAGCCCACTTTAGGAAAAGTGCTGGGTTGCAATTTGATTGTGCTGTAGGAAAAGCATTTTATTAGTTACACATTGTTTTCGTGTATGTGTGCGTGTGTGTGTGTGTGTGTATCTGTGAGTGGGGGTGGAAATAGAGTGGCGTAGGTCTTGCACTGATGCAGAGAGCTTGCAGTGTGCATAATGTTGCAACCTCACTTCTCCTTGAGGAGCCGTTCATGATGTATCGGCCACTGACGCACAACGAATGGGTGCGTCCGTCACTCTGAGTCATCACAGCCTGCCCACATGGAACGCACACACACACAGACACACGCACACACACACAGACACATGCACACACACACAGACACACACACAGACACACACACACGCACCCTTTATTGCCACTTGGCCCTTCTTATTGTAGTTGTGTGAATCTCTATTAGGACTGAATGACAATCATTTGCATTTATATTACCTAAAATGTCTGATTTCCCATGTATTGAAATATTAATGAGACGATGAGGATGATCGTGATTGCGTACCTCCACAGACGTGACTGTTAACCTTACTCGTGCATACAACTACAAAATAAATATCATGCAGCTAACACTATTTACAGTGTACTCTGTCTAAAATGTTGTCATGTAATCGGTGATTTAACCTCTGGAAGGTATTATAAAATTTTTTTGTACTGTCTCAACAGCATTTGGAAGAGAAACCAGAATGGCATTAAAAAAGAACAAAAGAGAGACGAAAAAGATAAAAAATAATAAAGGAATGTTCTTCGGTTTGTATGTGTTTTTTTCTCCGATGCTGTAGACGTAACATCTTCTGCTAAAACTCATACACATGTAGTCACCTTCAACTTTTCAAAATTCACTGTGAGAAGTTTATTATCTTTCACGTCTTGCCCGCGTCTTGTTCGCTGCATGCGTTCACTATGTAGGATGTAACGTGACGTCATTGCATCTAAGTGCCGCATTTTATTTCAGTGCTCGACCGTTTCCTGTGTGTGTGTGTGTGTGTGTTGGGAGGGTGTCTATATTTTCCCACAATATAAGGATTTCTGACAGGTTTGACCTTCTGGGGACATTTGTTTGGTCCCCATGAGGAAGAAAGTCAGAAGATTTTATTTACAAATAGTTATTTTTTTCAGATATTGAGTTTAAGGTTAGGGTTAGATTGATGTAGAGGCATAGTATTAATTAATTGCATTAATAATGATGTCAGTGGAAGGTCCTCACAAGGATAGTAAGCCAAACATGTATGTGTGTCCTTTTCTAACCACTGCAATTGTACTCATGAGCTCATTAATCTCTTTCTGTAAGTGTAAAAAGGAGCCTAGACCTAACTCCCTCTTTTCTCTCTTCCTCTTTCTCCGTGTCCTTATGCCCTATGTGCCAACTGCCACTCCTCCCTCCCTTTGCTCCCTCACTTCATTGTTCATTTACGGTGCATTGTAAATAAAATAAAGAAGGTGGGAGAAAAGGGCAAACGGCAGCACCAGGACGGAATCTATAATCCATCCTCCATGGTCTTCATCCCGAGTCCTGTTTAACTCATGCCTTCCGTCCAGAGCTATACAATTCATCTTAAAGTTTTTTTTTTCTGCTAAGGGAAGGATGACGACATGTGGGCGTTTACACGGTCCAGTGAACACTTGCACAGTAGCAAGTTTTGTGTTTAATTTGACTTTAATGCCCTTGCATCAATTTCTTTACGTTCCGCATCTTTCTTTGCGTCTTGATTTTGGACGTGGTCTTGCTCTGATCTGAGTGTTTTGTTGAACTGTTTCTATGAGACTAAACCAGGCCAGTGCAGTAGAACCACTGAGAATTTATAGACATTAATGGCAAATCTGCTCGGCAATCCACTAATGCTGCTGCCAGAGCTTGAGGGAAAAATAGCTGAGAACAGCGCAGCGGAGAGCAGAATGCTCTGGCACTGCTCTGGGTTTTTGTCTTTTTATGCGAGTGTATGTGCGTTTCCGAGCGAACGTTCGGTTGTGTGGCTAAGGTAGAGATGTAATGTTTGCTGCAGTGTTCTAGTATGCGACTAAAATCTGACTCCAGGCGCAGACTTGGAGATCATTTCATCCACTGATAGAGATAAAGTGGTGTTGAGAATGGGAAAGAGAAAGAAACAGAGTGAGATTCCTTACATAACCTCTCGTTTTATTTAGCCCAGTCAGGGGGATTTCGGCACTTATTTATTTTAACCCCTCACAGACGCTTTGAGTGACGGCTATGGAAAGTACCTTTTTCCATGTGAACTCTTTGCTAGTTATGACATCCCAGATTTTTGCAATCCAGAGAAACCAGAGGTGTCAGTTTGAGACACTGATATTTTCATGTATAAGTAGCAGGGATGGATTTACATTCAGTCTAATGTCCTGTTAATAATCTGACTGGTAGATCGGTTCAGTTGAAACATGTGGAATAGGTTAAACCGACCTGAGCAGTCTAAATGAAATGACTCTTCGGTGGAGAACAGCACTGGGTTTTTCCCCAGCTGCTATCTTGTCCCACAGCACCAATCCCAGTGATAGCACTGGGCACTAGTGTGACTCTGCAGTGCCATGTAAACAATGAAATTCTGCTACACGGGGCTAGTTGGGCAAGGTGCTGGATTTAGATTGGATCAGATCGAGGAACACATGTCTGCTTGGCAGCCATTATTCACTGAATTGTGAGAATTTTGCCTTTTGGCACTTGAGCAGGGAGATAGAATCAAGGGCATAATTTGGGCTTTTTTCTGGACTTCATTATTAGTATTTTTAGGATAAAAATTTAAGAAGAATTTTAATGAAGTCTAAAAATACTTTAGTTGCTTTGTTTCTTCTTGACTTTGATTTTTTTTCAGACCTACACTTGTTTACCCAGTGCAGTTAGGAAGGCATAAAGCAAATGTTGTTTATAGATCATATAGATAGATAGATAGATAGATAGATAGATAGATAGATAGATAGATAGATAGATAGATAGATAGATAGATAGATAGATAGATAGATAGATAAACAAGCAGTCTTAGGTAGCAGGGAGAGTCTGTGTTTAATAACTGTGGGCATCTTCCAAACTGACTTAAACTGTCATTGTGGAAAACTTTGTTAGGAAAGTGTGTTGTAAATGCTTCTTTAATACTGAGTACAAGGCAAGAGCAGTTTGAGCAGATGCACTTCGTTGCATTGTCCTTTTCGTATATTTACGCCGGCTGAGGCTGTTTCTGTTTTTCTGACAGTGAGGGGCCAGGAGTGCCATATGATGGAGTGTATTTTTAGATTTTCTTTCTTTTTTTTTCCCCAGAATGTTTGTTGAACAATAGTTGGCATGTGCTGAAATATTATCCCCCGAATAGTGTGTGTGTGTGTACTGTGTGTGTGTGTGTGTGTGTGTGCGCGTGTGTGTATGTGCATGTGTGTGTTTGCATGATTGTAGATCCTCAGATTTTGCTGATTCAGATCCAGATTGCAGGTAAAGGTGCAACTGTAGATATGCTTTAGTCCTGCGTTGGGCTTCTGGCTTCTGTTTGTCACACTTTATTGAATGGGTCTGAATTAATCTAAAAAAAAAAGTGCAAGACTAAAGAGACTAGTACGGACTCACATGCATAGTGAACACACACACAAACACACAAACACACATGCACACTCTAACACATGCATATACTCAAACACACACATGCATGCCTATACCTGCTTGGTGCAACAATCACAGAGATGTGATCTATTTTGCTTGCATGCTGCTTTCAGTATCAGCACTTTATAGTTATATCTCTGCACTCTGCAACAACCATTTCTCCCTCCTCTCTCTCTCTCTCTCTCTCTCTCTCTCTCTCTCTTGCTCTCTGGCTTCTCTGCGATCACAGCTCTCTCTCACTAGCACTTCCTCTCTTTAAGTGCTCACTACCTCTCTCTCTCTCTCTCTCTCTCTCTCTCTCTCTCCCTCTATTTCTTCCCCTCTCTCCCCCTCTCTGCGGATCTGCAGTTCCCTTGCTTAACCTTTTCCCTTTCCCTCCTCTGGTCTGTCCTGAAGCCGGGTTTGCGGGGAAGTTGCTCCTGGAGCGGGGTAGCTGTTAAAAGGTGCTGAATTCCTGCTCTGTTGGGAGGATTAAGTGGAGTGGGCACCTGGCACGCGATCAGTGGATATCGGCTGCCAGGGCTTTCTCACATTGTTTGAGGGAGATTGGAGCACTGCAGTAATCTTGGCCAGAGGGAGTAGGTGCAGGACGGGGCCAGAGAGGCATGCTGTGATGTGCTGATCTGTGGGGGGGTGAGTGTGTGTGTATGTGTGTGTGAGTGGGTGTGTTGTGTTGTTAAGATGCTCTAAAGTAAAGTGGTTATGTGCTAGCGGTGGTGCTTCTGGACACACTGCGACTCCTTGTAAAGAATCATGGGATGGGTCTTTTTGGCTTGTTGCCTCATTTAATCTTTGCTTTGTGAGTCTGCAAAGTGAATACAGTACACAAAGCTAGATCAGACATCCTTACTTTTAGTAATCGTCTTCTTGCTTTCAGGTACTTTGGCACCTTGACATCTTCCGCAGAAGCTTCCGGCAACTGACCACACACAAGTGCATGGAGGACTCGTGCATCTTCTGCGCTCTTAAGGTAAGCGCGCTATGCATTATATATGAGTGCGGATGCATATAGGATTATATAAGTCCGCACTCATAGGCGTGTTTTTGATTTGTTCCCAAATGCTGCTTAAGTCTTCATGGGATTTGTATATCCACAGCAGAAATATGCACTGACTCGTAAGCAAATAATCAATCAAAAATCAAAGCAGGTTGCTCTGGATTTCATAATTTATTAGTTAGTCTGTGTTATAAAGCACGTTGTGGCATGGACTGTTACTTCTTGCCGCATGTATTTCCTAACTCTTCCACTCTATGGTCAAAAGTTTGTGGACACCTGACCATTACACCCGTATGTGCTTATTGAACATCTCATTCCAAACCTGGTCGTCCCTTTACTGTGAAACTACCCTCCACTCTTCTGGGAAGGTTTTCCACTAGATGTAGGCTGTGGAGAATCTTACTCATTCAGCCACAAGAGCATTAATGACATCAGACTCTGATGTTGAGAGAGGAGGCCTGGGAGTTCCAGTTTATCCCTAAATGTGTTCAGGGGGGTTGAGGGGAGGGCTCTGTGCAGAACACTTGAGTTCTTCCACTCTTGGCAAACCATGTCTTCGGGAACTTTGCTTTGTGCACAGGGGCACTGTCATGCTGGAACAGTTTGAGCTAAATATCTTATCCAGTCTTATCAAGTTCCAGTGAAGGGAAAGTGTACAGCTTCAGCATTCTGGACTTCCAGTTTTGGCCCACATGTGGGGGTATGTTTTGCATGTTCACAAACTTTGGCTAAAAATCTTAAATATAGAAAAGGAACATTTAAAAGAAAATCATAATTGGCTTAAATATTACATTGAATATATTATATATAGATAGAAAATAAGAAAATATCAAGATTTAATACATTTTCGCAAATAGTAGCAGTAGAATCTGAATCATGAGCTTCTTGGTGGTTCAAAGTCCAGATCATGTCCACGCTGAACTCTACGTTCTTTCTGGTAGATAAATGCTATTGCTTTTACAGCAAAAATCCTTCAACATACTGATTCATTTCATGACTCGAGTGCTACTTAGAGATGATTCAGTGCTGTGTTCTATACCGCATAATGTGCACTAGTAAGTAGTATGCTTATATAATAGTGACACCAGCGATATGCTGACGAACTGGTCAGTATGGTAGTATTAGGTCTGGGATGTGGCGACTTTAAGGATATACAGTATTTATCTGCTTTGTTTTCTCAGTATTGAAGAAGCAATATGAGATTTCATTTAAAAAAAACATTACTTAGAACCAGGTGAAAAAGCAACGTCTCTTGGTTGCTGTAGTGAATTCCCAGCACACTACTGTGTAGGCTCATACATCTGCACTGAAGAGACAGCTCAGTGTATCTGTAAGACAGGAGTGATGCAAACTAGCCCACCAAACATAGCTAATTAGCGAAAAATAGAGCAAAACTCTATCTTTGATCACTTTTGCTTGATTCTGATATGTGTGTTTTTATTAAGCAGGTCTGTGTTCTCTATGTATTTTATGAACTAATTTGTGTATTTTGTTCTCTAGCGTGTCAGAGACTTTAGGCTGGATAATATTAGCTCTAAGGATGCATCAATCCAATTTTTTTTGTGTGAATATATGACTTTTTCCTACTCGTCAATATCTATATTAATACTGATATGAGCAACCTGTTTAGTATGAAGTAATCAGGAGCGTCACGGGACATTTTATTCAGCGAGCAAGTCTTGTTTATAATGTTAGCTAGTCGATTTTAAATGAAGTGCATTAGCTAGCTACATGGATTGAGTAGGGTTTCGGTGGATTCTTTCAACTTGGAAAAATGCCTCTATAGCTTTTGAGGCAATGGTGGCTCAAGTGGTTAAGGCTCTGGGTTGTTGATTGGAAGGTCAGGGTTTAAGCCTCAGCTCTGCCAAGCTGCCACTGTTGGTCAATTGAGCAAGACCCTTAACCCTCCCTGCTCCAGAGATGCTCTATCATAGCTGCCCTTGCGTTCTGATTCCAACCTCCTCAACTGGGATATATGAAGAAATGAATTCCATGTTTTTCTTTTCATTGCTACAGAATTCTTCACTGTAAAGGACCGCGAGTTTGTTTTACGAGTTGGCGAAATTGCAAGCACAGGATTCTTCTTTAAACACCATTGAAGACACATATAATTACTTAATCGAAGAGGGCTTTGACTGAATGCAGGTTGCGATGATGCTATCTGACATGTCTTGGCTTAAATCTGTGTAAAATCTGCAGTAATTTTGAAAAATTGCAAGCTCCACCAAATACAGTGACATTCGCTGGATTTCGTGTTAATTTCTGCAATCGAAAAAAAATGTCTAAATCCTGCAGGGGCTGATTTGCATTTGCTGCATCAGTGGTTACTGCTGTGTGCTGCTAGCAATGAATTTCTCATGCTGAGTTTTATGTTTAGGATGTTTTATTAGGTTACTTGTATTGCAGGAAGATGATGTAGTTCATCCTTTAGATTTTTATATACAGAGTACAGTTTGCAGTTTTCTTTGCTTTGATTAACATCATTAATTATGAAATGCGTTCTCACCGCTGTCATTCATGAGCCTTATAATAAATGAGAGAACAAATAAATTCCTTATGGGTTCAGCAAGAAATAAAATGGCAAAACTCCAATGTTAGTATCATAATCTATCGGGAAAGATATAGAGTTGTGAGGAATGTACACTCTATGGCCAGTAGTATCTGGACACTTGATAGTATGATAGTATTCTTCTCCAGGAAGATTCAGGAATGTCGTCATTTGCTGTAGTTTTAAGATTTCCCTTTGCTCAAACTTGCATGACAATGCCCCTAGGCACAAAGCAACCATAAATACACAGTGTGCCAAGGTTGGAGTGGGAGAACTCGAGCCCTGACCTCAACCTCACCTTTAGGATGAACTGGATAACTGACTCTCAACCTGTCGCTTGACTTCACTGACCTCACTAATGTTCTATAGCTGAATGAACACAAATCCCCACAGCCACCTTCCAACATCTAGCGGAAAGCTTTCCCGGAGCTTATTATTAGAGCAAAGGGGGAATAAATCTGGAATGGGATGTACATATGGGTGTTGTCCACAAACTTTTGGTTATATAGTGTATGTAGGTGTATATGTAGAATTGTGAGGAAAGTACGTCTGACCTGCTGATAGTCCCTGGAACAAAACGTCTAGTAAATCTATAAAACAATAACCAGAATTTTTTTACAAAGAACTTTATAAAGGATTTCTACAATTACAATGGCATAATTGTGAGGTTTTTGCTTCAGAGTTTCATTGTTTTTATATGAACACGTAGTCTAGTGCTGCTGCTACTATACTCTATAACTGACTAGAGCAATTCTCTATCCTGAGAACAGGAAGCTGATTCACTGCCTCACTCTCCTTAATGGAATTTAGTTCATCTTCATCATCACCATCATCATCTCTCTTTCTCTCTCTCTCTCTCTCTCTCTCTCTCCTTTTTTCCCCCTCTGCTCACTGTGTCTAATGAGAGACAGTTTCTGGGAATGAATTAAGTAGAAGCATCAGCAAAAAGTTAGCAAGACAAAGAGCAAGAGGGAGAGGGTAAAACATGCTTCATGCCTCGAATAACACGCACAGATCTTCGTCTCGCATAAGGTCTTATGCCAGCCTTGCCTCCGCTTCAAATGCGGAAGATATTTATGGGTCTCGTCTGGCTGGAAGAAGCCTAAAATCTGACAGGTTTTTTTGAGTGACTCTAATTTTAGCCGTGGCTCCACATGAAAAGGGCTTCTTGTCATTTTTACTTGGATGTTTATTCCTGAAAATAACAACACATCAGCTAGCTGTGTATTCCTTTCACCTCGCTGGGTAAAAGGGTTGGCGTGAATGGAGAAGCCCTGGAAAAAAGAAAAGGTCTGATAGATAGTGCAGTTTTGTCGTCCGTACAGGTTTTAATCTCCTTTTCAGCTATTTTTATGTCTTTTCGTTGACTACTGACCCTTTACTGAATCTCTACTGACTCCTTCAGCTGCTTGCCATTTCCGAGTGTTGCCACGGCTACCTGTTACCTTGACTACTTCCTACTAAAAATGCTTGATCTCAATGGCTTTGCTTGATGACAGTTAAGCAGTGATTCACTCTGATAGTATGACTGCTTTCTTAAAAATAAAGGGGTTTTAGCGTAATCTCAGTTTACCATGAATTACCACAGACGAGAATCATGACACAGTTCCTGATATTGAGAATAGATAAGATAAAAATAGTACTTTCATCACTAAGCATTAATGTATAACTTCATTGCATAACTGAAAAGTTTACATGATAAAAGTAAAGATCTTAGAAATGAAAGCATTTTCAGGTAAAAAGTAGTTTTAGGTTTTGTGTACCTGTGTAACATGAGCTAACAGATTCTTCCCTCATCTTTGAAAGGATGAATTAAAAGTTTACGACTGCCCTAAACAACTGCCCTTAGACTTGCATCATAAGTGAGTTTTGAGTAAACTGATGGAGACTCCTGAGTCAATTTCATGCTTATGAGTTATTTTTTTCTCCTGACTCTGCTGCTGTTTGTCCCGGGCTCAGTACATTCGGTGGAGTTTTCTTTAAAACACTGTTCAGGGGCTTGCTTCTTCATAAAAATCTGATATGAGCGAATCTCAGTTCAGCTCCTCGTGTTCCAGCACTATGACCTTTGCCACTAGGAAGAGTAAAGAAAAATGTCAAACAGATCTACTTGTCAAACAGCGAGTACCTTTTTGGCAATCCTGTGAATAGAAAAGTGACGTGCAGAGTTGTGCAGTTCGCCCACGGTTTGGAAGGAAACCTGAGTGTGATGATGAGTCTCGCCTCCAAGCATGCCAGAATGGGTCCTGTGTGCGGTCTGGTGTATTCAGGCCAAGTGTGCAAACACCCTTACTGTTTACCTTTTCACACCCATCTGTCCGTTTCTGTTGCCTTTTGTTAAGGAAAGCGCTTGTCTTTTACAGTTTTAGTTGCTTAGCAGAAGGCAGGAGTGTTAAGTATGTAGGATTGTTTTTCTTTTCCCTCCCTGGACAGAGTTTGCACCCATTTTGCAGTTATTATTTTTGCTCACACCTACTTGTGATATTTTTTAATTAATAAATTAATTCATTTAATTACTTTTTTTAATTAATTAATACATTCATTCGACCCACGAGCATCGTATCTGTCCGCCTGCTCCCGCTGATTCCACTTACTAGCTCGAAGCAGCAGAAATAAACAGAGACATGGTTTGCAAAGACTTGTTGATCTGTTTGTCGCCTGATTTGGAGGCTCTGTGGGGAAGCCATTTGGCCTTCAGGGCTTTTAAAGATGACTCACATGAGAACCCAGCGAACAATCTGTGGTGGCATATGAGAGCAGGGGAGCCTTCTGGTGCAGTGTGAATCTCGTGATGACAGGCAGGAGGAGGTCACGTCCTGAGTAGCAGACATAAGGTGACGCATGTGGATGTTTTATACGAGCGGTGAGTAATTGCGCCTGCCGTATGTGTCCGTGTGTCAGTGTATGAGCGTGATGACAACTGAGGTGTGAATTTGTTCAAATCCAATACGAAGTACAGCCTAAAGCTCTGGATTGGCATTAGACATGATGTCATTTCCAGTCTGAGCCACGTCTTTTTTTTTTTTTTTTAATGCCATTAGTGTGAATTTTCAGATCATTATTTCCATCTTAAGCTCATCAGTAGCTAAAAGACTATAACGTTAAATGAGGCATCCTCACACATACTTTTAAACAGCTTTGCATTATATATATATATATATATATATATATATATATATATGTGCAATTCTGGTGAATTAACTTTCTTCACATATGATTGCATGACCCATATGTCCTTTCTGTATGTATGTGCCTTAAATTCAGTGTAGTACTGACATTATCTACCTTTTCAAATCTCTACCATTTCACACAGTGCATTTAGTAGTCGGTTTCTGACGCAGTTTGCATGATGAGCTTTATTATAATGAATGTAAATGTCAGACGCCGATTTTGCGGCCTCATCGAGTCACATTTTGCACTGATCCTCCTCATGTTCGTACATCTGCTCCTCTCTCCATCTCTCTAGCCTTCCTTATTTGCGTGGCTGAGGTGCTGAGACAGCACAAAGCATGCACTGGAGCTGGGCTGTGGAAAGCCAGCTCCACAATAATAGCTAGACATATCACACACATCCACATACACGCTGTGATTTATGAATGTCAACGATGATCTGCCTTCCCTCACTCTGCTTCCTTTCTCACTTTCTCTGTTTGTTTCCGTGCTTCTCTTTGTCCTTCATATTCTCTGCTCCGTTTTCTCATTCTCATATGCTGTATTAATCCTCTTTGCATGCATTAATGAAATTTCCATATTCTGTTAAAAGAAAAAAAAGAAAAAGAAAAAACGCTTTCAGTTTCCAGACTTACAATCTGGCTAAGCACATAAAAGGGTTAGTAGAAGTGTGGAGTGATGCTTTGACATTAGCTTGGAGCTGCGGCAGAAAAAAAAAAAAAAAAACAAAGACTTTTGGGAGTTGAAGGATGGATCTTCAGACGCAGTATGTTTGGGAAGCAAGACTGGAAAGTTAAGTGTTCTCTCCAACTTGACCTTCAGGTTACACTGTCATTGTGATTTTCTTAGTCATGGTAGCAATGCAGCAATCTATTTTTAAGGTATGATACCAATATTAGGTATCAACCAATACCCAAAGCTCTAATATCTAATATCTCTGGTTACTGGTTGATAGCAAAAACTGCTCTCCTCACTTCCTCTTCGTAACTGAATGAAAGTTGGCTTTCTATATTCATGTGCAAGATCTGTGTTATGTCATTTATGAAATACATCAAAAAGAAAAGTTTGTTCTTCTGTATTATCCACTTCATCCTGGTTGCAGTTGTGGTAGATATGGAGGTTATCCTGGGAAGACTGGGAGTGAGGCAGGAACACATCCTAAACTAAATGCCACTCCATCTCAGGGCACCAGACACAATGTTCACACTTAGAGGATATTTAGTGAAACCAGTCCACCCACTGGCATGTTTTGGGGGGTGGGAGGAAATCAGAAGAACCCCACATAGTGAGAAAATCTACACTGACTGTAACCCAAGCTTAGAATTTGACCTTGGAGCAGTACTAGAGGGACCATGTGTGATGTGAAGCAAATTTTCACGCTTTCTGTTTATGCCATTAACACATGCGACACTTTCTACTGCACTCTTTTTTAAAAAATTGGCAAAAAGGGCAACCTTTCTAAAGTGCTTTCATGTTGTCGTTTTTAGAAAGTGAAACATTACAATGTAGAGTTCTATATACAAACCTGAAAGGCTTTCAGAGAGAACAAAGCAAAGAACCCTTTGGGATGCTCTATAGAGCCTTGCTGTTCAGAAAGTTGGGGTTCAAGCCCCAGCACTGTTAAGCTGCTGCTGTTGGGCTCTTGAGCAAGGTCTTCTTTGCTCCAGGAGTGCTGTGCTCTGACCCCAACTTCCGAAGATGGGGGTCTTGATGGGATATGCGAAGAAAAGTAGTTGACTATGCTGTAATGTACAGTATATGAGACAAAAATTAATGCTTCTTCTAAAGCCTTGTATATAAATAAAGGGTCCAGCAGTGGCAGCTGGGTGGATCAGTGATCAGTAATCTAACACCTTAACCCCTAAGCTACCACATCCCCTACATAATATCCATTATATGGCCGAAAGTATGTGGTCTCCTGACTATCACAACCACATGGTTCTTCCCCATACAAAGTTAGAAGCACACAGTTGTCTAGATTGTCGTTGTTTTAATATTTCTCTTCACTGTAGCTAAGAGGCCCCAGGTACATAGCAAGCTCTATAATGACATGGTTTGACGAGGTTGGAGTCGAAGAACTTAAGTAATCTTCACACAGTCCTGACCTCAACCCCACTGAACACTTTAGGGATGAACTTGAATACTGATTAACCCCCAGGCCCCCTCACCCAACATCAGTGTCTGATCTCACTAATGCTCTTAGTTGTAGTTGAATGAGCAGAATTTCCCACAACCACAACTAAATTTGGAATGAGATGTTCTGAAAAGCACACGTGTATGATGGACAGATGTCCACATATTTCTAAATATATAATGTATGTACAAAAGTATGCATGTAAAAAACAAGAAATCTTTAAAAAAAAAAAAAAAAAGTTTTAGTAATTACACTAATGACTAAATGCTTTTTTTAACAGACGGGTCGATTCTTGTGTCCTTGGGTTTGAATAATAATCACCATTTATTAAAGCAAACCCTACTCCAGCTCTTTCAGTTCTAGGAACTATGGCCCAGGAACTAAAAACATCCTCATCCTTGGTGGCTTACGACTTTGGCCTGCTGATTGGAATTGTTGAACCCTTGAGCAACAGCATCTGCTCTATTGTATTATGTCAATGTATCCTGTAAGCCTGTCAAAGTCAATGAAGCCAAATGGGTAGTGGAATACAAACGTAGTGCATCTGCTCATGATGTCAGACTGGAACAGGAGTCGAGGTCGCAACACCACTAATCATCCACACCCAGTGTTGTTGTAACATTTGTACCAAGCCATTGACAGCTCGGAGAGTTCTCTGCCAGAATGCCCTCTGTTTTTTTTTTTTATTGTTTGTGTTATTATGTCCTGTGCCATTAGCTTTAGTTTATGTTCTATGTTCTCACGTGTTTGACCCGCCTGATCCTTATCCTGTTCCCGCCTCTGCTCTGATTCATGAGTCATGTGCATCCACAGGAATGGAGTTTAGACCCAAATGCAGGATAAAAGTGACAGGGGATTCACGCAACACAGAAAGAAGAAACACAAAAATTGGGAGCATGAACTAGATGCAAAAAGAGATAACATAAAAGAGAAAACAAAGGCTCAGCAATATATACAGTATATACGGTATATATACGGAAGGCAGTCAGGGGAATATGGGGAACAGGTGTGCAAAATGCAGGGAAACAGAGCAGAGAGTTGGGCGGGGCAAGCACAGGTGAAGACACAAACATAAACAAAACTACATGGCAAAGAAACACAAACAATAACATAGAAAAACCCTGTCAGATCGCCCTCTGGTGTTCAGGCAGGGAACTGTCCAAGACGTCCTTTACATCCTAACCATGTTATGCCAACTTACACCATGTCATATCTAACCAAAACATTCGGTACTAGATTCGGATCTATTGAAAGGCTAGGGAATATTTCAGCATTCAGTAGCACTGAATTATCTTAGTGATTAGTAGTTGAGTCCAGTTGCTTAGCAGTCGAGTCCAGTTCAGTCAGTGTAGTTGTTTGTGTGACTGAAAACAGAGATATTATTCCACACAGCTGTAATTTTTTTCTTTGATTTCTCACTCAGCCTTAGTCCCATGTCCTCTAGCATGTCCGATTCAAGGCTCTGAGACGCTCCATCAGGCTTACTCTGCACCCACATGGTGTTGTGTAGGCCAGCGTGGAGCCTCTCACGGCTCTAATGGAGGCCCATTAGTGTCGGCTCATGAAGCTGAGTTCCAGTCGTTGCAGGTGTCGCTCTCCAGCCATTTTTGCAACAGAATCCGTATAGAAATTTAATGATCTCACACTGCTAATGTGCGCTGCAATATGCTCCTCACTGCAAACAGCAAATAAGTGTCGAATCGTGTTGTGTGTGTTTACTCGAAAGCACTCGCGGAGAGAATACTGGAATCTTGTGCTACCATTTCATTTCTAGCTCCAGTTCTTGAAGACTTTAAGCTAAACCAGAAACACGCAGAGTGTTTGAAAAGCTATTTCCAGAACACAGCAGAAAGTATTCTGATAGGGTAGCGGCTGCTTTCCCGTACACACAGATATGCAATTGTGTACTGGCGTCTGCCATGTGGGGTGTCATATAGCAAAAGGTGAAAATTGGTCTGAATTTGGAAGTGATTTCAGTCACGGTTTTTTACTAACCGGATGTAGGAGTTGTTTCCCAGTCGATGGAAAATGACATCTGATGCATGTAATGAGATGCTGCTAGCATTAGCAGAAAATGCTGAATTTTTACATAACGTGGGCTAATTGAAAAGACGTTTGTAAGTCGTCTTGACAACCAGTGACATCAGTGATGTCTGCCATCTTGAAATTTTGTTCTCATCAAGTGTGGGCACCTGGTAGCTCCGCCCCCTTCCACTACGTAATAAAAGCTGTGACTGTTGAACACATGAAGTCTCCAATATTCCATACTTCCATTGAATAAGTGCATCATCTGAGTACTTGAAGTGCACTTCTTGTTGATGTAATTTTCAGTTTTTCTGTTTGTACTACAAAATGTACAATGTAGAATAGTGAATAAATATGCGATCTGGGACATGCCTAATATTCTCAGCCTGAAAAAATATTATTTTATGTACCAGTTTGATTGTTAAATATGCAACATATTTCCACAAGACAAAAAAAAAAATCAGATCAGTGATCAATTGGTTGGCTGTGATCCATTTTAGAAAGGGAGACAAGGGAAAAATATTTGAAAGACTTGTCCGTTCTAGAGGATCTGGAAGACTTTACTGTTCAATCAGTTCACTTAACAGTTGAACGATTCCCAAAGCAGCACAGGAAATTTGGAGCTGTTGTCAAGGCAAATAGAAAAATCATCGAATAGATGAGAAACAAACTTGTCAACGATTCATCATAGGAACTGATTGAAATCCACAGTTTCTCAGAGTGGAGCACAGGGAACCCCAGCACTCTGTGGCGGAAAAACCAAGGGGTCCTTATTATTTTTATTCTTTGTTAAAGTGCTGGAATCACTGCCCAGTTATTACATTTGATTTACCTTCTAGAGTTCTCAGAGTTATTCTTTTTGACTGGGTTAGAATAATAGATAGTAATAGCCTGATACAAAAGCCAAAATACATTTAAATCATAAGACTAATAATTAAATAGTTGGATTGCTGTCATTAAACAATCTGTTCTGAGGAAATTCGGGATCTTTTTATTGTTTGAGAATCTCTGAACTAGAAAATAAAATCATCTATATATACACACCGATCAGCCATAACATTATGACCTAATATTGTGTTGGTCCTTCTTTTGCTGCCAAAACAGCCCTGACCCGTCATGCACTGTGTATTATGAGACCTTTCTATCAGAACCAGCATTAACTTCTTTAGCAATTTGAGCAACAGTAGCTCGTCTGTTGGATCGGATCACACGGGCCAGCCTTGCCTTCCCCACGTGCATAAATGAGCCTTGGTCGCCCATGACCCTGTTGCCGGTTCACCACTGTTCCTTCTTTGGACCACTTTTGATAGATACTGACCACTGCAGACTGGGAACACCCCACAAGAGCTCAAATCCTTACACTTACACTCATTTTTCCTGCTTCTAACTTTGAAGACAAAGTGTTCACTTGCTGCCTAATATATCCCACCCACTAACAGGTGCCATGATGAGGAGATAATCAGTGTTATTTACTTCACCTCTCACTGCTCATAATGTTATGCCTGATCGGTGTACTTATAATCATCGGTGTACTTATTGCACACCCTATTTGAATGATTTAATAAAGGCAAAAAGAGTCACACATAAATGTGTCCTTGCCTTCAGTATTTCTAGCACAAGCTTTTTTTTTCTTTGATAAAAATGCATTCACATTTAGCTAACGTACCTCAGCACCCATTTTTTTCCGCCATTGTGGCCCAGGAGGGACATAGCCCATTTCCACAATTTTTGGCCTTTTACCCTTCTCTTCCTCTATACTGGTGCTTTTAAATTTTCAGTTTATTTTCAAAGTCGTCCATTACCACAGTCTTGGAGAATCTGACTGAAATTTGACCCAAAGACAGAGCAAGAGAGCCACAGAGTCTCAGAGCACACCTCACTTATTGTGAATTTCACTTTTAGATTAAATTAGTAAGAGCTGTTAATACATAGCTGTTAGGAGCATTATAAGGTATTTCTCTTCCAAATATATTAACTGAATTTTAATCTTAAAATGTCCAAATATACTGTTTATTGGAAGAAAAGTCATAATAGATCATTCAGTCATTCATTCAGTTCAATTATAATGAAATAGACATGAACAGATTTACAAATTTTTGTAATATTATCCCCAGCGGTCCAGCAGCAGGATCCTATGCTCTCTCTGCCATGGCCTGGTTTTAATCACTGGGCAGGGGACCAACCCAGCAACTGAGGGGTTAACTCCCAGTGCCAGTCGAAAGCCTGAATGAAATGGGTTGGTTGTGTCAGAAAGTGCATCCGGCATAATTCCTGTGCCAGAAATCCCTGAGCAGGGAGCAGTCGACGGACTAACAACATTAGTTTCATAATGATTTTGTTTTAGAAATTGCTTAATAAAGCTCAGGGTTTGAAATGGAAATGAAGAGAAGACTATAGTCTCAGTACAGCCTACAGATACATGAGATTAGTGTGGAGTGTACCACTTAGAAGCAATGAACCTGGCTTTAGTCTGCAATTGCTGACTGTACTCAAGTCTCCATCAGTGAGCAGTTTAATAATGTCAACAAAATATACTTAATATTAATACTTGAATTAATTTCTTTGTCACACATGCACTTTTTGACCATGTAATACACAGTTATAGAAGGGAATTATTTCTAATGACTCATTTCTGAATTTTCAGGGAGCGTTTCTTGTCACCTTTGCCTCTGGCTTGCTCATAAGGGATAAATTTCTTCATAGAGGGATAAGCTTCTTTGTTTCATTGTCCGTTGTTAAAAGCACTCCACATAGAAAATTGAATTAAATTATTCATCAGTCCTTAAAATCCTTGAACTAGAGCAGCAATAATGGCAATAATAAAAAATAGTTGGCTTCTAATTTTGTTATCGCTGGACACAATGGACATGCTACAACAACAACGAGACCAACAACAAAAAGGATAATCTGAATGAATTATGAAAGACTCATATGAAAGACTACCACCTTGTGAGGGTGAAGGTTAACTTGTGGTTCCTCGTGATTGGCTGTCTTTGTTGCAGCGTAACACACTAGAAGGAAAGTGTTATCCACAATCTTCTGCATAAACAAGGTACTCACGGTTGTTTACGATTCGCTAGTGTCACGATGATTGATAGGGAAAGAGTATGTTATCCCTCCCACACAGACAGCACAGCCAGTTTTGCTCTCTTGGACCCCTAGCCAGGGATAACTGTAGCATCATTGGGATTCACACTCATGGTCTCTGGATGATAGCATGCTGACTTTAGTGTTCTTGGAACCTGCATACAGTATATCATTCTTACGAACTCCAATCTTACTAAATGTACATGTCAGTATTGAAGCACTCTGTCAGCACTCCTACGTTTAGATACTGAGCTCAAAATACATGTTTTTGCTGTGTCGTTTAATCAGATGCAGCTTCCTGATTAAACGTAATATTTCTCCATGATGGAATTCTATAGAAGAAATTCCACAAAAATGTTCAACATGCTCATACTGTATAAAGTACGTTAACTCATCAGAGCCACATATGTTTTCATAGAGACTGGTATCGGTAACAGTGATGTATGGGGATGTCTTGAACCCTTCATCGATCTGTGTGCTTGGGTAAGAATTAATCCGGGTTTTAGTTTGTTTGGTTGCTACTGAATCCAAAAGCCAGCTATGAGTCACTGCTGTGGCTTTGTTCTATAAGCACAAAGAGCCATCCATCCTCCTTCAGTAACCTCTTTATCCTGATCAAGGTCACACTAGGGCACAAACACAACCTGGATGAGACGCTAGTACATGGTCCTGTGCGCACACACACATCCCCGCTATACAAATGAATTGAATTTCATGTTTTCTGCCATTTACAACAATAAAATTTCTACAATAAACAACAATATCTAAATCGAACAGTATTCGATCAAACATTTAGTTTTGTCTAAGTGAAAGTGACAGCAATATTATTTCGTGGTTATTATACAGAGATATGCTGCAAACGTGGTACAGGTGAGGAACAATATGGCAGCAATACCTGACAGAACAAAAGCGGCACATCAGTCACCCATGTACATTCAGAATCACAAGCAAGTCAAACATCTGCAAGCTGACAGCTGTTACATCCCTCGAACATCACCGTAAACATTTGCTTCACCTTTTTAATATGTGAAGGTTGTCAAACTTGTCGTGAGCAAAAATAGAAGTGAAAGGAGATCTCAGTGAGAAAATGTAAAGAAAAGTAGACAGATGGATGGATAGACATATAGACAGATAGCACTTTATTAAAATATTTCAGCAGGCAGATAGTATAGAATACACATGAGGAATGGTACATACAGTGCATAAATAGCAACAGAATTAGATTCAGTGGTAAATAGGTACAATGTACAACACACAATGCATTCATTTCTTTACTTTTGTCTGATCGTATAGCCTTGATGACTCAGAATCGAATTGGAATTCATATGTTTGCAATGTAAACAGACTTCCTGCCTGAAATGACCCACATTTATTAGTCACTTATGTTATGAGAATGAAAAAAAATGGCTTGGCTAGACAGTGGTGGATCAAGTGGTTAAGACTCTGGGTTGTTGATTGAAAGATCAGGGTTCAGGCTGCAGCACTGCCAAGCTGCCACTGTTGGGCCCTTGAGTATAGCCCTTAACCCTCTCTGCTCCAGGGATGCTGTATCATAGCTGACCCTGTACTCTGACCCCAACTTCCTCAGCTGGGATATGTGAAGGAAAGAATACCACTGTCTGTGTGGTGATAATAAAGGCTTCTTCTTCTTCTTTTCTGCTTGTGAGTTTTACTTCAAAAATTGTGATAGACAGTTTAATCATCCAGAAACAGCTGGCTAAAAAAACAGGAAATTGAGCACCATTTCAGGTTTAAGGATAGTACAGTGGAACCTCGGCATATGAATTTAATTCATTCTTAAGGCGAAAATTCTTATTGCGATACAGATTTTCCCAAAAGAAATTATGTAAATGCGGATAATCCGTTCCAGCCACCCACAAATATTATCAATATTACCGATTTCCAAGGGTCAAGGGACCTTACAGGAAGTTGTGCCACCAAGCTTGGGCTAAAAATAGAACAGACCACCCACGCCACCAAAAAAACGCATGAAAAACCACCTAGGTTTTGAACGCATGCCGAAGGAAACGTTGGTATCGCGGGTTAACTCTTTCGAAACAGCTTTCACAAATTTGTGTCAAATTCATAAACTCACTTCGGGTGGCTTCGCTTGGCTTTCCACTGAAGCAAACGAGTTTTGAACAGCTTCTGGACGTACGCGCAACTTAGCCATTTATGCTTTGTATGCTGATGCAAATTTCTTGAATTTCAATTCTTAAAGCTTAAATTTGTAAGGGAGGGCATATGTATGCCTAGTTTCCACTCTATAGGGTTTTATATTATTAAGCTGTGTAGTTGGGACCTGATGGCTGGCAGTGGCAACTGCAAAAATCTCAGCTGGATGCTAGACTTTTAGGTGATTCTGCAGTAATACACCAAAAACAGAATTCTTTATGTCTAATTTCCACAAATGCAACAATTTCCCCGTTTATTTCCTGCAAATGAACACAAAACAATGTAGACCTACTGAAATCTTATAGATCAAAATTTTCATGTTATTCACTTTCAATAAGCTTTTGGTGGCATTCCTGAAAGCAGATGTAGTTAACTTCTTAGTTAACTATACATCTACTAACACCTTAACTATAGACTTGTCTGTTGTTAGCTATATTGTACATTATACACTGATAGATTATTAATCAGTGTATGATGTACTTCCTTAATTATATATTATAGAAGATGGTAAACAATCAGTTGAAAACATCTGTACTAATCATCCCGACATTGGTCCATCACCTGTTTTACTGTGGAGGAGAAAATGTCTGTGCTCATCATTATATTATACATGTGGTATATAAACTATACACACATATACACCAGAGTGAAAACGCTGAGTATTCTAGTGTTTTATTTTGAACTTAAGATGACTGATCACTTAGTAAGTATCAGGATTTCCAAGTGTTCTGTTTGTACACTGGCTTTCCGTTCTGCCAGCAGAATGGAAATTGACTTATCAGAAATTTTCAATATGAGATGCTTTTACTTCTGTTAGGGATAACCTTATACTGAATTTTAGCAGTTAAAGATTTTCTTTTATTTTCGATTTTTGGGAAATTCTCTATTAATATATTGCCCCTAGTAGGCTAGGTCAAAACAGAAATACTAGAACTACTCAAAGATTTGAGTGTCAACTTTCATAGGAGCCATTGACTGCTGCTATGGAGTGTCACATGATGAAGAAATTCGATGCTGGACATGAAAACATTTATTATATACTCTATTCCACAATGCCAGGGCATAGCTAAACATTAGCTAGTTAGCTAGTAGGCTAGTATCTCATGTTGATGTTAAACTGAGAACATTTTCCACAGACTCTGTGAACATTCTGTGTTCCATAACCCATTCAGACTCGGTGATTACATAAGAATCCATGATTAAGAACACAAAAGAAACTGGAATATGTAAAAGAGAGACCAGATCAAATCTGTGTGTGATAGTATGTGTAATTTTGTGTATGTAATTTAAAAAAAAAATCTGTATGGGAGTTGAAGAGCTATTGCTGTAGCTTGTAATGAATGCTGTGGAATTTTGGCAGTAAAATAATGCTTATTACTGCACCTTTTTCTCGTTCATCAAAGTATCCGGTCAATAGCAGTGCAGCAGAGGAGGGTATATAACTGGGGGGCAGCTAATGTTGAGCTCGCTAATCGCTTTCATCTTATTGGTAAGAATACACATTACTGCTATCTTTTGGGGGATTTGCATTGGAACATTTTGTTAATTAGTGCAAGAAATTAGAATATGTAGTTAATTATCTAATGTGTGTGTGTTCTGAGTGTCCTTGTGATTTGGAGCAGTGCAGAGAATATGTTGGTTTCTTGTGTCTTTGAATGGAGGTTAACATCTTACAGACAGACGCCTCAGGGCCTGCAGCTAACAATGAAGCGCATGGTGTGTGTACTCGTGTGTTTGTGTGTGTAGGGTTTGTTTTCTCTCTGCGTGTGTGTGTTATTGCATGGGATGCGAGGACTGACTTTGATCTTGTGTGAATAACAATCTCATTCTCTCCACACTTCACAGCTCCATCGGCAGAAGCTTATTTTGCAGCGCTGTCTCACAGAAAAGGGAGTCTCCGAGCATTTTCACACTGCTTTTATTTATTTTTTTCTCTAGACCTGAGCACTTTGAACCCGAGAGTTTGATTTGTTCAAGATCAACAACTTTAGCCAAACTTTGTTTTCTTTAGCCAGCGTGCCCCGGGACTGCTCCAAACACTGGACTAGGATTCACCTTAAGTAAACCTGAGTACAGAACATATATGATGTTTTAGATAAAACCTTTTCAGAGATCCTTTGAGGAATCTCTGCCCTTCTTGGTGATATCTTCAGTTCCTCTACAGCTGATGTTTACAGTTACATTTCTGGCATTTGGCAGACACCCTTATCCAGAGCAACTTACATTTTTTCTCATTTTATAAAACTGAACAATTGAGGGTTAAGGGCTCTGTTCAAGGGCCCAGCAGAGGAAGCTTGGTGGACCTGGGATTTGAACTCACAACCTTCAGATCAGTAGGCCAACACTTCTAAGCTACCACATCTCCTATACACCGAACAGGCATAACAATATGACCACCAGCCTAATATTGTGTTGATCCCCCTTTTGCTGCCAAAACAGCCCTGACCCGTCATGCACTGTGTATTCTGACACCTTTCAGCTCATCTGTTGGCCTGGACAATATGGCCAGCCTTTACTGCCCACGTGCATCAATGAGCCTTGGCCGATCATGACCCTGTCACCGGTTCACCACTGTTCCTTCCTTGGACCACTTTTGATAGATACTGACCACTGCAGACCGGGAACACCCCACAAGAGCTGCAGTTTTGGAGATGCTCTGATCCAGTTGTCTAGCCATAACAATTTGGTCCTTGTCAAACTCGCTCAAATCCTTACGCTTGCCCATTTTTCCTGCTTCTAACACATCAACTTTGAGGACAAAATGTTCACTTGCTGCCTAATATATCCCACCCACTAACAGGTGCCATGATGAGGAGATAATCAACATTATTCACTTCACCTGTTACTGCTCATAATCCATTATATGGTCAGAAGTATGTGGTCTCCTGATTATCACAACCACGTGGTCCTTCCCCACACCCTTGCTCAAGGGACTAGCTGTGGCAGCTTAGTGGACCTGGGATTCGAACTCACAACCTTCTAATCAGTGGTCCAGCACCTTCACCACTAAGCTTCCACATGGTGTAATGCATAGAAGTGTATTATTATTTAAGAAGAATTTCCTCTGTGTTAAATTGTAATGAAGGTTATCTTCCAAAACAAGCCTAGAAAAAATCCTAGGTTTAGGTTAGGTATAAAACCATTCTCTCTCACACACACACACACACACAGGCTGGTGCTGTGTTAGTATCTTTCTCTGTACTGATCTACTCACTGGGCTTCACAAGACCCATATCTGGCCTTATTAGTACAGAGAATGAAGCAGCAAAGGGGTGTGGAACTGAGTGTGTGTGTGTATGTGTGAAGGAAAGTATGACGGAGTGAGATTATGTGTCAGTGTGTGTGTGTGTGTGTGTGGGTGGGTGTGAGAGAGAGAGAGAGAGAGAGTGAGTGAAGGGCATTAAAAATGTCGGGTGGTATAAATGATTCCGGATCCTGTGCAGAAGCTCACCCTCGTGATTAGAGGATGGGAGTGATGGAGTGGAGGAAATTTGCCATCATCTAGCTCTCGCTCAGTGAGATAGCTAACCCTCTGCCTCTCTTCTTACTCCCTCTCTCTCTATACAGTCTGGCTCATGTTGGTGCAGTGCTGCAGTCATCTCTTTACATTACCTGTTCCAGTGTCATCAGCTCCACCCCCTCAAGTTCACCCTCATTTCTGCACTCATTAACATGTCCACCCCATAGAACACACTGTGTGGAGTATGTGTTTGTGTGTGTGTGTGTGTCTGTGTGTGTGTGTTTGTGTGTGTGATATATCCAACACATAGTACACATTGCGTGAAGGAAGGGGGGGTGAGAGTGTGTGTGCTTGTAGGTGAGTGTGTGTGACATATCCAATACACAGTGTACACTATGTGCAGGTGGGTATTTGTGTGTGTGTGTGTGTGTGTGTGACATATCCAACACATAGTACACACTGCGTGGAGGGGGGTGTGAGTGTGTATGTGTGTGTGTGTGTGTGTGTGTGTGACATATCCAACACATAGTACACACTGCGTGGAGGGGGGTGTGAGTGTGTGTGTGTGTATGTGTGTGTGCGTGTGTGTGTGACATATCCAACACATAGTACACACTGCGTGGGGTGTGCGGTGAGTGTGTGTGCATATGTTTGTGTGGGGTGTGTGTGTGACATATCCAACACATAGTGCACACTGTGTGCAGGTGTGGGTGTGCGTGTGTGCTTGTGTGTGTGTCTGTAACATATACAACACGCTGTGTAGGTGTGTGTGTGGGATGTGTGTGTGCATGTGTGGGTGTGTGCATGCATGGTTGTGGGTGTTTGTTATGGGGGGTTGCACATGTGTGTGTGTACATGTGCGTGTGTGTACATGTGTGTGTGTGTTTCTTGCTGCTTCTGTTATCCTTTTCAGATATATCAGTGTGTCCAGCACATCAGAGGTAAAGTCTAGTGCTAAAGCCGTTCTGTCACTATAACCATGGCAGTAGTTGCTAATGTCAGTGTTTTTAGTCCATTAGCGCTGCTTATCTGCTGTGCTGAGATGAGAGGCCATTCTCTTACAGCACTTGTTTAGAGGGTTCAATAGCAGCTCCAGTGCTGATGGACAGTGTGATGGATTACTTATTGACAGTTTTAAACAATGGCTATGTTTAAAAGTGCTCAAACAAAGAGCTACAGTAACTTTAAACTATAGGAAATGCTCGTGTTTTTTGTACAGAACAAGTCCAGAACAAAGCGTGTGTATGTTTTAGTGTAAAATAATGGTAGTATCTGTATCTATTTAACGCTCCAAATCTCTGAAACCCAATGTGGGTGTGGCCTATATGGTAGACTGTGTTGCTGTTGTTGTTGTTGTTCTTACAACACAGAAAAATGGCTTATATTTAAACCGTTTTTTTTCCTGTACAGACTATATTGTTTGTTCAAGCTGAATAATACATTCATTTTTATCCCTAATGGACACTGCAAAAACTACAGAACATTTTGGATAATCTTCATCACACCTTGTTTTCTTTGTTAATATGTGTACAGGTGTAAATTTAGCAAGAGATGAAGAGAACTAAATTGCACCACTGAACACTACAGGAGATCTGTTCTCCCAGCAGCCATTGGATTAGCGACACCACATCCACTCACTCCCTCAGTTTCACTAACTCTGTATCCTCACAGCGGATCCAGGAACACTCAGGATACACACTGAACAGGACACGAGTCAAGCACAGGGCACACATGTATTCACACTCATTCACACCTAGGGAGATAATTTAGTGTAGCTAGTCCTCCAAACTCCATAGCAGCCTTGCTAAGACTTTCCGTCTCATCAGAAAGACATTTATAATTATTGTGACACCATTTGTGGTTTTAAATTTGTGTAATAGTTGAAGCCTTTACAGATAAATTTCAGTACTTAGATAGCAATTACAAGAGTATAAATAAATTGCATTTACTGCATTTGGAAGATGCTTTTACCCAGAGCAACTTACATTTACACAAATTAAACAACTGGGCACTTGCTCAAATGCCTAGAAGGGGCAGTTTAGCAGTGTTCAGTATTCTAACCAGTAGTCCAACATCTTAATCACTGAGCTACCACTGCCCTTCAACTGCCCTATCAATGCCCTACCACTGATTTACCACTGCCCTACCACTGAGCTAACACCACCCTACCACTGAGCTTCCATTGCCTTACCACTGAGCTACCATTGCCCTACCACTGAACTAACACCACCCTACCACTGAGCTACCATTTCCCTACCACTGAGCTTCCATTGCCTTACCACTGAGCTACCATTGCCCTACCACTGAACTAACACCACCCTATCACTGAGCTACCACTGAGCTAACACCACCCTACCACTGAGCTAACACCACCCTACCACTGAGCTACCATTGCCCTACAACTGAACAAACACCACCCTACCACTGAGCTAACACCACCCTACCACTGAGCTACAATTGCCCTACCACTGAACTAACACCACCCTACCACTGAGCTACCACTGAGATACCACTGCTCAACCACTTCCCGACCCCTGAGTTACCACAGCCCTACAACTGCCCTGCCCTACTACTAAGCTACCACTGAGCTACTACTGTCCTATCACTGCCCTATTACTGAGCTACCTCTGCCCTACTACTAAGCTACCACTGAGCTACTACTGTCCTACCACTGAGCCCTACCACTGAGCTACCAGTGGTCTACCACTGCTCTACCACTGAGCTACCAGTGGTCTACCACTGAGCTACCACTGCCCTACCACTGAGCTACCACTGCCCTACCACTGAGCTACCACTGCCCTGCCACTGAGCTACTACTGCCCTACCACTGCTCTAAATTGTTTTTCTTCTCTCGTTATATAGCATAGTTGAGGTGGAATTGTAGCCTTAACTTACTCATGTGTCATCATGCAGTGATTACAGAACTGACCGCATGGACATTAACCACATAGAATGTGGATGTGCTGATAAGCTGATGCTCATGTTTGTTCGTTTCTTTATTTGTTGCAGAGCATCTTTGCCCAGTTCCAGTACAGCAGTGAGAAGGTGCTGCCGTCAGATGCCCTGCGCAGTGCTCTGGCTAAGACCTTCCAGGATGAGCAGCGCTTCCAGCTGGGTATCATGGACGACGCTGCCGAGTGCTTTGTAAGACCTGAGCGTCTCTGTCTCCCTTTCACTCTCAGCTACTCTTTTCTGATTCTCCTTTCATTATGTTTTCACCCTTACCATGCCCTCCTCTCTCAAATTTCCTGTTTCTCTGTTGCATCCCATTGTTATTGATCTGATATCGATCTTCTTGTGTAGATATATGTGTACACACACATTGGATGGGCGCGTGGGTGAAGAAAGTAGGCGGGTTGACAGTGTAGGGAATCATAGTTAATGGTTCTGAGTAGTAGGGTTGCCCTTGGATGATAAAATGCCAGAGACAACGACAAACAAATGTCTTTTCTTTTATAGCTCCGTCATTTATTTTTAATTCATGCGTTTGTTTTTCATCCGTTAGTCTATAATTACATTGATCAGTTCACTGCTGTAGTTTTATTAAACAGCATACAACAAGCTGTGACTAGTCCTCACACCCTCGTCCATGTCACTAATCCCAAACCTGATTATTCAGCCTGTACCTGATTAAGGCGTGAGGATTCTGTTTATCTAACATTTATGGCTTTAAAGGACACAAAGCATCAATACTGATAATTGCTTTCAAGCGAGTAAGCGATTGAGGAGCATGGCTGAGATCATTCACCGCCTTAGCAGTTGACACTCACTTACCGAAGGAGCCTCTGATCAGCTTGATCTTAAATAGCCATTTATATGCAGCTGATTCTTTACGTGTCAGGACTTTCCACATTTGAGAACATTTTTTGTTCCCTGGGTCACAAAAGACGACGTCATCAGAGTTGTTATTTAGTTCAATTAACAGCTCTCCGGGAGTTCTGCAGCGCGGTGCTGTTTTAGGCTTCGGCTCAGTATTTTTAACCGAAGTTGTTTTAGCTGTTAAAATCTGGTTGCTACTGAATTTGGACTTTATTGGAGTAGCTCATTTAGCTGAGGCACTGGGCCAGGCGGGTACTCATCCCGCCCTATACCACTCTCCTCTGGCAATGCCTCCCAGTGTGAAGAAGAGTCGGAGGCTGCACTTTAGCAGCACTCTTCGTTTCCTCTCATCAGGTTACGTTCTGAACACATCTGCACCACTACAAATAACTGAACTCCATTATTATCTGAGCAAGAAATAACATGCTGAGTGTTGCTGTTCAAGGATGTGTCGATGTGTAGCCGTAAACTATTTATTGAAGAACAGGAGAAGATGGTGACGTATAGTCTCTTGCGGAAGGTTTCACTTTTGCTCTTTTGCTTCTTTCCTTTTTCTTCCATTGCCTCCACTCGCACTTTATCTCTGTCTTCCCTGTTGTGTATCCCTGCGTCAGGAACTAGCTGCGTGATCGATTGATTTTAAATTTCTTCAGCCGGGGAATCAAAAATGCCTCTTATGAAATATAGATGTGTTCTTTTCTCTTGATCAGATTAACGTGAAGTGAGTGCTGACAGTGAAAAATGAATAAACGAAACAGAGCGGCCCGGCTTTTCTCGACACGCACAGAAACACAACGCGCTTTCATACAGCACGCAGCAGCAAAGCCCTAGTGCAAAATATCCTAGACATCCTAGACAGTTCAGGCGAACAGAAAAGCGCACACGCACAGCTTCACACCGAGTGAGGTGAAAAATGTATTTTCTTTCTTTTCTTTTTCTTTTTTTCTTCCTCGGGATAGGAGAACCTGCTCATGCGTATCCATTTCCACATTTCCGACGAGACTAAAGAGGACATCTGCACAGCCAAACACTGCATCCCACACCAGAAGTTTGCCATGACACTATTCGAACAGGTCAGTTATATTAACATGGAGTGTCTTTCACTTTCAAGCCACAAATGATATTTGTACTGTTAACTCCAGAACTATTGGCACCCTGCATGAAAACATTGTCACATTCTGAGTTTGAATGAATTATCAATATTCCTTTTCCCCAAACATGAGAACTGGTTCAAAAATATGTTACATCATTTTGACAGTAAAACAACGGTTAGTGGATGTTGCCTTCATTCATTTTTCATAAAAAAATGTACAAATGAAATGTTTAAAACAGGTTTTGGCTTATATTATTTATTATACATTATTCATAATATTTAACAATAAATATTATGAAAAATTAATGAGCGATCCTGAATCACCCAAAATGTATCTCTGTATACGCTGATCTCTTTTTTATCAGATTGTGTATGAATATTGTTCCAGAGAAGACATTTTAACCAGAGAACAACTTGTACAAAAGCCTACTTGTATTTCCAGATAAATTTTATTTCCATTTTTGCTTTCATGGATATATGATTCCTAGTGAAAAAACGAAAAAGAAATCACTGCCCTATTTTTTTATTTATCAAACAGAATTAATTTTATCTTTCAGTACACCCAGAGAAAAAAAGTTTTCTTTTTTTTTATTCTCTTTTTTCCTTGTTTTCTTATTTTTATTTTGAAAAAGAAAATGAATGAACCAACAGAGAATACTAAAATCTTGCAGTTAGTTAAGCTAGTGCCATAAACGTATACATACATAAAAAACATACAGATAAGAATTTCATGATAAGTCTAATATCTGTTACATTGAAATGGTACTGTTCCTGTTATTGTTTCACTGATTTAAAAAAAAAAAACATGTTAGGCTACACAACTCCTAAAACCAGGTCTTCTCTGGAAGCTTGATCCTCCTTTTGTAATCTCTAACATGGTTGGAGACACTTGAGATCATGGACAGAACTTAAAGTCGTGGACAGATAAAGTCCTCTATGCTCTCAGTCGTGTCCTGGAAGACTTTCTGTACAGACGATATGTACAGAATATTGTCTTTTTAAGTGTCACACCATCAAACCGATTTAATAGCATAGTATTCTTGTGATCATTTGAATGTACTTTGCTTTTCAGAAGTATTCACCCCCTCTTGAACCTCTACATTGTTCACTTTTACAGACATGGTTTCGGATCATAGGTCAGGGATCTATGCAAATGAACACATAATATTGAATTGGGAGGTAAAGTTCAGTACATTTTACACATTTAAAATGTAAACGTTTATTGTGATTAAGTAAGTATACAGCCTCATCACTGTGAAACCCTTAAATTAATTAGTTCTGGTGAAACCAAGCCATGAGAAGGTTTCATGTAAGGACACATTAGGTTCATGCTGTAGTTTAAAGATCCATAAACATACAACCAACAATTAACCTTAACTCCTAGTTTACTATCATACTGTTTTGTGTTGTTTTTATGTCTTCCTTTTTCTTTTTGTACAAATTTATCAAATAAATTCTCCTTCTTCTCTTCAAGAGTGCCAATAAATCTGGAGTACTGTCTATATCTCATATTTTTCTCCCAATAGAATCGTAACAGTGGTCATTTTTCTGCTTTTAATCAGTTTGTTATGTTTTGTATGATTTTATTTCCATCCACCAGTGTGTGTGTAACAGTTGTGGAGCCACTTCGGACCCTCTCCCCTTCATTCAGATGGTGCATTACATCTCCACCACATCTCTCTGGTAAGTGGAGAACTGTGCCCTACACACACACACACACACACACACACACCAGGTATTTCAGCATGAGCCGCACACTTCACCTTACTGCTTCAATTCAGCTGACTGCGAGTGACGGCTGAGCTGTAGAATTGATGGCGGAGGTGTGTGAGGGAGAGAGGAAGGACTGAGGGAGTGAAGCCCAAACCCCAGCTCCACTCCCAGCATGCCTGCAAAGCAGAAATGGGGCTCTAAATCACAGGTTATTAGCTGTCATTGCACATATCAGACCCGTGAGAGCTATTCCGTAGAGCGATGTAAAGGAAGTCATGGCTAGAAGGGATTCCTTCTCAATCCTGTGCACTTACCTACATAATCGCTCACTCGTACACACTCTCTCTCTCTCTCTCTCTCTCTCTCTCTCTCTCTCTCACACACACACACTCATTCATTCACATTGCTTTTACTGTCTACTCAGTAAAATTACTCTACCGCTCTTCATTTGTCTTGTCTTCCATTTTTTTTCCCAGACACAAACATTTGTCTTGCCGATACTTAAGTGAGTAATATTAAGCAATTAGGAGAATAACGGATTTTTCTTTTTTTTTTTTGGGTTGGGTTTGTTTTCTATACTTTGTGCATGTTCACATGCTAAGGCTACAAGGCTCATTCTTTATAATGTCAGTTTGAATTGATTTTAAATGGAGTGCATTAACAAGCTAGGTTATATACCTGGCATCGAGCTGGACTGCAGTGGAGAAGAGCGGGTTTTGTTTTACCTTGGAAAAGCACTTCTGTACAGCTGTAATGCTGCAATGTGTTGTACTGGGAATTCACCAAAACCTGGACTGCGACACGGAAAATCGGAGTGGAGCGGAATTCCAACATCCACCTTTCCTGAACTCTCTGACATAAACGCACCTTATGTCACAGCACACACACCAATAAACAGATTTCACTTAGCGGTATTATCCTCTTATTTTTATTAAGATATTATCTGATACATAGCTTTTATATTATATGCTTTCTCCTAGCCTGCATCATCCTGCGCAGGTTAATTAGTGTACCGCTAACAATGAACTTCCCGTGCTGAGTTGTGAGTTTAAAATGTTTTATCAGCATACTTGTATTGCAGAAAGATGCTGTAGTTCCTCATCTTGATATTGTCTCAGAGCACAGTCTGCTTTGCTGTGATTGCCGCCATTAATCAGCGTTAATTTCTTTGGGCAATTAGGTGACATATTCCATATGGAAGATTATAGATATGATCATTACACCCAAAAATACTTTTGCACTGTGGATTACTGGAGTCAGGTTGTAGTCACAAACTGCTCAGCAGATCGCTCCGTATGATCTAATATGTGTCTGAGGAAAGAAAAAAACAGAACGATGAGATGTATGAGAGAGGTATTTATTGCAAAAATGATTCTTGCAATGCATTCACACACGTGTACAGCGTTCAGGAGATCACAGATATCACAGATCCTGATGTTTGGGAAGTGAAACTGAACCCCAGTTTTTGACAGAATCTATAAGACGTGTTCTATTTTTTTGCTAGTTATATCTGCTGAGGTTTTAGAGAGATTATAATTTATTAGGCGTTCAGGGAAAACCCATAGGATGTTGCTGCGACATCTAGTCACTAAATTCTGGAAATTATTCAAATGTTAAATAAAACTGAGATTTTTTTCTGTCACTAAAATACTTACTAAAGTCTGTCAGAGTGGTAACTTACATTTTTATGAGTAACCAGAATTTAAAGTGCGATTACTTTACATTTGGTTTATGTTTATTTCCTACTCAAAGAGGATTTGTGGCTGTTTTATTTGTAGTGAAGACGACCATTTCATCTTGAGTCCTGAGAAAGTGTTTAGATTAGACATGCACACTAATCCTCTGCAAGTGCCTGACCGCCGTTATCCTATCTTATATCATATCAGGAAGAGACTCCATCTTTTTGTCATGTAGTCGTGACTGAGGGCTGTCCCTTGAGTATTCTCTGTGTGTCCTCTCTCTCCTGCTAGCGTGTAACCTCTCAGTGCCGCGTGTTAGAAACGACAGTGGAATGCAGATGAAATCACTCCCTACATTTGTCCAGGTGGACTGCTGTGTCATGTGACAGAAGGTCAAACATTTCAATCAAATGAAAAGCAGTAAATGATCTATGAAGAGAGGCGAACGAAAGCCTTTTTGTTTTAGGAGCAGCACGCTTTGACCTCCATAGTAGGGTAGGGCAGCAGCGAAATCGATTTAATTTAGTCCACCGAGCTTGGCGGACACGAGAGGTAGCAGATGTCTGCTGAGCTTTTAGTATGACTTGATGCACGCTCATAAACATCCCAGTTCACGCTCATACATACCCTTACCTGTCTCTGACTACACTCGCTCACTGTGTCTGTCCCACACACGCACACACACACACACACACACACACACACACACACACGCACACACACACACACACACACACACTGCAGTAGAGTGTGTGGCTGCCTGCATCACAGTGTAGCAGAAAAAGTACAGAGTGTTCCTGTGTGCTGGATGCACATTCCCAGTCAACCTGCCTGTGCTTATCACACAGCAGGCTCAGATCTCTCTCTCTCTCTCTCTCTCTCTCTCTCTCTCTCTCTCTCTATCTCTATCTATCTATCTGTCACATGCACACGGACACCAAAATTATTGGCACCCACTGTGTGCATGGGCAAAAATGAATGGAACGACTGGCTTACTGTTAGTGAAAATCATTCACATAAGAATGTAAGCATTATTATTATTTATATCAAAATTACTAGCACCCCAAAAAGGTTAAGTTAAAATCCAACAAGTATCTCTCATCCTCTTAATGGACTCCTATGGATATTCCCAGATGGATATGAGATCAACCGACAGATGACAAAAGTATTGGAACAACAAGGCCAAGTCATTTGTATTTCCTGTACACTGAAGGCATCTTAGTTTGAGATCAAAAGAGACATCTGATCAGAATTTCATTTTTCATTTCCTGATATTTACATCTGGATGTGTTGAAAAACTTACAGCATGGCATCTTTTGTGGTAGACCACCCAATTTTTAGGTAAACAAAATAAAGAATGGAAAGTCTTTAAATAACTAACACTTAAAATTTGGTGGCATTGCCCTCGCTTGCGTTAACTGCGTCAAGCTGGCAATTGTCTGAGATCACGAGACTGTTGCATTCTTCTTTTGTGATGCTTTTACAGGTTCTTTCAGTCTGTGTTTGTTTTAGGGGGTTTCTCCCTTCAGTCTCCTCTTCAGGAGGTAAAATGCTGCTCGGTTAGGTTAAGGTCTGGTGATTGATCGGCCAGTCTAATACCTTCCACATTTTTATCTGATGAAGTCCTTGGTAGTGTTGGCAGTGTGTTTGGGGTCATTGTCTTTCTGCTTGATGAAGTTGCTCCCAATTAAATTAAATGCATTTGTCTGTAAATTGGCAGACAATGTTTTTTTGTGGACTTCTGAATTCATTCTGCTGCCACCATCATGAGTTACATCATCAGTAAAGATTAGTTTCTGTTTCAGAAGCAGCCATGCAATCCCAAGCCATGACACCACCGCCACCATGCTTGACCCATGATCCTGCATGTTTTGGTTCATGAGCAGATCATTTGTTTCTCCACACTGTGATAGAGGTTAGCTTTGGTTTCAGAACTTTTGTGAATTGCAATCTGGCTTTCTGATTATTTGCTGAAGTGTGGTTTGGATCTTGTGGTATGACCTCTGTATTTCTGCTGTTGAAGTCTTCTTCAAACAGTGGATTGAGATACCTTGGGCAGTTGTATGCCAAGTGGTTAAGGCTCTGGGTTGTTGATCAGAAGGTTGGGGTTCAAGCCACAGCACTGCCAAAGCTGCCAATCTTGGGTCCCTGAGCAAGGCCTTTAACCCTCTCTGCTCCGGGGATGCTGTATCATGTCAATAATAACTCAGAGCTCAGAAACTACACTGACTTGTTAGTTCCTCAGGAGCTCTTGCACAATTCCACGTGAATATACTGTTGAAGAAATGACATCATTTACATTTACAGTGTCACCCAGATAAGGATGGGTTCCCTTCTGAGTCTGGATCTCAAGGTTTCTTCCTCGTGTTATCTCAGGGAGTTTTTCCTTGCCGCTATCATCTCAGCCTTGCTTATTAGGGATAATTGTTAGGGATAAATAGTAACTTAACTTTATAATTGTTTCTATGTTTCTGTTCATTTGTAAAGCTGCTTTGAAACAATGTCCATTGTTAAAAGTGTTATATAAATAAATTGAATTGAATTGAAAAAAATAATTGACCCCAATATCCAACCCTGGGATATGTTAAGAAAAAAAATCACTGTACTGTAATTTATGTGTATAAAATGTAAAGGCTTTTTTTCACCCCTGCTGTATGGAGGTCATGTTTTTGTGGTGTTACTGAGCATAATTTTTGTGAAGCTCAGGACTCAGATTTAGTGTTTAAACAACAAAATTTAAGAGAGTATGTCTGGGCAACAAGTAACACCTGTCAGTCGTGTGTTCCAATACTTTTGATCGTGTGAAAAATGGGTGGGTTCGAACAGAAGGTACCATGTTCTTAAAGTTTTTAAAGACATCTAGATGCAAATATCATGGAATTAAAGTTGAAACTCTTATCTCATCATCCGATCGCATTCAGCATCGCGCAACACAAACAAAAGAACGGGTCTTTTTGTTCCAATACTTTCGAAAGGGACTGTATGGAACATATATACAGGATGTTCTATATAAGGTACCATAATCAAAGCACAATGTTTATTTGTATTTGGGTTTAAACATGAACTGGGCATGGTCTAAACGGAAAGTTTGAACAGTCCTACTTGCAATGATTTATACAATACATTCATCTGAGAGACACACACATTAATAATTCAGTTTCTTGGTTAAAGGAAAAATGTAGGTTTGCACAATGGACACAATGTTCCGTGAAATTTACAGGAAACTGCAAGGTTAGCAAAAACTGGTAAGCGCAGTCAAAATTGTCATACTAAATAACTAATAGAAGAAACGCGGGAAAGAAAGGTCAGATATTTCAGCAGTACAACTGATGGGACTGTTAAATCGTGCTGTCTAGAATGTGCAGAAGTGCTGAGTGAGGTGAGAAGCAGCAGAGGAAATGGTGAACATTATTTGTCACCTTCACAAAAATGGACTTAAATCAGTTCCAATTTCCACCACGTCACATAGTGGAAGATAGAAAGTGCTGCTTTTTCATCCTTAAATGGTTTCTGGAACATCCCAAAGGATGAAGCTATTTAAAGAAGATTACTATGTGCTTGTACATGTGGAGTTTGAGACAACTGAATAGATGAGCAATTTTCTTTTCTTTTTCTGTCGTGATTAATAAATAATTCCTGAATGTCACCACGTCTCACTCTGTGATTTCTCATAATCCTCAGATTTCTTCTCTATAATGCCACTGCATACAAATGAGCATTTTAATGAATATTTCAGTGCAGGAGATATAATGTATATGTTTATGCCTGATCAGCCAACATCTGAAGGCTGCTACAGCAGTGGCACCTTTCATTTTCAGGGTTAATTGACATTCTTCCATAAGAACCAGCACAATAGGACAATCGGTAAAGTCGCTCTGAAAGAGCTCCAGTCTGATTGATTTGATTGGATCCAGTGTGTGTGTGGCTGTTTGGCTCTGTATTCGTCCGTGTAGATGTTGTCGAGCCCTTGGGGGTCTGTCTCGGCACATTTCCCCCCATCATCAGGACATGCTGACAGTCAGTGCAGTGCAGGAGATATGCTTCTGAAACAGTGAAGTAAGCTTTGGGAAATATTAGCTGCTAAAACACAGTTTCTTCCTATAGCAGTTAATGCAGTGATGGATACTAGATGAAGCACAGCTCCATTTGCCTCTCGTGCCTCCAAGTGAATACTGATTTGTTGAAAACTAGTAGGTGCTTTGAGAGGACTTTATATAGACAACTTTGACACTTTTATCAGATACATTTAATGTAACTGTGATTGGTGTTTGCGAGGTGTCAGTGTTTTCAGGGCGATTTATTCAGTAATAAGGGGGTTCTCTTCTCATTTGAGCATACGGCTGTGCAGTGGTCAGTGACAGACGTAGTAGATTAGTACTGCTGCCTAAAACTGGAGTGTTAAATCTCTGGTTTAACACAAAATATCGTGTTACATTTTTATTTGGTCATGTTTCCTCACATGCCTCTGATAGAAGTGTGTGGAGTTTGCATGTTCTTCCTTTGCATTTGGGGTTTTTGCCAGGTTCTCTGATTTCCTGCCCCAGTCCAAAAACATGCTTTGTGGGCTGATTGGCATCTCTAAAATTGTCCGTAGTGTGTGAATGTGTGTGTGAGTGTGTGTACGAATCTGCCTTGTGATAGACTGGCATCCTGTCTAGGGTTTGCCCTGAGTTGAGAAACAGACACAGGAGAGCACTCCTGGGATAGACGCCAGGTTCCTTGTGACCCAGTAAGATAAGCGGTGTAGAGAATGGATGGATGGATGGATGTTTAAAGAGTTTAAAGTTAGCTCACTAAGGTTTGTGTTTAACTGAGAGGATTTTTTCTCCCCACCTCCTCTTCTGATGCTCGATCATACCCCAATTATGACACTATCAGTGTAACATAACAGCAATTACTTCAGAGAAAAAAATTCAACATATTCCGCAGTACTAAGAAAGGAATGGAAAACCTGTTTACTCCAAACTTACTAAAATTCACATGCTCAGTAAATGAATAAAATGCATGACTACATGAAGCAAGATCGAACTGCACTTTTCACACGCTAACAGTGAAGGTTTTAGGATAAAGTTTTCCCATGAGAAACATCTGCTTAGATGACAAGGCAAAGAAAGTCTTATAAACATGGTTCCAAATCTTTCCAACATTTGACTAAAATAGGATTTATTCTGGTTGTTACACCAAAACCATTTTTGTGGCATTTCTGTTCCATGGGTAACAGCTAACCACACATTTCCCTGCTGAAAATGTAAAAATTTCACCGAAATCGGAGCTTAATTTAACAAAAAGCTTTAAATGAAGCCATTTTACAAATATAGAGTACAATATGTGATTGTTTAAATAAACAGGGTTTCTTAGTACACAGAGATATATTAGAATGTTTTGCCTGTTGTTGCCCAGATGCAGTGATTTTGTGCAAGTGTATATCTGGTGCTTGAGGACATGTTTGTGTGTTTGCTCCTCTGCTGCAGTAACCAGGCCGTGCGAATGCTTGAGTGCAGGGAGAAGCCGACCCCGGACATGTTTGGGGAACTTCTGCGCAACGCTAGCACCATGGGAGACCTGCGTAACTGCCCGGTGAGCACACACACACACACACAAATCTTTTCACCAGCACCACCATTTTTGTTTCTCTCACTTGTCCCACAGCTTCAACCTTCCTGATTAGAGAGTGAAGTAACAAAGCTCATGTAATGTCACTTAGCTTTTTTTTTCTCCTCAGCACTTCTTAATAGCAGTCACGTTCCATCACCTTTCAGCTACTTCACATGGGATTACATATAAACCATGCACTGGTGTGTGAAAGCACAGGCACCTGATGATACCCAAAATACAACAGTGTATCAGGTTCTAAGAGAGCATATTGCCCATGTTATCGACTCAAGCTTAAGTCACATTGTACTCTTTCTCTTTCTAGTGCACGAGCGTGACAGCATGTTTCAGACACGACATGGAAGTAAAATTAGAGCAGGATCTCTGGTTAGGACTCGTTCACTATCTGCCTTGACACTAATCTCAGCTGGATTAATATGGATCAGGAGATCAGAATTCAGCCCAATTTCACTTATAATTACTGCTTGTACTCATGTCCTGGATTGATCCGCTGAGTTGGCTGAACTGAGATGTGGTGAGGAATTGAAACTGAAGACTGTGTTTTTGTGGATCTCTGGCACTCAGCTTGACAAGCTTAAGAACACACAGCAAGACTGCTGGCTGATGGGACGCAGGGTGTTTGTGTTTGTCCTACTGCTGCAGCTTATTAGTCAGTTGGTGGTGTGTGTGTGAGAGAGAGAGAGAGAGAGGCATGAGATGCTCTGTGGCCACTTCTGAGAAATGTGCTCTTTGTTTTAATCCCTATCCTACCCTGGTCTTGTGCCAGCCTGGTCCCAGCCTGCTGGCTTTTCTCCCTCTTGACTGCACAAAAGCAGAGCTGGGGTGGGCACGGGTCAGGCTGGCCATGCCACTGATCGCCAGGGTTTTCTCCTCCTGTTTCCGCATTTCCACTGCCAAGCGGCTCAGTGGTGGGCAATGACTCAAAGAAAACTGCTAGAACATTGGGTGCTGAACATAAGGCCTCTCTGGAACTTGTAGCTATTTTCCAAGGACTATCTCTTTTCTCCTTTTCTCACTCGTCGAAGCACACAGGTCCACAACAGAGCCGACTGACGCGGTTTTTGTCTCTGACTCACAGTAAAACAGTAGCTCTCCTGTGTCTGTTTCTCAGAGTAACTGTGGAGAAATGTTGCGCATTCGCCGTGTTCTGATGAATTCTCCAGAGATCATTAGCATCGGTCTGGTGTGGGACTCGGACCACTCGGACCTGGCTGAGGACGTCATCCACAGCCTCGGCACATGCTTGCGTCTGGGGGATGTAAGACACACACACACACACACACACACATACACACCTATCATCCACTCAGCTTACATATGTAAAGCCCAATGATGCTTTTACTGCAGTGGACACTGAAGAGTTGATGTTGTTTACTTTGCAAGATGCTTTACACACACACTAGACTTCAATTTGGGACTGAAAAAATATCAGCATCATTTAGTTAATCATTTGAAATAACATGGTATCATATTCCAGTAATATAATATTAATTGTGCTATAAAATATCTGCAATGCTTCACATTAGTTTGTGTCCATCTACCCACAAGAATTTTAACTTCAGGAAGGTTTTATGTATTCTATTTTTTGTAATATTTTTAAAATATTCAAAACTCGTGCCAAATGATATGAATTTGTTTCTGTATAACATTCGTTAAAGCAAAATGGTTTAGGAAATGACTAGCAGTAGAATATTGGACCATCGACATATGAGTCGGCGTGGACTTTTCTCTCCCACACATGAAAATGAATCACACCGAAATTATTGGCACCCGTTGAGTAGCTCGTTAAAAATGAATGTAACTATTGGCTTACTTTTAATGAAAATCATCCTTATAAAAATCTAAGTAATATGTCATATTAAAGTAATAAGTCAAATTAAAATAACTAGCACCCCCCCCCCAAAAAAAGTTATAATCCAATAACAATCTCTCAGTGTCTTGTTGTCTTTGATTAACAAATGTAAAATTACACCAAAACAAAACCCCCGACGTTTATATGTGAACATTACGAATCATTCAGTTACTGAAGTTCATTCTCCCTAAAGGAAATACAGTAAGACTAGTTTTTTCTTTTTCTTTTCCATGACAGATAAAAGATCTCTTTAAAGCAGTAAATCATGATACTGGAAACAAATCATTATGTAGGCTAAAAAAAAAAAATTAAAAAAAAATCAGCGTTGAAATGCAGAAAATATCGATTTATTATGGCTTCATAGAACACTGAATTGGAACCCAATCGAATCCTTAGCCCTGTAGATATCCCCACCGCCAACTTCAATCATGCAACTTTTATGGCTGTATTGTTGTGTGAAATGTATTCATTAAACCATCACTGTGAAGCGAATAAGTCAGGACGCCCTCCCACAGTGCTGATGACTCAGTATCCCCGTAATGATTTAGTCTTTCTCCGCAGTTCTGTGGGTGGCTCTATACGTCCTAATGCTAAACCGTCCACTTAAGTCGACTGCTCCGCTGGCTCTTGCAGCCAGGCTTCTCACTCATTCTGTGCTCCATAGCTGTTCTACCGAGTGACGGATGACCGGGCCAAGCACTCGGAGCTCTACCTGGTGGGCATGGTGTGTTACTACGGCAAGCATTACTCCACGTTTTTCTTCCAAACCAAGATACGCAAATGGATGTACTTCGATGACGCACACGTCAAAGAGGTAACAGCTAATACTTAAAGAAGCATCTTGGTTCTTTCACTCATGAAGGAAATGTTATGGTGGTGTGTGTGTGTGTTTGACCTTTACAGATTGGACCTAAGTGGAAAGACGTGGTTGCGCGGTGTATAAAGGGGCATTACCAGCCCCTGCTGCTGCTCTATGCTGACCCCCGTGGGACGCCTGTGGCATCACAGGACGTGCCTGCTGCTCAGCTGGAGCTTCATCACTGCAGCAAGGCCGGCTACGACAGCGAAGACTCCGGTAGGAGAAAGAAAGAGTGAAGATAGGGAAATGCATAAAGGAGAGAGTAAAGGAAACGTTTGAAAATGTTTTATGTTCATGCAATTATAACTGTGGCTCATGCTTAATGTACCTCAGGTTTATTCAGCTAGCATGAATAGCTCCAAATATTTTCTGAATATTTAATCATAAGTCCAGTTGCATGTGCTTAAACACTCGGTGGCCACTTTATTAGGATCACGTGTCACTGCTCATTCTTTCAGTTACCCAATAAAGCAATTATTCGGTGGCAGTTTTTGTTGAATGATACTGATATCATTTATAAAAATAAAGTGCTTTACCATCTAAGCAAACCTAAATATTGTGAGACAGATAATGCATCCTGAAAATGAAAGTGACAGGATGGTATTTGCCATATCCCTCAGCCCTGCTTTTGAAATCAGTGTCCTTGTGGTTGTTGTATCTTCAGGGAGGGAGCCGTCCATCTCCAGCGACACACGCACAGACTCTTCCACAGACAGTTACAGTTATAAGCACTCACGCTCACACCACGAGTCCATGGCCTCCCATTTTTCCTCAGATTCTCAGGGAACTGTGGTGTGCAATCAGGACAGCAGCGGCTCACAGAACAGCATGGACTCTGCAGGTAACAATATGATCTCTTTATCCTGCACGCACATGCACACACACACACACACACACACACACTCACTAACCACATTACCTCATACTCTTAACCCTCATGTTCTGTTTATTTAGCAATGGCAGGCCCATTTACTCGAGCCATCTATTTTGATTTTATGGCATTCCAGCTGTAAAATACCCAATATATCTTTACACAGTTTATAGAAATATAAACACAGCCCATTCAGCTGCTTGTGAATCCAACTGACAGGAGCAGTAAGTGCTAGGAGTGTTAGAGAGATTGCAGTTTTGTTTCACATGGAAATCATTTCATTCATTTTATTTCTTGCAGGTTAAAATCAGCTGAACATAATAACATAATTACAACTACATGAAAATGTGTCTCTTTTAATAATGAATCATTTTGACCTGAAAAGAATACATTCTTTGTCTAGGTGACGTCCTGAAAGAAAAGGCAGCTCCTCAGTCCCCACCGCGGCCATCCTCTGTAGGACGACTGCCTGATTATAAAAAAGTGGGCTCAGGCGCCGGCGGATCCGAAGCCGGGCCACATGCCAGGGACTGGGAGGATGAGAGCACCAGCAGTGAGTCCAAGTCCAGCTCCAGCGGGGGACGTTACAGGCCATGCTGGAGGCCGAGGAGAGAAGCGCTGAACATTGACAGCATCTTCAGCCGTGATAGGCAACGGCTAGGCTCGAGCCCACTCCCTGAGGATTCCGTCCCACCGATGCCTAATGAATCCTTTCCTGGGATGGGAGAAGATGTCATAGACTCCACAGAGATGCAACCCGTAGAAATAGTGGGGGGCGGGTCTAATGTAGAAATGGGGCACCTTCCGGTCCCGGCTGGTCCGCGCGGCATGGCTCAGCCACCGAGGTTAATCCAGAGGATGGAAAGTGGCTATGAGAGCAGTGAGAGAAACAGCAGCAGCCCCATCAGCATGGACATGCCTCTCAATGAGAACCTCAGCACCAGTGTACCCAGGTATTACAGTCATGTTACTTTAGAGCTTTTCAGCACTTCAGTACAACGACATCAAATAAGCTGATGTTTAGCCACACTTCTGATATTCATTAATAATTAGAAAGCTTGCCAGGTAATTATCTTGGATCTCAGATGTGGGAACAGTTCACAACTCTGTAGCTGTTAATTTCTCTCTTCTTTGCTACAGTGCCCTAATGTTGGAAATGATTGCACTGTTCTTATTGTGCACAGCTTTAAATAAACAAAATTCTTAACACTTTCTGATTTCACAATTCTGAAACAAAACTTGGTCATGTCTTTTATGTTGTCGTTGGACGTGGTGGACATTTACTTTATTCATTTGGTAGTAAAAGAAACAAGAACTCTGTCATTATTCACACTGTTTTGTTATGGTTGCTATGGTGATATGAACAACTCCTTGAAAGTCCAGACAGAAAACTAAGCTGGCTTTGTATTGTAAATGTAAATGTGACAGGGCTCATACGGCTGAATGCAGAACAATATTGATGTCTATTCACATGCACTAAAGTGTCAGACTGTGGTCATCATTTGTTTCACTCCTGGATACCCACTTGTTCTCACCTCAGGGAGGCCAGCAGTAAACGGCAGATGACGTCAGGGCCATCCTGGCGAACGGTGCCAAAATCCAAGAGCAGCAGTGCCATCTTGCAAGACGTGCAATCACCCAGCTGGAGCAGCAGCCCTGTAAATCTGGGTGAGCTTGAGCAAATGCATTCACTGTCTATTGAAGCTACTGCTAAGTGATTAGAAATCAGAGTATTTATTCATTCATGTGTACATGTGTGTGTATGCGAATGTACAGGTGAGGGCCGCAGTGAACTCGACGAGCTGCAGGAGGAGGTGGCACGCAGAGCAAGGCAACAAGAGCTTCAGAGAAAGAAGGAAAAGGAGAGAGAGGCAGCCATGGGCTTCAATCCCAAACCCAGCAAGTTTATGGACCTGGATGAACTCCAACACCAGGGTAAATACCACACAGGGCAGGCATCCTGCCAGCTACATGATACTATTGTTATCAGAGACTGTTCCCAGACAAACCAATGGGGGGGGGCGTACTTGTGTGGTCAACTTTCAAATTATTGGCACCATTCATGCTAGCAAGCAAATTAACAAAAGCATTTTATATATGTATGGAGACTTACACAAAATTTGAATAAAGTATAACACAATATATATATATATATTTTTTTTTTTTTTTAACAAATTTGAGTTGCCTTAAGTAGTACATATTGTTGCAACACACTGGTTTTCACCTTTACACTTAATATTTGATGAAGGGAGAATAAAAGCAGCAATCCTCTTGTACTCCTCCGCTTTAAGCTGTGTGTGTGGACTGACCACTTCATTTCAGACATTTCAGAGTTTTTGACCCTGAAGGTTCAAATGTAGAGACTCACATGACCGGAGCAGAAACACTTATTTTGTCTCCTTGTTTAATTATGTTTGGAATCATACTGAAAGATCAATGTAGAACCAAGTCTTAACCATTTGGCAGGAAACAGGCAAGTTCAACAAGTATTGAATTAATAATATTTAGTAATGAAGTTACACTGCATTTCACAGAGAGTTAAATATGGTCTATTTAACTCTCTCTACACAATACTGTTAAGTGTATCTGTAATTCATTCATCCATTTTTAGTAATAGTTTTATCCTTGTCCACTTACCAGCATCTTTAAGAAACCCACATTGACACAGCTAGCACATACACAGAAACTCTACACAGACAGGAAACTCAGTCGAGCTCAGGTTCGAACCCTGGAGCTGTGAAGCTGCAATGCTGCCACTATTCTCCTGAAGGGTGCCAATAATTATGTTGTTGGTTGTGTTTGGGTGTGAATTTCTGCCCTTGCTCTTTTTACTTCCTCTCTCTGGGTTCAGTAGCTGGGGTCTTGACAGCTAGGTTGGAAGAGGTAGTAAATAAACGGAAAGGAGCAGGAAGACAGGTGAACACCTGAACTGACCGTTTGTCCGCACGTACGTTCCCCTGACCTCTAGCTGTGTGAACAGCAGGAGTTAATCTGACCTAGCAGCACAACAGGATCATCAAGAGACTGAAGCAATGCTTTAAATATATTAATAATAAAACAGCTCTTGATTCGTTCACTAGTCCAAACCCTAACACGGTGTGTTTTTCAGTACGAGTGCATGCTTCTGTGTCTTTGTGCAGCTACCTGAGTGCATCTCTACTGGTGATACTTTTGCATCTTTTGTTTCTGCATAAAGTGGCAAGGTCTATGTGTGTATCAGGAGCTCGCCGGCGTGCCACAGGCAGTGTGCGTGTGCGTGCATGTTTTCAGCAGCCTGGCCTTGGTGTGTTAATTGCAGGGAAGGGGTGCAGTTTTAAGCGCTGCCTGGCGGAGGCGGATGCTCTGTTAGAGCAGTCGCTGCGTCTGGAGCAGGCTGGAGACCCAGCCACCGCCCTGGCACTCTTGCGCCACGTTGTGTGTAAGTAATGGTGACTGTGCCCCTGCCCGCTGTTCCTAGTACTAGCACAAAACACGCCCGCCCTCCCCACCAACGCTGCCCTCCAGCCCCACAGCTGTCCGCTTGCATTTGTCTGCATTCTGCTTTCCCCTCTTTACCTGTCCTAATGTTCGTCCTTTCCTGGTGTTCATCGCCTCTTCTCTTCATGTTCTACCTGAGTGACTTGCTCTCTCTCTCTCTCTCTCTCTCTCTGAGCTACTGTGATACTCATATAGACTCAGCCTTGGTGAATTAATGCTGCCACTGATAGTCTGATGCTGTTCAAAGGCGCTTGCAAATCTGGAACCTGGTTGTGGACAGAAGCGGATACAGATTCGGTCCAGTGGATTTTAGAGGATGTTATAAAACTGCTATTTGCCTGGGCTTCTCAGCTTATGATGCACTAACCATATATGTCTAGAAGCAAATCCATACTAAAACCCATTTTCCACCAGATGAGGAAACCACAGAATTACCATGGTGTGATTCGCAGTTGGGTTTTCAGAGGCACTGGTAGTGGTGTGGCACTAGAGGAAAATATTCATAACACTCCAGTTTCTATGACTTTTAATATCAGATTGAATCAGAGTCCCTAAATCGTCTGTTAGCACTTATCGAACACACTTTTTTAAAAATGCATTTGCATGCATTTACTCTACTTTCTTTTATTTTCACATGTTAACATTTTAGGTTTTAAGTTGTAAGGAATTGGTTCAAGTTAAACAGTTTAGAATTAGAAAATCTAAGAAATAGATGTAAGGAACTGAGAAAAGTTTGTGACTTTTTTTTTTTTTTATTTCTTTGGAAGAAATCTTAACATAGCTAGAGAATGTAGAAGTTAACCTCACAACAAATTACTCAATAACTTGTGCCTAAAATTAATGATACTGATTTCTGGCCCAAATTTCCTTATACAATCACTCAGTGTACAAGACTTCTTAGAGCCTTAAAGTCTTAGCATGTATATAAGTGTTGTGGAGACGACTGGAGCATATGTATTGCCATGGTAACCAAAGACAGCCACTGATCACTGAGTTCTGTCCAAAACTTGTTATAGGATGTTATAGGATAACGTCAAACTCATAGCAAAGCAACAAAAGCAAGTATAAATAGAAATACAAATATTCACATTAAATAATATAACTTTATCAGGCTACATATCTTGCCCCTCATACAATTACTTGGAGAAAGCTATAGGAAAATATCTTCATTTCCTCAAGCTCACTTTGAAAAATGATTGTTCCTGCGTTGATTTACTGCGCTTTAAACAGCTGCAAAGTCATCTTCTCTACCTTCTAAATGATGCTTTCTCCATTTCACCATTATACCATTTATTATATTATATTGTGCACAAGCCAGGATCACATTCTTATTTTTAACGTCTGTCATTAGAGGATATCCTTTGTAGAATTTGACATCTTTACTATATCACATGAGATCACGGTCTGTTATAGAAATCCGACAAGGTTTTGCTGAGATCATCTCCTATGTTGTGACAAGTAAGAGTTATCTGTGACACACGTGAAAGACAGCTGAAATCGTACAGTGTAAAACAAGCTTCATGGTAGCATCATCACACAAGTACACCTGCCTTTAATACAGCACTTATTTAGAGTCCCAGTAAATCTGAGAGTGGACAACCTTATTCATTAAAAAAGTGCTTGTTAAACGCAAAGTTTTAGGTATTTTTTGGTATTTTTAGTTGTCAATACTGAGTACACAAAAAATCTGCACATGTTCAGACATCTGTGATTGTGAGTGTGTATATCAGTCCCTCAAAAATGGTGTGATTTTGTGATTACAGTAATGAAAGAAAAATCAAGATTTTTAGAGAAGCTTGGTGCAGTGGTAGCTCAAGTGGTTAAGGCTTTGTAGATGGGTGGTAGCTCAAGTGGTTAAGGCTTTGTAGATGGGTGGTAGCTCAAGTGGTTAAGGCTTTGTAGATGGGTGGTAGCTCAAGTGGTTAAGGCTTTGTAGATGGGTGGTAGCTCAAGTGGTTAAGGCTCTTTAGATGGGTGGTAGCTCAAGTGGTTAAGGCTTTGTAGATGGGTGGTAGCTCAAGTGGTTAAGGCTCTGTAGATGGGTGGTAGCTCAAGTGGTTAAGGCTCTTTAGATGGGTGGTAGCTCAAGTGGTTAAGGCTCTGTAGATGGGTGGTAGCTCAAGTGGTTAAGGCTCTGTAGATGGGTGGTAGCTCAAGTGGTTAAGGCTCTTTAGATGGGTGGTAGCTCAAGTGGTTAAGGCTCTGTAGATGGGTGGTAGCTCAAGTGGTTAAGGCTCTGTAGATGGGTGGTAGCTCAAGTGGTTAAGGCTCTGTAGATGGGTGGTAGCTCAAGTGGTTAAGGCTCTTTAGATGGGTGTTAGCTCAAGTGGTTAAGGCTCTGTAGATGGGTGTTAGCTCAAGTGGTTAAGGCTCTTTAGATGGGTGGTAGCTCAAGTAGTTAAGGCTCTTTAGATGGGTGGTAGCTCAAGTGGTTAAGGCTCTTTAGATGGGTGGTAGCTCAAGTGGTTAAGGCTCTTTAGATGGGTGGTAGCTCAAGTGGTTAAGGCTTTGTAGATGGGTGGTAGCTCAAGTGGTTAAGGCTCTTTAGATGGGTGGTAGCTCAAGTGGTTAAGGCTTTGTAGATGGGTGTTAGCTCAAGTGGTTAAGGCTCTGTAGTTTGGTGGTAGCTCAAGTGGTTAAGGCTCTTTAGATGGGTGGTAGCTCAAGTGGTTAAGGCTTTGTAGATGGGTGGTAGCTCAAGTGGTTAAGGCTTTGTAGATGGGTGTTAGCTCAAGTGGTTAAGGCTCTGTAGATGGGTGGTAGCTCAAGTGGTAAAGGCTCTTTAGATGGGTGGTAGCTCAAGTGGTTAAGGCTCTTTAGATGGGTGGTAGCTCAAGTGGTTAAGGCTTTGTAGATGGGTGTTAGCTCAAGTGGTTAAGGCTCTTTAGATGGGTGGTAGCTCAAGTGTTTAAGGCTTTGTAGATGGGTGGTAGCTCAAGTGGTTAAGGCTTTGTAGATGGGTGGTAGCTCAAGTGGTTATGGCTCTTTAGATGGGTGTTAGCTCAAGTGGTTAAGGCTTTGTAGATGGGTGTTAGCTCAAGTGGTTAAGGCTCTGTAGATGGGTGGTAGCTCAAGTGGTTAAGGCTCTTTAGATGGGTGGTAGCTCAAGTGGTTAAGGCTTTGTAGATGGGTGGTAGCTCAAGTGGTTAAGGCTTTGTAGATGGGTGTTAGCTCAAGTGGTTAAGGCTCTGTAGATGGGTGGTAGCTCAAGTGGTTAAGGCTCTTTAGATGGGTGGTAGCTCAAGTGGTTAAGGCTTTGTAGATGGGTGTTAGCTCAAGTGTTTAAGGCTTTGTAGATGGGTGGTAGCTCAAGTGGTTAAGGCTTTGTAGATGGGTGGTACCTCAAGTGGTTAAGGCTCTGTAGATGGGTGGTAGCTCAAGTGGTTAAGGCTCTGTAGATGGGTGGTAGCTCAAGTGGTTAAGGCTCTGTAGATGGGTGGTAGCTCAAGTGGTTAAGGCTTTGTAGATGGGTGTTAGCTCAAGTGGTTAAGGCTCTGTAGATGGGTGGTAGCTCAAGTGGTTAAGGCTCTGTAGATGGGTGGTAGCTCAAGTGGTTAAGGCTCTGTAGATGGGTGGTAGCTCAAGTGGTTAAGGCTCTTTAGATGGGTGGTAGCTCAAGTGGTTAAGGCTTTGTAGATGGGTGGTAGCTCAAGTGGTTAAGGCTCTAGGTCATTGACCGGAAGCTCAGGGTTCAACCCCCAGCACCACCAAGCTGCCATCATTGGGCCCTTGAGCAAGGCCCCTAATCTACTCTGCTCCAGGGGTGCCGTATCATGGCTGACTGTGTGCTCTTACCCCAACCTTCCAAGGAATGGATATGCAAAGAAAGAATTTTACTCTGCAATAATGTATATGTGACAAATAAAGACAATTTAACTTGAATTATTGAAAATGAATGCAGATTTTCTGCAGATTTGGGCTAAGATGTATCACATTCAGCCAAAGCCCACTTCAGTTCATGTGCACAAACATGAGTGCAGCTATCGTAGAAAGTAATTCCATACGTATCTTCACTGCTAGGAGTTTAAAAGCCTGTCAAATGCCAGAAATGTAAATGTGAATGCAAAAAAAAAAATCATGTGCTTAGCAATTTTGCCAAGTTGTTTTGTAAGAAAGCTGTAGCAAAATTAAACATTTTAGTTGCAACAAGCACAAAAAAGTAAGGATATTTGTGGTTATATGCAATGATTCGGAAAAACAACATTCTATAGACATTACATGTGCTGTAATCCTCCTTTGCCACCCTGTGTCTTATAACCTGGATGCACCACTGAAGCTGTTATATAATTAGTGTAGCCTTTTTTTTTTAACTAATAAAATACAGTACTAAATATTCAAGCTAAATTGGGCAATTACTTCAGGACGTTTATTTCAGGAGCCGCAGCAGATGGTCATAATTCCTTACTTTGTGGATGTGCTTCCTGCCACGGAGCTTAAGAGAAAAGCAATGAACTATTAAATTGTACAAAGGTAAACACCTGTTCATATTAATCTAATGCTATAGAAACGAATCCTTCGTGAGAAAGCACACGGTGAAGGCTTTGTGATCCAAATGGTCAGCTCCATTCTCTGTAACTGGGTGTAAATGTCTATGGGACTCTTAATTCATGCTACACAGAAATAGCGCACTTGCTGCCAGGTTCTAGCTACAAGCTAATATTTGTCTTGTCCTGATCAGGTTGTCCTGTTTTTAGCCTGGCTTTTCCACTCTGAATCCTGGTTCCAGCGTTTTGTTCACAGTACTGCATGATTAATTAAGCGAGAATCATTTTTTTAGCCAGGCAAAACTCTCCACCAAGCTATTTATACCACGCCCCACTCACAAACTGCTATCCAGGTCAGCAAACACTCCATGGCCCTCCCTGTTCTGCTCTGTGTGCGTGTGTGTGTGTGTGTGTGTGTGTGTTCTGCAGGGAAAGGGAAAAGCCAGGTTGTATAAATATAGCTTTTTGAAACCCTTGTCCTGCCTGTCTAGCAGTCTAAACCCTGTCAAAGTCATCCAGTTTTTAGGTGCTGAAAAGCTGATGCTTGGTCTCTGAGGTGATGATTTCAGTGTGGTGGAAATCTGTAGCTGGTTCTTTCAGATAAATGGCCCAGATTAAGGACTTCTGCTGTGACCTTGTAGTCCATAAGTGGTACTCTCTCTGCCACTCTCCCTCCCTCTCTGTCTCTGTCTGTCTGTCTGTCTGTCTGTCTCTTTTTTCATTCTGCCTCTTTGTATGTCCCTCTGTCTGTGCATCAGAGTGCTTGTTCCAGCTGTGCTCCTGCTTGCTGTGTGTGTGTGTGTTTGTATTGTGTAGTATGTAGTGTGTATGTGCTGCTGCTGGCCCAAACCCCTCCTGTCCTTCCTGTCCCCTCGTCTGCCTCTCTCTCAGCTCAGCATTGAGAGGAGAACGTCAGCAGCAGTTACACTGAATCAAAGAGCAGCTGGTGTTGAGCAGCCTTAAATGTACTGAAAATAGCACATTTATGAAAGGCAGAATTAATGATCTTTCAGGCTTAAATAAAACAAGTTTCAGGGAGCCATAGCAACACCCACATGCCATTTACCATGTAACAGCTGCAGACAGGAGAGCAACCATATCATCTTCTCTTAAAGATGTGGGAATAACCAACATGGGGCTGAAAAACGAAAACACAGAAACGTAAGGCTGCATAATAGATTAGATTTTAATTGAGCTTAGCTAGCATTAATAATGTTTGATAGCAATTTTACTGCCTTTATATTAATCGGTGCATTAAATTGTGCATTTTAATCTGGCGTGTAATTGGATACTGTGGTGGATTGTTGATTTGGTTCGATTTAGTATTTCTAAGATACATGCAATTAATGATTTTCTGTATGTTTATATGAATGTGTATAAACAAGCAGCTGTTTTAACCAGATGCTCTAGTGAATATAATTGATATAATACATTCCAATATGTGCTAGGGTATTTTTCCCCCATGGATGCCTCTACCAGGAGGTTTAGACCTGGCTGTATAGCTATCAAGTGAATGTGGGAAGTATTATCGCTGTCTATACTGAGCAGCTTCATCGACTGTTATTTTTACATTTTGAAATCAGATTATTGCAGAAAAGTTTATAGTAGAGAAAATATTATTTTACAATATCATTTCCTTCTTATGCTTCAGCTCAAAATATTGATTTCATGTGTTGTTATCCCTCCGCTACTAAGATTTTATTGATAGGGGTAATTATTGGGTGCCAATATTTCTGGAGTTGATGAAATGAAGAGCTAAAATGATTTTTTCCTCCTAAATTGGCTCAATAATCATGAAGGTTTATGATTTGAATATTGAGCAAGCGAATAGTGATCATTAGTTATCATGCAGCCTTACTGAAAAGGAGCAGAGGACAGTTTTCTTGGTTATTACTGGTTTCTCTCCTGTAGGGACATCAGGACAGCCTTGTGCTTCTCCATACCTTGTTTAATCTTACTTAACATGTCACCCATATGGGAAGGGTATGTTCAGTGAGCAAAACCCTGCACAAGAGCTTTACTCCAGATTTCTTCGTAGAGGAGATAAAATAGACATGCTTCATTTTCAACGGGTTTGCTATGAATTTATGGATGTTGTGATAAAAGTGTGCAAAGCTTTGCCTATTAAACACAGCCTAGGCCACGTTCTTGGGTGAAAGGTGGGCAATTTTCCCCTCACCTCCTCTCCTTTATTTAAAACTCTCTACTGTCGTTTCTATAACAAAGAAATGGTCTGCATGCGGGCCCCTCATAACTCAGCTCTTTCTTTTCCTTTTTCTTTTCTGCATTCCTTTTTTTCCTTTCCTCTTCTTTTTCTTTCTTCTTCTTCTTCTTCTTCTTCTTCTTCTTCTTCTTCTTCTTCTTCTGCTTTCTTTTCTTTCCTCTTCCCTTTTTGTTTTTTTTTTTTTTTACATTTGTAGCTAAACTAAGATTTTCCATGCATGAGGGCAGTGCTAACACTCATAGCAGGACTATGGCTGCTGACGCCAAGCTGCAAAAATGCATGAGGAGAGCTCGAGGCCTACAACAGCGCATTCAGCAGCAGCAGCAACAGCAAGAGCAGCCGCAGGAACCCGGCCGCCCACAGGGGCCTCGCAGGTACCTCCACTGTCTCCTCCCCCGTGTGTGTCCGGCTTATTGCCTGTCTGAAAACACTCAGCCTGCTCCCTTCTGTCTGTCTGTCTGTCTGTGTTTTCACCTGAGAAACAGATGCCAGTGGTTTGGAGATATATAGAGAGATGCTGGGTGTTCTTCTGTTAGCATGCCCCTAGATCATGTGCTTATGTTGCTTGTGTTTCTGCCATATTAACGGCACGAGAACTTGTTTCTGGAAGACAAAAAGATATTTTATATGTTTAATATTAATCTATTTGATGTAGTAGTTCTACAAAAATGTCACTGGACAGCCAAGAAATACACAGAAGACTTTCACTTCATTGAGATGTACTGTATCCCATAAATGCCTGTGAAACAAGTGCTGCATGGCTTGTAATTTGCATACTTGAACATGACTGGCTCCTCTATTCTATGATGTAATGTCTCTTGCCTGTCACGCCGTCAGTACTATTATTCAGTACAGATTATCCAGCTCCAAAGTTTTAACAAAACATTAATATACTTTTCACACTGTGTGGTAATTCTTATAGATTTATAGTTAAGTAATTAAGGTATGTTGATTCATTAAGATGCATTAATCAGAGCTTCTCTACTGTGCTTTCTCATCAACATTTAAGCACCAAAATAAAATGCTTAAATGTACGACAAATTATTATTAGTAGTAGTAGTAGTAGTAGTAGTATTTTTTATAAATATATAAAATAATATATATTAAGTAAAAATGAATAATTAATAATAATTATTATTATTTTTGTTTTTATTTTATTTTATTTTTTATTTACATATTATTATTATTATTATTATTATTATTATTATTATTACTATCATTATTACAATAGTGATAGGTAGGTAGTAGCAGGGGACACAGTGCCTTGCACCTCCAGGATTGGGGGTTTAGTTCTCGCCTTGACTCTCTGTGTGTGTAGAGTTTGCATGTTCTCCCTGAGCTTTTGGGCTTTCCTCCCTGGTCCAAAACCTTCCTTGTAGGCTGATTGGCATCTCTAAATTGTTACATGGTGTGTGTGTGTGTGTATGTGTGTGTGTGTGTGTGTGTGTGTGATTGTGCCCTGTGATAAATTGGCCCCCTGTCCAGGGTGTCCCCCACCTTGAATCTCCTAGATAGACTCCAGGCTTCCTGTGACCCTGTGAAGGATAAACATTTGTGTGTTTTTTAACTAACCCCTCATATACAATAACTTTAGTATCTTTTAGCATCTGTTGTGTAGATGAAAGCTTCTTAGTGGATTGGGGCTATAAGTAGGGTAAAGATTTCTGGTAAACTTAAGAAGCGGAGGTCAGCCACCCACGCTGCCAGCGCAGCTTAGTCTAGAGGACAGCACATCACTTTCAGCACTGTCGCTACTTTCATTACAGCCCTGGGCTTATTACTGAATCTGCGGTGCTTGCTGCCGCTCTTGTCAGACGATAGTCACACTACAGGGGAACCGGCACTGCAGTCTGCGGGGGGACGCTGCAGTGTGATCAATGGAGTGCAGTTATTTCACTCCCCGCTTTTTTTTATCGATCAGAAGTGCTGATGTGATATATGGGCTGACCTGGCCGAAGCCCCCTGGGTAATTAGCTAACGTGCTGCTTGAGGAGTATTTACAGGGAGTTGGTGCGCTAGCACATTCATCAGGAATGTTTGCACTCGTACTTCACTGACTGCACCAATCAACGCTGGAGCGTGCAGGCTAATTGAGCCGGCCTTTAGTACACTAGCATGCTCCTAAACGCTCCTTGTTAAACATGGCTTTTCTTCTTAGTCAAGCTTTTCTCTAACAAATCCTGAAAGGAAAGCTCTGAGCTTGGTTATAACAGTAAAATTGTCTTACTAACTTCAGTCTTTTGTGCATTGATCCATAATAATTAGCTCTGCCATTGCTTTATTAATGCTAGGAGCATCTTCTGAGCGCCTTATGAAGACAGAAGAGGAATCAAAATACAGACTTTGGCTTGTTTGGAAAATTTAAGGCCTTGTTTCGAGTGTGTGGAGATCATTCTAGAGGAAGCCCGCTATTCAGTCCTACTGATAAATGGACAGTAAAGCTTATAGGCATATTTATTTCCACTTTAAATCTTCTGCTTCATGTACTGGCTATTAAAATGATGTCAAGGTCATTCTGTGCACACTGTGCGTGTGTGTGTGTGTGTGTGTGTTTGTACGTATGTATGCCATGTTAACCGAGATGAAACTGCCTCAAGTCTCCTTGAGCTTGGTCTCTTGATGACAAAGTGCCTTATAAAATTGCCTTTGGCCACATCATAAATCTTTTTACAATTAACAACAAAACATGTGAGTATGGGTTTGGAAAGTGAACCCTTTCTTTTCAAGGTTTAATGGGTTTTACAAAAGACTACTCTTACATATCTCCTACATAAGTAATGAATGCAAAGTAAAAAAAAATAAGAATGTAGAATGATAAAAAGCACGATTTTCTAAAAAGTCTTGAATTGTTATGTTCTTTAGTAACCAGCTTCTGACATTGTCACTGTTGATGCCCCTGTTCGATTTTTTCTCCTTTCTTTTCGTCAGTGAACAGCCTGGCTCGGTCCAAATACTGCTGACAGACAATCAGGAGGAGGTGTGGGAAGTCAATCAAGACGCATCCCTTGGCTCACCGCCTCCTGCCCAGACGAAGCCACTCACCTCTAATTCACTAAAGTCACTTAACACTCCCCACACTCCCATACCTCAGCCACGCCCACAAGACCCTACTCAAGGAAGTGAGCAGTCACTGAAAGGCACAGATTGGGGTGGTGTGAAACTTTCCAGCATCCTGCAGGCCTCAGGCGGGCAGATCAGACCCATCCATAAGCACCTGGCCATCTCTCTGCCGTCTCTTCCTCTAGAATTCTGGGGTGTTCTGGATGAAGATGAAGAGCTTTGCCAGCACCAGCAGCCTTTAGCTTCCTCCTCTACATCCCCTGCTTCATCCCTGTGGAGAGGTACTTCTGACAGCCCACATCCTAATGTAGCAAACACGTTGCCTCAGTCTGAGAAGAGTGTACAGGAATACCCCAGAGCCCCAGTATGGCAACCCTTACGCAATCCTCCCTTCCCCGCCTCACCTGTGTTATCCCGCTCCAGCCCCAGACACGCCCCTGCTCCTGTCACAGCTCGTCATTGGTCCTCCTGGAGCTTGGACCGCCCTGATGCTGTGGTCACGCCCCATGAGACGCCACCAGATCAGAGCCACCTCATTAGACCCGCTGCTTCTCCACGCTCATATGGCTGGAGCGCTCCACCCCACAGTCCAATGAGCTCCAGGAACAAGAATATCAAAAAGTTTGCCAGCTCCCAGTTTGAGCCACAGCTGGGGGCTGAGGCTGCAGAGTACGAGGAGAAGGAGCTTTCAGAGCTGGACTCGCTGTACCAGGCTAGTCTGCGCGCAGGCCGGCGTCTTAGCCCAGCTGCTGGAAAACCAGGTATGTCTATCATTTTTTTTGCCATGGTCTGTCTTTTGCTTATATTTATTCTATAACTATCATCTATACATGACATGACATGACATATATACATATAGGTTTGGGATTTTTACATATGTGACTTCCCAGACCCGCTTTGTGAAACAGGACAGTTCTGTATTAGTGCACAGAGTGTATTGTGCTGTGTTGTAATTTGCTTGCCTTGTTCAGTGACTCCTGCAGCGCGGCAGCTCCTCTCTGGGGTGGGACGCTCACAGACCCCCACGGCTGAGCTGGAGAGAACTGCATTTGGAGCACCAGGCACTCGCAGCTCCATTGCACACACAGACATGGTGAGACATTCACACATGACACCCTTTCCAATCTGTGGACATCTATACATGTTTGTTTCTATCCACCTGTTGTTGTTTTTTAATTCTAAATTCATAATAATTTGTAATGGTGCATAAGAGAAATGGTCATGCCAAAAATCTATATGGTCAGTACACTAACAGTTAAAAGCACACATTTTCTCAACTGTAACTATTTTACATGGTTTTATATTAATAATAATAATAATAATAATAATAATAATAAAAAGGAGAAGAAGAAAGAAGACAAATATCAGAAGATTAAATATCAAGAGAAAGTGCTGAATAAATCAGACATTTGCGAATGGATCAAAAACATTTTGTTTTGTCAACATTTTGGAAATACAAGCAGCTATCAGAACAAACACATCTGAAATTCAATAATGGACTTAAATGGTGCACGAGAAAGCAATTAGCATCCCTCAGTGGGTAATTTTACTTAAGTTAATTCAGGTGACTTTGCATCCAATTTTATTTCTTTTTCTTTTGTATTTTTCCTTGTGTGGAAATTTTTCCTTGTGTGACTCTAGTGTGTGCACGTGTTTTTCTCCGTCTAGCCGGTGGATGATCAGCAGTATGATCCCGATCACCTGCGCCGCATCGCACGCAGTCTGAGTGGGACCGCAGTTGGACGTAGACAGGACCGACTTGCTGTCTCACGCAGCTTTGTATGTATCCATACACACACACACACACACACGCATACACACACACTTGCATACATTTCTAAAATATACCATACGATGGTGCAGCGACTTGAATCTCAGCTCAGCCTACTCACTACAGTAATTTAGGTTTCATTTGAAGCAGGGGCTTAGTGTAGCTTATTCATAGCTAAGATACAGAGGAGGATAGCACAGGTGTTTAAACTGTCTTAGAGGTGTCAGGCTATTAGAGGGACTGTGAGAGGAGGGAAAGGGATATGAGCTCTGGAAATCTGACTCTAATGCTATCACATCACTTGTGTGTGTTTATGTGTGTGTGTGTGTGTGTGTGTGTGTGCGCATGCACATTCTGCCTGTTACCTGCCAATCACATTTTCTCACTTAGACACCCCGTGTGCTGTGTACATACTATTTAATCACACTGTGATTAAATCACATTTAATCACATACAGTGATTATGATTAGAAAATATGAACCATGATACTACTGTGATTACTGAGGTGTGTCATGATGTGCCATAGTTACAGCTTTTTCATTGCTAACGACGTTTACTTCGTTAGCAATATAAGTGAAAATAAGTGCTGTAGCTGGTACATACCCAATCATTACTGCTTTTATCACATATTTCTTTTACAGTAACTCAACTTTCAGTTTTTTCTTAGTCTTTTTTTAATAGTGTTTACTAGAGAAGCAAGGTTTATTTCATTACAATTTTCTTTAAAATACAAAGTTTGCAATATAAAAGTGTTTCTAGACCTACATTAGTCATATACAGTACACAGTAGTGACTTAGGGGAAAAAACAACCCCATATTTCACATTACTGCCATGTAGACTGTAACTGATTGACGATGATATCAGGAATCGGTAGAAGATACCGTCTACTGAAACAGCTATTCAGTTTAAATGCCAGAAAATGTTTCTGTATCTTTAAGACCTTTAGACATGACAAGCAGCTCATCTCTCTTGTCTGCTTCACCTGTCTTTCTCTGCTTCGTGTATCAAGGGTCAGATTTCCTGCTTAACACAGCTTTCGATGCAGCAAAAATCATTTGCGAGGTAACCATAGTAACAGCAATGCTACAGATAGCACGTGTCCGACAAGGATTATGCCATTATTTTCAGCCTCCAGGCTACAGATCAAGGATAGAAAACATTTGACCAGAAATAAAACCAAAGGATGGTTGGGGGGGGCAATAAAGTTTCAACTCAGAAGCAAGCAACGACTGCAAGTATTTTTAAACCAGACTATTCAGAATATATATAATATTTCAAACAAGGTCCCAAGGCTAAAAAATGTCCAAAATATATAATAAAAAATTGATGTTAGTGTAATATCCTTGTGACCTTTTGTGAAATATACCATCAAGGACCCTAGTATTTTGTGCAATATGGAAAAACAGCAGCTGTTAGCTGAATTTCAGACCACCATTATTTTAATTAAGATAAATACATTATTTGTTATTATTAATTTTAATTAAGTGTAATAATAGTTAATTTATTATTTATTCATATATATTGATATTAATATATTAATAATAATTACATTATAATACATTATTAATAATATGTAATAATTAGTCTATTATTATTATTGTTATTATTATTACTATTATTGTTATAATTATTGTTGTTGTTGTTATTGTTATTATTATTAGTAAGGAATACAATAATAATAAATAAATAGCCCAGTCCTAGAACACCTTCTGAAAACCCTGTGCTCCAATGATGCTATCGATAACACCAGTAAATTTCAAAGTGTCATAAAGCTACATGCATAGTTTTGGAGTTGTCCACTATTTGTCCTGGAAATTAGCTCCGCCCACAGCTAGAACGGCTGTATCCCAAACAGCAACTTACAAAGCATTTGTAGTTTCAGCAGGTTTAGCGGTTTGTCAGTGTTTCAGTGTTTTCACTGCAATTGCAATTTGGCCCTCAGGCAGCAGACGGCTCTAAATAAGAGAAACTGCTCTTCTAAATGCCCCATAGTACACACAAAGCATAATCTACAGATTAAACCAGCTGCTATAATGCTAGTATCTCGGGGTGGTGTATACTATTATGTTTTAATGTCACGATTACTGGTGAATACGATGTGTTCCTTCTATCACCACATCTGTCACTGTCAGCATCGTGCACTAATGTGTTCGATATGGCTTACACTCCAGACATATTGTGACAAATCGACAGCCTGTGAGGGCTTTTACCCAATGGCGCTCTCTACATACACGCAAAACACACAGGCAACACATACTGACTGTCATTCTGACTTATACTGCCATCCTGTGTCCACATCCTATAACCATCACTCATGTCCACTCACTGTAATAAACCTTTAATAAATACTATGAATGTTTTAACTCGCATTTGTCCCTCTTCTTCCATCACTGTCTCACAGCCTGTCTGTCTGCTACATGTGTATACCTTGCATGAGGAACACTTAACATCATGTCACACTTCTCACCCATGTCTCTCACTCATGCAGTCCTCCTGTGTGTCCATCAGTCCATCATGCCTTCCATCTTTCCCATTTCTATTCACTCGCCTCAGCCTGGGTCTTGTGGGATCGCCCAAGGTAAAACTCATTTCTACACCTCCATGAACTTTGAGACACCGCTTTCCGATTACTAATGCTGTTTTTCATTGCATTCAGTCTCATTGTCATGATTCTGTTCAAGACCGTCCTGTCCTGATTTCTGCTTCTTGATATTGAGTTGTTGCTGTTCTTCTGCGTATTTTTGAGGTGCAACCTTCAACTCGCTTTCAGTCCTGTTCTTCACACTTGACCCTCCTCCTTCTCATCCTCCTCCCTTGCAGGACGTGTCCAGAGGGTCGCCAAGTTTCTGGCTGTGTCTAACCGGGGTCAAGCTCAGTCCAGTCCACCAGTGAAATGTGACAGAGCTGTGCCACTGGAGTCCTGGGCAGTTGGTGTCCCAGGCCCATCTGTAACACCCTTCATCTTTATGATCCCTGCAAGGATCCCTGCACATACAAATAAGTAATTGCTAGAATGTTGTAACAGAGATTAATCCCAGTTTCCCTAGCTTTTAGCTACACTAGCCCGCTGGAGCACTAGCAGCTCTGGAGGGCTGGATCCCTCTTGAAGCCCAAACTCCTCCTGTAGCTCTAGCCCCGCCTCTGTTTCTCAGATCGTGATGGGCTCCCATCATTTCCTTTATTCATGTGGCGTGTTGCCTACTGTGTCTTCCTTAACTATCTCCTCTCTTTAACTTGTTTCCCATTCAGAGTGTGGTGGGCTGCTCTGCCTTTTTCAGTGTTCATGTATAATGGATCTGGGTCAGCCTCCTCTTCCTGCCTCTGTCCTGCATAGCAGTGATTTAAAGTGTGTTAAAGCGCGTTTCCTTCCTGTCCGCAGCATGGTGAGGGGAGGGATAGAGCTTATTTTCTCCCTTGTTCAGTTCACTGTTTGGGATAATGTGATGGACTGAGTAGCTTTGTGTGTGGGTGTGTGTGTGTGTGTGTGTGTGTGTGTGTGCGTGTGTGTGCGTGTGTGTGTGGCGCTAACAGCATGCTGTGGTACAAGAAAGGCTCTGAGCCTTGGCCCTCCCGCAGCGAGCCGTCCTACCCCGAGCACTTAACTTAATTAAACGCACTGCGTGGAGCTGCAAAGCCGGCGAGATCCAGCAGCATCCTGGATAACTTTTCAATATCTCTGAGGTCTATTTAGCTACTGCACATGATTAACATTTGTGTGTGTGTGTGTGTGTGTGTGAGACTCTATTTAACACTTAGTTAGGCCAAATGTCCTCATGATGATATAAAATACAGCATTGACGGTATGAAGATATTAAAGATCGTGTGGACATTTGGTCGTCTTATTTTTCAATATGAATGCAGCTTTTCTTTGAAAAACGAAAAAAAAGTGGAAAAAAATATTTCCTTTTGGGTACTGAAGTTAAGGTTAGGATTACGTTTAGATGTAGCATAGCATTATTTAGCTATAATACTATACAAGTTAATGGAAATAACCCACTTTTGTGTGTGTGGGCAAGAGTGTGGGGGAGGCCATCCATCTACAGCAACGCCCAATGTAAAAACCCACCATGAGCTCAAGCATACCCGCCACAGCGTATCCTTCCCTCTGACATTTTTAAAGGAGTTCCTTTTCTTTCACTCTTGTTTTAGACTCACTTTTTTTGTATGGTGATGGACAAGTAGCTCATAGTTTGTACTGATTTATTGACTTACGCACATACTTACACACCCTGTAAAAAAAAAAAGACAGAGAGAGAGAGAAAATGGTGGAAGGAGCTGTACTTGTTTTTTTTTTGTGTGTGTGTGTGTGTGTGTGTGTGTTGTTTTTTTGTATTTCTTCATTTCTCGGCTCTGGCGCTTGGTCAGAGCCCGCATGTATCCGTGCAGCCCTAGTGTGGAGAGCGGACGGGACTAACTCGACCTTTTCTTCCTCTTGTATGGGCATTCCCTGTAGCACACACCTGTTTTCTGTCTAGTGTTACAGGCAAAGACTGCTTCACTCCTTTTGACTGAATATACACTAATCAATGAATTTATTGTAAAGGAAAAAAAAAAAAAAAAAAAAAAAGTATGAAGACTATGAAATACTTACAAATTATCCAGAGGAATGGAGAAACTCTACTTTATGACGTTATGGAATGTTAATTCATTTTAGTGGTTCTAGTTACTATCTGCATTAAGACGAGTATAGTACACTTCAGAAGTGTAAAGCTGGAGTCAAACTGCTCTTTGAATTCTATTGACAGTTCTCCCATTTGTATAGGGAGATATGCCAAGTTAAGCTTTCTTTCTATTTCTTTTGTAACCTGCATTGACACTGATAACGTAGCTATGAGGCTGAAACAACGTAGTCGAGTATCTGTAGTAAGTACATCCGGCCTAGAGACGGGTCACAGTCATTCCATCTAGTTTTAGAAAGCGTTTCTTTCGACTCACTTCTAACACACAAAGTTAAAGAATGTCTGGCCCTGCTAGCTACTCAAATGTAGCCGAAATAACTTGAAGCCCTTAGAACTGTTCCAACGATTTATGGACGTTTTGCACAAAAAAAGGTACTTTAAGGTACTTTATGCTATGAGCATATATTGTAATATAAAGAAATAATTATTAAAAAAATTGTAACAACCTTTGATCAATGGTCTACAGAAGTTGGGTATCGAAGTAGATTGACCTTGCAAGCGTGTAACCCATTGGTCATAATCGTGCATTGTTACTATCTAATTACTTTCACATTAAAAAGTAAGCACTAAATGCTTAACTACAGATTGATTCAATTTCTTCTTCTTCTTTTTTTTTTGGTTTGTATTTCATTCAGAATTTATTTAAGTGTTTCTCAACCAAAGATTGGCACTATTATTATAAAGCTCGCCCATGTTACAAATTTTTTAATCCACCTTTTTCATCTAAAGGGTGTTTGAGAATGTAGCAGTGGTGGTGCACGAGTATGCTATGCAACAAATCGCACTCTCCTGAACAACCAGCAAAGAGTCAGACTGGGACAAAGCCGTGTGTGTGTGTGTGTGTGTGTGTGTGTGTGTGTGAGAGAGAGAGAGAGAGAGAGAGGGGGAGAGAGAGAGAGAGAGAATGTGTGTGTATGTGTGTTCGTGGGTGTGTGTGTGTGTGAGAGAGAGAGAGAGAGAGCGTGGGTGTGTGTGTGGGTGTGTGTTCCTCCAGACCTCCCTGGTTTTTCCTTTAACTAAGGATGAAAGTGATTTCTTGCCGAATCGTTAAATATGTACATATTAATGTCTGTATGAATATCAGCCTTTGAATGCCAGCTGTAGCCAGAGAGAGATGGATTTTTTGAAGATGAAAAATCATTTCAATGGTTTTTCCTGTTCGGGACTCATTTGTAAATGCTTGGGGCTGAGGGAACTTGTATTTTTGCAATAAAGTTATTACCAATGCACTCCAGCAAAGGGTGCTGCACAACCGCCTGCTGTGTCTGTGAGTTGTCTGTTCATCATCATTATTACTCCTGTCTGCTCGTAATAAATAACCGTAATTAGCCCACTCAGGTAGACAACAACACAAGACTAGAATATGATGTGGCTTCATTGAGATGGTGTGGTGTCACATATCAGACGGTAGGTGAAAATAACATTAAGGAATGTTCTGCAGTGTCAGTGATACCACTCTTCATTCCTTTTTTTTCTGTGAAATCCAGCATGACAGCGGTGTAAAATCCAGTAATAAAACAATGAAGAGCTGGGCTGCAGGGAAACAGCGCCACACTGTGGCTTCTTTTTTTTTTTTCTCAATGTCTTTCTGTGTAAACTCCTCTGTACCAGATGTTTCAAAAGCAAACCCCCCAGGATACATTTCTGGCATCCCTTATACAGAGTGACTTCCATTTTTATCTAATGTTTTTTTGTTTGTTTTGTTTAAAGCAACTGAGGTCCCCCTTGCTCAGGGGGACCTGGGATTTAAACTCACAACCTTCTGATCAGTAGTCCTAACACTTTAACCACTAAGCTACCATGTCCCCCAGCCCAGAGATGCTTGGGGTGTATGTAAACAATATCTTAGAAGAGCTTATTTGCATATTGCAGCCTGAAAACCGATTTCACTGTAAAGTCAATATATACACTACTGCTCAAAAGATTGGGATCACTCAAAAAATGTATTGTTTTCCAAGGAAACACACACGAAATTAGTCTGAATAGAAGATATAGCAAAATAACAGGACATGCTGACATGTCAGAGTTAGAAATAATGATTTCGATGGAAATGATGAATGTTTTATTCAAACTTTGCCTTGGTCAAAAGAAAAAAAAAAACCCACCTTTTGCAGCAGTTACAGCCTGGGCAGTCTAGCGGTCAATTTTCCAAGATAATCTGATGAGATTTCACCCCATGCTTCCTGGAGCATCTCCCACAAGATGGATTGGCTGATGGAGTCTTCCTCTGTAGCTGAAATCAAGCTGAAATATGCAAGTGATCCCAAACTTCTGAGCGGTTGTGTATGGTGCAGATCCACCTGTGGCTTCTACCTGAAGAATTTTTTCTTGTTTTCAATTCATTAAATTGTTTTTATTTTCCGCAATATCAAAAAATTAACATCTACATAGACTGTTACAAGGACCAGGACACAGTGTGGAGGGATCTTTTCATTTTATTGTCTGTACCACTTATCTAATCTATCCTCTGAGACCACGAGGAGCCTGTGAGCCTCTCATCGGGCATCAAGGCAGGATACACCCTGGATGGAGTAAATTCTTTCTCCACATATCCCAACCTTAGAGGTTGGGGTCAGAGCACAGGGTCAGCCATGATGCAATGTGGGGGGATCTGTTATAAGAAAATAAATCGATGGCTGGCACAAGAGGAAGAAAGAAGCAGACACAAATGCAGAGAGAGTTTACTGGAAACATAAACAGTCAAACAAATCCAAATCGTGAGCCAAGCTCGTAATCTACAAACAAGCGAAAGAGCAGGTGATTATTAAGAGGACTAATACTGGAGTGAAAATTCAGGGACAAACCTAGAGACCTACAGATCAAACCCAGGTAATACCCGTAATACACAAAGAACAGTTTGGAGATATCAGGTGTAAACACACTCATATTACTTCACAATGTGAGGGTGGAGCTATAGCCTGTATATACTGTGAGGTGATTGTGTACAGGTGTCTGATTAGAAGTCAGGTGAGCGAGAACATGGGTTCTGGGAAATGTAGTCCACTATGGCCATATTATTAGGTTGTGTTGTATTTTGGGAAACAGAGTTTCGGAGTTCCGTGTGAAAGCAGGAGTTGACCTGATAATGAGATGGTGATGTGATACACGCTGGTGTGAAGTAACGTTACACCCAGTGGGTTGAGTTTCTTCCTCTCTTTCCACAGCAATTTGCCAAAGATTACAAATTTCATAGTTACATTTAACCCTTTTTACCAGTACAGAGAGAGCAGAAATAGATATCACCATTTACTTTGAAGATAGGAATATTTGTGTGAAGAAAAGAAAATTCCTATATCAATTTTAAATGAAATGCTTTTTATGATTGTAAAATGAAATATAATAAAATAAAAATATATAATCAAATTAAATAGAGTCAAACAGTGGGAATTGCAGCTCTGATGGGGAAGTGATAACTCAGTGGTTAAGGCTACTGGTCTTATTGATTGAAAGGTCATGAGTTCAAATCCCACCACTGCTAAGCAGACACTGCTGGGTCCCTGAGCAAAGCCCTTAACTCTCAAATATACTCTGTAACTCAGTTGTACACTAATCAGGTATAACATTATGAGCAGTGACAGGTGAAGTGAATAACACTGATGATCTCCTCATCATGGCACCTGTTAGTGGGTGGGATATATTAGGCAGCAAGTCAACATTTTGTCCTCAAAGTTGATGTGTTAGAAGCAGGAAAAATGAGAAAGCGTAAGGATTTAAGCGAGTTTGACAAAGGGCCAAATTGTGATGGCTAGACGACTGGATCAGAGCATCTCCAAAACTGCAGCTCTTGTGGGGTGTTCCCGGTCTGCAGTGGTCAGTATCTATCAGAAGTATCCTTTAAGTCCTGTAAGTCCTTTAAGACTTAAAGGATCTACTGCTAACATCTCGGTGCCAGATACCACAGCACACCTTCAGGAATCTAGCGGAGTCCAGGCCTCGAAGAGTCAGGGCTGTTTTGGGCGAAAAAGGGGGACCAACACAATATTAGGCAGGTGGTCATAATGTTATGGCTGATCAGTGTATAAACGAGATAAATGCAAGTGGATAAGGCCGTCTGCCAAATGCTGCAAGTGTAAAAATAAGATAAAAACTGTTGTCATGTTACCAATTAGCTGGAAAGAACAGCTCCTCTATCCTGGTGACAAAATGTAAAAGCGCTGACACTGCAGACTCCTTCCATAAATGTTAAATAATCATCTCCTTATAGAAAACATCATGTCACTGCTTAGTGAACAATCTGCTTATGATTTTGAGGAGCGTCTATGACACAAGTCCCTGTCTGAGTTATTACTACATGAATGATAACGTACCAGAATAAAAACATTAATATATATTTGAATTATGGCAAGCAGAGCTGCTTGTCAGAGCTGCAGTTATAGAACATTAATCAACACCTTCTGGCCAGTCAGATTTGAGAATTCAGCAGCGCTGTGGGATAAATTAGAAGATCTATCACATTTGACAGTAACACGTTTAGTGAATTTATTTTTCCTACACCCTTCCAGCAATTATAGGATGCTCACTTCCCCGGAACTTGATAGAATAAACTAAAAAAATAAATAAATAAAAAAACAGGAACTGCCGATGGATGCCATAAATGTAATTCATTAGGTTGAATTCTATAAAGTGCAGCATTGCTCAGATCCAGTTAAATGACCCGTAACACCCTCAGTAACTATGATGGCCGCACAAAAACAATCCATCACACAGCCTGAAGCCTGGCAAGCTCCATTTCACTGACTAAACACAAAATAGCCTGAAGCTGTTTGCATGAAATGCAAGGTAGGAAATCACCAGAGAATGCTTTCTAGCATATTTAGGATTATTTTAATTAAGTTTGAGCAACTAAGCATGAAACAAAAAAAACATGTTCCGTGCTTTCTATATGATTTTTAGTAACATTTTATTACAATTAAATTACATTATTTACAAATATATATTTGTTGCTGATGCAGTAATTTATACTTTTTCCCCCTGAAGGGTGCCAATAATTTTGATGTTTATTTTTTTATAAATGGAGCGATGTGATGTTACTGGAATTTGTGGGGGTCGTTCTGATGACCACAGGCAGAAAATCAATCTCAATTTCAGTTTTATTTCAATTCCTCGGGAAATTGATGTGTTTGCTGCAAAGTTTTTCTTCCGAATAGTTTATTTTTGACAAAGGTAACTGCTTAGTGTTTGTGCTTTAGAAAAAGTTTGGTGAATTGTGTGGGGTTTTTTTCTCGGTACTGACAGAAACATCTTCTTAACAATAGTGTGGCCTTTTGTTACTTTCTAACTGCAGAGTGAAGTAATACAAGACAGACCCAGGCATTTCTTCAAATTGTGTGTGTGTGTGTGTTTTATACCTGCTCGTTATTTCCTGCAGACTGGCATGACACAATTATTTTAATACTGATTTTTCTCTGCCATCTTGGTGAAGTACCATGTCTTCATTATGGGTGTGTTCCAGGGAGGAGAGAAGAGAGAAGCTGTTGTCCTGGGTTTCTCAGCTTCATATCTTTGCTCTCCTTCCCTGCAATGTGTCACTGCATCATGTGCATCCAACCACAGATACAAACACATGCATGTACACGTCTCAGAACAGCTGGTGGTGACTCTCTGTAGATATCATGCCATGAGTAATCATGAGCCAGGTAAGTGAAAGAGCTGAAAACATCTCTCTCTCTCTCTCTCTCTCTCTTTTAGAAGGAAGCATCCTGAGAGCTCAGGCTTATGGATAATTTAAATTAGAATAGTGTGTTGAAGCTGTTTACTATGTATACTGGTTAGGTTCCTTTTACGTTATGTGGCATTAATATTATTGCCTGTAAGGGCGAGCAGGATGCACACATGCAACTGGCTTCTTTACGTGTATGTACAAGTACGGGGCAGTGGTAGCTCAAGTGGTTAAGGCTCTAGGTTGGTTGCTGGGTCCCTGAACAAGACCCTTAACCCTCTCTGCTCCAGGATACTATATCATGACTGACCCTGTGCGCTAACCTCAACCCCTAGAAAAAAAAATTCACTGTGCTGTAATGTACAGCTATCAGCCATGACATTATTACCATAAGTCCTCTAAGTTCCAAGGTGGGGCCACCATGGATCGGACTTGTTTGTCCAGCAAACAAGGATTGAGATCTGGGGAATTTGGAGGCCAATTCAACACCTCAGACTCATTGTTGTGCTCATCAAACCATTCCTGAACCATTTTTGCTTTGGGGCACGGTGCATTATCCTGCTGAAAGAAGCCACAGACATCAGGGAATATCGTTTCCATGAAAGGGTGTACATTGTCTGCAACAATGCTTAGGTAGGTGGTATGTGTCAAAGTAACATCAACATGGATGGCAGGACCCAAGGTTTCCCAGCAGAACATTGTCCAAAGCATGACACTGCCTCCACCAGCTTGCCTTCTTCCCATTGTGCATCCTTGTGCCATATAATCCCCAGGTAAGTGATGCACATGCACCTGGCCATCAACTTGATGTAAAAGAAAACGTGATTTATCAGACTAGGCCAGCTTCTTCCATTGTTCCATGGTCCAGTTCTGATGCTCACATGCCCATTGTTGGCACTTTCAGTGGTGCACAGTAGTCAGATTGGGCACCCTGAGTGGTCTGCAGCTATACAGCCTCATACACAACAAACTGTGATACACTGTGTATTCTGTCACCTTTCTATCAGAACCAGCATTAACTTCTTTAGCAATTTGAGCAACAGTACAGTAGCTCATCTGTTGGATCAGAGCACATGGGCCAGCCTTCGCTCCCTACTTGCATCAGTGACCCTGTTGCCGGTTCACCACTGTTCCTTCCTTGGACACTCTTTTGATAGATACTGACCACTGCAGACCGGGAACACCCCACAAGAGCTGCAGTTTTGGAGATGCTCTGATCCAGTCGTCTAGCCTTTACAATTTGGCCCTTGTCAAACTCCTTACAATCCCTACAATCCTTACGCTTGTCCATTTTCCTTGTTTCTAACACATCAACTTTGAGGACAAAATGTTGACTTGCTGCCTAATATATCCCACCCACTAACAGATGCCATGATGAGGAGATAAACAGTATTATTCGCATTTCAGTGCTCATAATGTTATGCCTGATCGGTGTATATGCAACAAAAATAAAGGCTTCTTCTTGTGTCACAAAAAAAATTGGGACTGTGGAGATAATTGTGTAAAATTTATTTTGTGCAAGAAAAACAAGGACACAAGTGGAAGTTATTTCAGAAATCTGTGCATTTGTGTACAATTTACACTATATGAACTGTTTTTTTTCTGTGAGTGCACACATGCTCCTTCTATATGCAAGATTGTAAGAAGCCAAGGGTACAACCTACAACAATCGTATTTACTTGATATTTGCAAACGATTACTTCAGAGTAGCACAAAGTGAAGGCAGAAATGACGCACACACTGTATTTATTGTAGGAAATGTGCCGGCTCCCTCCTACTGAGTCAGCAATGGATAATAAAGGTTAATGATAATTATGTTAACCATTATTTACCTGTATTATTCATTTTATAGAGGGTCACACAAGTTAAGGTCAAATCAGTCCAGTGTTTCTGTGGCAACGTGTTCATTTGTCACAATCAGCAGGAGTAGGTGAGTGAATAGCAATCTGCTTATTTATTATTCATTGCCATCTAATTATCACATTGCTTTTAAGGTATTGCTATAAGGTTGGTAACGGTGAAATATAAAAACGTCATTTAGATAAGCAGAAAGTAAAAAAAAACTCCACACTGCAGTGCAATTAGGCTGCTAAGCAACATTGTTCGCTCGGCTATCACTTTGCCACTGGGCTTGTGAAATGTCACTAAAACACGCTATTTCTTTTTCTCCACTAAAAACTGACTTTCAAATTTCGATAAACAGCTTTTTAATTGCCAGCTTTCTATAATCATAGGAGTTAAGTTTTGTTGTCTTTGGAACATTGCTGTGTTGGAAAAATATACGTTTTCCACCATGTGCAGTCCAGTGCAAAAGACTTCTCAGAAAATGCCAGTTGCATGTTTTATAGGCCAGTATAACCTGAAGTTTCTTATCACATGACCTCAACGAACCATGCACAGCTCCTCAAGCACAGTGATGTGAAAGAGGAAAAAACAGCTTGCTACAAATCAGGGAATCTGGTGTGATGAGCATTCAAGCAGCCAATTATTCTGAATTACTGAGCAGTGGAGCGAATGGACGATTTAGACACGAGCCAAAGGCTTAGGGGGTCAAAGATGTTTGTTCAACACAGTCTAATAGTCACAGATTCTCAAGTCTACTCATTCTGTTCTTATGCTATTGCCTCTTGTAAGATTTGTGTGTAATCAGATTGGTATGTAAGCTTAAGAATACGTCCTTGACTAGCCGTTTTGCTTAAAAAAAATGAGTAGTAGTAGTAAAGTACACAATATTGCTAAAAGTTTTCGGACACCATTCACAATCATTGAATTCAGGTGTTGTTTTTCAGGGGTTGGGCTCGGCCCCTTAGTTCCAGTGAAAGGAACTCTTAATGCTACAGCATAAGATATTTTGGACAATTTTATGCTCCCAACTTTGTGGGAACAGTTTGGGGATGACCCCTTCCTGTTCCAACATGACTGCACACCAGCAAGGGCCATAAAGACATGGATGAGTGAGTTGGTGTGGAGGGACTTCACAGATGAATTAGAATAGAGATTGTGAGCCAGGCCTTCTCGTCCAACATCAGTGCCTGATCTCACAAATGTGCTTCTAGAGGAATCAAAAAGGGTCAAAAATTCCCATAAACACACTCCTAAACCTTGTGGAAAGCCTTCCCAGTAGACTTGAAGCTGTTATAGCTGCAAAGGGTGGGCCAACTCCACATTACATTCATGTGCATATAAAGGCAGACGTCCCAGTTTTGGCCTGGATCACAGTCTCCGCTCTAATTCATCCCTAAGGTGTTCAGGTTGAGGTCAGGACTCTGTGCAGGACAGTAAAGTTCCTCCACACCAAACTCACTCATCCATGTCTTTATGGACCTTGCTTTGCGCACTGGTGCCCAGTCATGTTGGAACAGGAAGCGGCCATCCTCAAATTGACCAATGTCCAACCAAGGAAATTGTACAAAATGGCTTGGTATGCTGAAAGATTAAGAGTTCCTTTTACTGGAACTAAGGGTTCCATTGGGAACTTGGAACTAAGTGGAACAAAGAGAACTAAGTGAATTCAACGATTTGGAGGGGTGTCCCAAAACATTTGGCAGTATATTGTAGTATTAGTATTAAGTGGTATTAAAACTGTATCCTAAGTTGTACATGTGACCACTGAACACTATAACACGAGCAAGAGTTCGATTAAGAAAATAAAACAATAAGGTTGTTGAAGATCTTAATAAAGAAGACGTTTATTGCAGCGTAGCACTCAAAAAATACATGAAGTACTTCGGGTTCATCAGAGTCAAAAAGAACAAACCCTGCTCAAACATTTTATACTGTTTTTCGTTTTTGTAATTTAAATGGGGTTTCGTTGAGTGTAATATAGAGTAAGAACTGAGTATCACCCATATTCTCGAGTGATACTGTTGTCGAGTCGGATGGCTTTAAATGGTAATCATAGTCACGTACACCTTGGCTGGGTATTGTTACAGGTGTTATCACTCAATTAATCGGTTGATACTATTGTTTAAATGGTAATCACGCTCACTTACACCCTTTTTTCTGTGATGGTTCTTGATGTCCTGCTGCCCCTGCCATACTAATAATTGATTAAGGTTATTCATTTAGGTTTTTTTAAAACATTTTCCTTTATGGTATTTAAGCTCTAAGCCATAAGCTCGTTCTGATGTGTATCTTGGAGTGGAATCTGTGTTGAGGCAGTTACAATACTGGATATCAGCATGGCTGGGATTTGGTGTAGGCACAAAAGTGTAGGCTGATTGCCAGGCCGGTATTCAGTATAACACTAACTCAGTTAACAGTTCTATAAACAAAAAAATTACCATAGAGTAAGGGGTATTTCAGACATATTATAGCCAAAAGTTTTGTTTATTTTGGTTCTACTAGCAGATGGAGATCTTGAAGAAGCAAGATCCTTCACTTTATAGCATGTCGAGTTGTGTCCTGACCAGCTAGCTCATTATAATTTCTACTATAAATTACAGTTACTTACACTAAGATCAATTTACCTTCGCCTTGTACATTTTTAGAAGTTAAATTCATGAAAGATGAAAATTTTAATCAATGTTCATTGATGAGATTACAAACACTGCTGTAGTTTCAAACTAGGGAGAGACATTTTATGTGGTGGACATAAAATATGAGGACTCTTGTAATGCTGCTCAGGCCAATCAGATAAGTGGACTTTATTTTTAAAGCTTTTGACTATCTTTTGTAGTGTTTAGGGGCTTAAATTTGTAATTAGACAGCTTGAACCACCTAAACTCTACTGTGCTTCACTCCTTGAATCAGCCTACATTTTCGTGGGGTTTTTTTAGTGGGACAATATTTTAGTGGGATATTTTATTTTAGGCTTATTTAGTCGATGGCAATGACAAGAAGCCCATGAAGTGATTCATGTAAGGACACTGCATATTATAGAGCTCAGGGCAAACAAGATCATAGTTTTCCAGTGAATGTAGCTCGGCTAATTAGATTCAGTGTGCTGTGAAGCCACAGGCTGTAGGTGTGTGTTAGTGAATGAAAGGGAGGGGAGTCTGATTTCAGTATTGACAGCATTCATAAGTGAATAATCAATATACAGCCTGTTATATCCAAGCCCTCCAGGATCCCATGATCACATGGATCGTCTCTCTTGCTCTTCTGCTCGTTAAGTAGGTCATGTATTTTCTTATATTCTCAGAGGGATACATCAACACTGCATGGAAGAGCCTCCAGAACTTTGATGTCTGTTCATGTAGCTTGAACTCACGTCAAGACAAAGTGGAAATAGGCTTTACGCTGCATGCCAATGCACTCTAACCTTCACATTCATCCGCAAATCATTTTTATTGTATTATTATTCGTTATTGGCAGAGGAACACTTTGTTCTTTTACACACCTGCAATATCATGTTTTTATTAAGAACTTATACACCTCACATATCATACCTTTATCATTTCCCAGTTCAACATTGCAACCATTTTAAGATCCTTTAAGCCATTGTTTGGCAGCTGTATAGGAGGTGAATGTTGATCATGTATCTTAAACCCCATAAAATTGGTGGGTTAAACAGTAACTCGATTAGGAAACCAGACACTGGGCCCAGAGACCATTCCATCAGTGTTGCATTAAGATGATGACCCATCATGGGTTTTTTTCAGACTAACATATAGCTAAAAATCACTACATTGCTGGGTTGTGATTTTAATCAATGCTATTATGGTGATATTTTCATATAAAGCAGTGTTTTCACTAAATAATTCAAAATAAATTATTAAAAAAAGGCCTTTGGTATATTTGGTACAGAGACAGTACATTACAGCACACTGAAATTTCTCAGCATGCTATGAAGTTGCCATGATTCAGCACCCCTGGAGCAGTGACACTTAAGGGCCATGCTCAAGGGCCCAGATGTGGCAGCTTGACAATGCTGCAATGTCATATGCAGAATTTGAAATCTTGTCCTATGAATATCAGCGTAGAATAAATTTGTCTCCAATGTAAGTCATTAATCCAGTATAATGCATAAGAAAAACCTACTCAACAACTAAGCCCAGCAATTAAAGTTAAAGAAATTGTATGGGATTATTTTAGAGTGTACGCTAGTATGCTATATAAATCTTGGTGACAGGCACAATTGATTTGCATTCATGTCATTCATTACCTACAAAGTAATGCACAGGCTGACCCAAACTCAAAACTTTTTCATTTCAATACTCTACGGTTTCTGTGATTCTGTACTTACTGTGGTCTCAGATTCCTGTTCTAGGCTCTCAATGTTTTCACGCCGTCTGTTCTGAGATGCTTTCCAGCACAACACGGTTGTAAAGAGCAGCTATTTAAGTTACCGTAGCCTTCCTGCCAGATTAAACCAGTCTCTTCTCTGCACTCTTTCAACAGCAAGGCGTTTCCACCTGCAGAACTGCCTCTCACTGGATATTATTTGTTTTTCACACCATCCTGGGTAAACTCTAGAGACCTGTGTGTGTGTGAAATGCTCAAGCCTGACTGTCTGCCACCAGCAGCCATGCAACGGTCAAAGTCATTTTGCAAAAACTTGTAAAACATTTTATTATTTTTTCATTTTTCTTTTTACTTTTCATTATTTTTTTAAATTATGTCTAAGATTTATTCAGGCACAAGGATGTTTTTGACCTAAAATACAGACACTGAAATTGGATAGGGTTTTAAAATGATGCAATATATTATGTATATAAAGTAGCAATTCTTCTAATATAGAGAGACAAATGCATCAGCTTTCAGGAAGGATGAAATGAAAGCCCTAGTGAGAGTGCTGTCTTAGGGCTAGTCCTACAATGTTATTGCTTTTAAAGCTTTCTCCGTGTGCCCTTCGAGCAAAACACATAGCGGGGCTGAACACTGAGCCTGACAATAAACACAGAATCAATTGCAATGTGTAGAAGAGCTCAGTTCATCTCTTCTTCCACGTTTGTTTCCTGTGTTGCCTTTTTTCCACAAGAATAAGATTTCAGGGAAGAAAGGACAAAGGGCTGACCTCACCTTTGTGTTATTTACTCCACTTAATGTGACTGTGTGTGGGTCAAGGATTCTGATGTATTTCTGCATTTGACAGAAGAAGTCTGTGTTGAATAGAGTCACAAGACTACATCTTCAGTCAGAAAAGAAAATAATCAACGAAGCAATCGTTTCCTGACTTCCCCTTGTGTTACAGTAAGAACATTGTACTCCTTATGTAACGCCTTCTGATCCTTCACCAATGAATTCAACATGATTTCTATCCTAGCCTTAATGTATTACTAGGGCTGTATAAGGTTTGGATATTTTGTTACATTTACTTCTGTTTAATTTAGTTATGCTATTTTAGTGGTGGCTCAAGTGGTTAAGGTTCTGCATTGTTGATCAGAGGATTGGGGTTGAAGCCCCAGCACCACCAAGCTCCACTTCTGGGCAATTGAGCAAGGCCCTTAGCCCTCTTTGCTCCAGGGGAGCTTTATCATAGCTGCCCCTGTGCTCTGACCTCAACTTCCTCAACTGGGATAAGCGAAGCAAAGAATTCCACTGTGCTGTAATGTATGTGTGGTGATAATTGAGGCTTTGTGCTCTCCGTTCTTCTTTTTATTCTCAAATTAAAAAAAATATTGAAGGGAATTCATTATTAACACATTTCATAGTTACGTAGGGTTAATAAAGGTAGGAAGATGCTGTAAGTAAGACAGGTGTGTATTTCTGGCACTGGGCCTCATTTATCAAGCTTAATATTTGAAAATTGTTTGTTACAGCATTTACACAAGAAATTTAGCATTCATGAAAATCAAGTCTCTTATTTATTTCAGTGACCCACAAATCTTTAGATATTTTTTAATCCTGTCATTGAATAGGGCATTCAAGAAATGTTAGATATAAAATAATAAAGCTTTATAATAGTAAGCTGTCTCTGTGAAGTCTGTAATGTCCTCCACCTCACTGGGCTTTTCTAACACGGCACTGGTGAGAACTCGATTTCTCTCCATAGTTTGGAGCTTTCAGGTGCTGTGACCTCACTGGTTATGCTGCTAAATCATTTTGTTATCCTCATAGATGAATACTGCCATATCTGCTTTGAGAAATTCCTGTTTTTTGGCTGATTTGTGAGCTTTGCCTTTTAAGGAGTTTTGTGGGTGTCATTAAATGTAAATCTGCTGCTTATTGCATGCACCTGGTAGTTTCTGGTCAATTGCCATCCATCAGACAAATACAAAGAAAATCAGCGTTCTGTGAAACACTGCACTTGACTTATGAAAACTTCCATTTACTTTTTGAGCAATTTTACTAAAAGACTAATAAATGAGGCACATTGTCTGTTTTTAATTCTGCATGCAATTAGTTTATGCAGACAGATGTATTAATCACTGGTGGTGCTGACAAATCAATAGCTCGACAAATAAACTTTGCGAATACATTAGTTTCAGAGGTCTTGTTGATGCAGGAGGCATGGTATTATTGGTTAGCATGTTTGTTTCGCACATCTGGGGTTGGAGTTTGATTTTCACATCTGCCTTGTATGTGCATGTGTGAGTTTGCATGTGCTCCCTGTGCTTCAGGAGATTCATCCAGGTATTCTGTTTTCCTTCCCCAGTCAGAAGTCATGCATTAGATATGCAGGCTGATTAGCATATCTAAATTGTCTGTAGTGTGTGTGTGTGTGTGTGTGATTGTGCCTTGCAATGTATTGGTTCCAGGGTGTCCCCTGACTTGTGCCCCAAGTCCTACGGGATAGACTTCAGGCTCCCTGTGACTATACAAACACATACTACACAATTGTGGGCTTTTAATTTTCTGGCATCAGACTAGGAAAGGTCTACATATATTTATGATGGTCAGACGACCATAATCCCTATTTTTGCTGCTGTGGTGATCTTCATGTCTCCTTGGTATGAAGAGTCTCTGTAGATCAGTACACAGGAACTTTAACCGATCACCTTTATCCTATGATGCAACATTTTCAACTTATTGGGAGTGGTCTCTTCCGGGATGACCCCACCCCCATCCACAGAGTATGAGGGCTCACTGAACAATTGGTTTGAACTGATTGAAGAAAATTGTAGACCTTTACCGTCACTGCTGAAAAAGGTATTTCTTTTGTTCACAAAAAAATTAAAACAAATAGCAATTCCCAGAATAAAACTTACTACGCCTAAACATTTACAATTCCTTAAACTCTAGCTATATTCCTGAAATTTGAATCATCATCTTTCAAAACAACCTCTTTCTCAAAAAAGACACCTTTTATTTATAGTTGATAACCACATATTATTAATTTCATTTTACTTTAGTTGTTTGATTGATCGATCGATAAATTGATGAATTCTAGAAGGTTCTGAGCAGTTTACTGGACACACCATCAGGATCTACTACGCCTCTGGGATGCAGTGAGAATGGGCTCCTATAAGCAGCTCATAATTAAAAAGGCCTCTGTGATTTTCTGTGATGATTTTCATCTAATAACAAAGACTAATGAAACACACATGTTCAATAAATATCACATCAAGAAGCTTTTATTTCCATTTCAATCATACAGTAAAATCAGATAAAGTTCCTCCAGGACCCTGGTGCTACACACATGGATATGGTATCCTTCCATTAAAGAAAGAAAAAGCCACAATGGTCCCTGAAATAACTTGAAACTGACCAAAGTAATAATAAATATAAAAAATTACTGAAAATTGTCTAATGAAAATCAGACATTGCTTTTGAATTGTTGTTCAACAGAAGCATTTAAAAAATACAAACAAATGAAAACTGACCTGGACAAAAATGATGGAAAAGACAGGAGTGTTAGACAGTACAGTACAATACACCAGTGTTGACAGTCTATAAGGAGTAAAGTGGACAGTAAGCAATAGAAAAGATGTGTCCATACAGCATTTTGTGTTTGTGATGCAGCAGAAACATAAAAGTTTAAAAAAGTTTAGAAGTACAGAAGTTACATGATTTTAAAATCAAGTATTTCTTGGAAACACCAGCAGATATAAGCTGCCATGTGCGCAGTGAAAGGTCTGTGTGGGGTAGATCGAGTAGTAGTTCTATAAAAGCATATTTCTTTTGTGGATTTCTGGTCGGTTTGTACAGAACAAAATGGTTGTAAAATGATTTCATTTTGGAGTGAAGTAAAAGCTTCTGAAGGAAATTATTGAAAGCACAATACAATTCATATTGTGCCTTTTATTTGACTGCCAGCCTGTGAATTATATTTTACGAAACTTTTTTATATTTTCACTGAAATGGGACTTTAATGACTAAAAAACCTTGACTTCGTGTCCTTGTTCATTCACTTTGTGACTAAACAGGATTCCAAGAATCTCACACTTTCCAATAATCTGGTACTCAGTGTTCTTAGAATTGTGAGACTTGAGAATTGTAACCTCAGAGCTCAAGTGGCTGACGTTAATGGAAACCTTTCACTGAAAAACTTCAGCGAGAAGCTGAAAAAGCAGTAACGTAAGTAGCCCTTGATTAAAAAGAGCATCAATAAAGCAAAATATATATATATTTATTTTATATGACATACATCAAGGAAATATTGCCAAAAATCAGGAAGACATTTTTTTAATGTTGTTATTGTTTGCGTGTGTGTGTGTTTGTGTGTGTGTGAGAGAGAGAGAGAGAGAGAGAGAGATCAATGTTTCCATTGAGTATAAAAGGTGAGTCCCTGTTAAGTGATGATTTTTTAAATCTCCGCACATACAACCTGTGATTAAGCAGATTAAGCTCAAATTTTCTTCAAACAGCTTTCCTCTAGTGACTAACTTAGACACAGCCAAAAATTCTAGGGCATTGTTTACCCCAAAACACATTGCTGATTAGATTCAAGATTCAAGACTTTTTTTCTTCACATACACAGTTATATAAAGCCTACATACATAGTAAGTGAAATCCTGGACATTCCCCTAGACTGTGCATATAAATGAACTAAATTTAAGACCTAATTTAAAAGAAAAATAAATAGTAATAATAAGTGGTAAGAGTATGTGATGTGCAATATGTTGCATGTTACAAGTAGTAGCTTGAATGCAGTTATGTTATGATTCAGAATGTGATATATTTCACGTGCAGGTCAGTTACATGAAGTACAGTGGAACCTCAGCATACAAATGCCATCCCTTACAAATTTTTGCATTAAGAATTGAAATTTTTCAAGAAATTACGCATTTTCGGCATACGAACGAACCGAAATGAACGGCGGCTAAGTTTTTCATACATCCAGGAGCCGTTCAAAACAAGTTTACAATTTTTTTTCAGTCCGCAAAAGGTGTTTTGAAAGAGTCAACCCACGATACCAACGTTGCCTTCGGCATGCGTTGAAAGCTACACTACCAGTCAAAAGTTTGGACACACCTTTTAATTCAATGTTTTTTGTATAGAGATTTATTTTCTACATTCTAGAATAATACTGGAGATTTCAAAACTATGAAATAACACACATGGACTTAAGTAATCCATATGTAAGGACAACAAAAAACAGTCAGTTGTTATTTTAAGACACGAAGGTCAGGAGTTCTGGAATAGTTCTTGCAAGAACAGTATTGTCAAGTGCATTTGCAAAACCCATCAAGCACCATGATGAAACTGGCTCACATGAAGACCTTCCCAGTAAAGCAAGACCAAAATTTACCCCTGCTGCAGAGGGGAAGTTCATTTAGAGTCACCAGCCTCAGAAATCACCAATTAACAGCACCTCAGATTAGAGCCGTTATGAAGGCTTTACAGAGCATCAGTAGCAGACATATCTCAATATCAACTGTTCAAAGGACATTATTGTGGATTTCGGCCGCCTTCAGCATTGTTTTACAATGTAGAAAGAAATAAACATCAAGAAAGACCATGGAATTAGAAGATGTGTCCAAAACATTTGACTGGTAGTGTACATGATTTTTTGTGTATTTTTTTGTGGACAGATTGGTGGTCTGTTCTATTTTTAGCCAAAGCATGTTGGCACGACTTCTTGTGAGGACCCTTGACCTGTGGAAATTGGTAATATTGGTAATATTTTTGGGTGGCTGGAACGTATTACCTGCATTTACATTATTTCTTATGGGAAAATTCATATCGCAATACGAATTTTCACCTGAAGAATTTGCCTCCAGAACCAATTAAATTCATATGCCGAGGTTGCACTGTAACAGTAATGTTGTGCATCGACCGTATTTCAAAACAAGGCTATACTGCCATCTTCCCAGTTAGCAACAAAGCTGCATGGAATGTAATCCATACACGTTGAACTAACTTCGGCTAGCCGTACGTGTGCTGTTTGGGTTTTCTGATCAATACAGTTGCATGTTCATTGATTTTCCTCATGGAAAGTGGGAACCAGAGAATTATGTTAATCGGCTTTTTTGTCATTGATGCTGTGCTAGCTGGTGGTGCATCAATGCTGCCTGTCACATCTGTGTGTGAAGAGCCAGAACAAGTAGGCAGAATTAGCTTGGCCTTGTTCAACACCATCAATCACTGTTATGCTTCGTGCTGCCAGCAGGCAGTTTACCTCAAATCAATCACTTTTATCAATATCTATGAAATCAAGACAAGCATAAATTAAAGGGTTTAATCTCTGAATTAAACTTTCAAGATAAAACCTCAGTTTATTGGTAATTTTTTTGATGAGTCCACAATTAGATGAAGATGTACCAGGGACAATCTTACACTTTTTACATAAAATAAACAAAAAGTTTATTATTTTTTCGATATTTGGATTGTTCCAATTCTAATATCAGATGGTATTTTACTGAACCTGTATATCAAAACAATATTTTTCTACGGCAATGTTATAAAATTATAAATGGCGATAAATAAAATAAGATGATGATCATGTGTGCATTTGCACTGTTGAAGTTTAAATTAAGCTGTCTCTCAGCCCTATTAATACATACTGTGGTATTAATGGGTTTGAGAGTGTAAAAAGTACAACTATGAATTATTTGCATCAATAATTAGCATCAGTAAAGTTCTTTACATACTGTAGAGGTAGCAGGATCTAATGAATGTGATTTTTGTAAGTCATCACTAAGCCAGTCTTCTATTATCTCATTTTTAGTGATTTTTTTAATTCATTTTTATTAGTTGCTGTGTAATTCATATGTAGTAAGGGTGTAGTGATATAGTAATATATTGTATCGTATCATTCAATACAAGACTACAAGCTTTAATATGTATGTGTTCTGAACAATATGTTTGTCACAGACCTCCACATATATATTACATGGGGTAAGCATAATCACACCATATTTCATACTTGGAAAACGCAAATCAGAAGAGGTTTTGAGATCTATTTTCCCAAAGACACTGTTTTTCAACTAATACCACTGCAGACATTACCTGGATGAAACATTCTCACTCTCTCCTGCTGCTTTAAGACAGGTAATGATGATTCAGTCCAGGTTGAAGAAATCAGCACAGGAATTAGGAAATTCATACCTCAATTTAGATACACTCCTGTGAGAATTTCAAGGGCTGGGGGTAAATTTTTAAACAAGGTTTCGTCTGTAAAATTTAAGCCGGTTAATAAAAAAATACTTAGAAATAGACAAATAATGTGCCCTTTATAAGATGGAACTTTTTGTATTAGTTTAGGTCGGGAGGGAATTTTGCTGAGATCTGGCAACCACATAGCAACCAAGGCATGGCCTGAGCACTAAAGATTAAATTGTTAAGTTGATGTTTGATACATTCTAAAGCACAATAATACTTTAATCATTCAGATGATGCTTATTTTGGATGTATAGAAAGACCCCATCATATCATATCATATCATATCATATCATATCATATCATATCATATCATATCATATATCAAATTTCCCAGTCTTTCCAGTCAAAAATCATTTGCAGCACAAAAGATGACATCCATGTGAGTGATTTGTGTGTGTGTGTGTGTGTGTGCCTGTGGGAGGGATGCTATGGGACAGGGTTATTTTGGGATTCATGTATATTAAAATCCTATCTCTCTGTTTTCATAATAATCCCCCATCACTATAAATCTCACATATTCAGAGGAGCTTTAGTGAATTATAATCTCAGAGCCAACAGCAAGCTTCAGTGATGCCGCCTTCTTGTGAATCTTAGGTGAAATCTATTTCATGCCCTTCCTAGTCATAATCAAATCAATAGCATGTCTGTAAACACAAATAAACAGTGCAGAAAGCTCCACTCTCAGAGAAACGCAGGCCAAATGTTGATGCATGCCAAGGAAAGGTATCTTAAATTACACCATAAACAATGGGTCAGTAAAACCTAGAATGAAGGCAGCTAGGAAGCTGAACTACACTCATTTGGATTGTACACCAACTTTTTAAATATAGTAGTGCTGCAAATACTCAATTTTGATTGGTCAGATAGCAGATCTAACAATAATGCCACTTGCAAGGTTTTTATGAATATAATACAATATAAAATAATATTTAATATATTTTATATTTTTTATAGCATTTACATAAGAAATTTAGTATTCATGAAAATCCTATAAAATTGGAAAAACCTTTGTATCCTACTTATGCTCCTGGGTGATTGTATATTTATTTTAAGATTTGATAGATACCTAGTGATTCCGAGCTAGTTCATTAAATTAAAAAGGCAACTCTGCATTCAGAGGACCTTTAGAGAATTATAGTAATTTCCTAGCACATAAATAATGAATATTTAATTACTTAATAATGAATATTTATTTATACACGGGTAGAAAGCTTCAATAAGTTGTCCCTCAGAATAGCTTCCAGAAATAGCCGACTCAGCTGATTCACTGTCCGGGGCTTTGAATGTTCACAATAATGGTGCATAATCCTGAAGTACTGGGCTAGCCAGTTGTGATCTATTTTATTTCAAGCCAGCATATGTGGGATATGGATCATTCTAATCAGGATTCAAGATTGAAGATTAGGATTTTTTTCCAACCCCTTGTTCTGGAACACACCCCTGATAAACATGAAGCAACCACTGGGACTAGGAGAAAGTGTGTTTATACCACCGTTCATCAGCGTTTTACAGTTTAATTTAATTTAATTTGCTTTGTTTTTATTTTAATTAATTAAATTACATTTTATTTTTATTTTAGTTTAGTTTAGCTATACAAACTCAAGTAGTATAAGCAGTTAGTTAAACTAGTTTAAAATGTTAACTAGTCAAAAACACTAGAATTGAGAAGGAGCCACGCCTCTGTCTCATAGGATTTATCAGTCTTTAATCCTCTTGTTTTCCTTCTGCATATAGAACACAAACCCACATTTAATTCAGCGTTATGACCTGAAGTGTATAGCCAGGTCCATAAGTATTTGGACAGCGACTAAATGTTTTTGTTCTTTTTGCCTCTGTGCGAAAGTGAATTGGACGTGGAGCAATAAAAGACATCACTGACGTGTAAACTTTCAGCTTTAATTCCAGAGGTTTCACAAAAATGTGATGCATTAAACATTTAGGAATTACTGCCATTTTTGTGTGATCAGAAGTAATTGGACAAACTAACATCATTATAAATATAAGACATTTTTTTATACAGTGACATCACCAAATGCTGATTTTCTTCCCTTGATCTGCTTTTGCCAAGGCTTTACTGAAGTTGCTTTCACCTGCTGCTTGTTTGCAGATCTTTCTATTCTCAGTAAAGTTGTGACCAGGTGACTGACTCAGCCATTTAAGAACTTTCCATTTCTGTTGGGTTGCATTTGTGGTATGTTTTGTTTCGTTATTCATCTGTACTATCCGTTTTGCAGCATTTGACTGTATCTGAACAGAAAGTATAGCCCTCTACACTTCAATTCATTCTGCTACTTCTATTAGCAGCCACATCATCAATAATCACAGTGACCCAGTGGCAGCCATACTGTAAATGCACATGTTATAACACTGCCTCCACAATGTTTGACAGATGATGCAGTATGCTCTTGCTCTTCTTTCCTTTTCCATACTCTTTTTTGTCCAAAGAATCTTGCTCCAAAACTAGACAGGTTTTGTTAGATATTTTCTAAGTCTAATCTGGCCTTTCTGTTCTTGTTAGTGTTAGCAGTAGTTTGCAGCTTGAGGTAAACCCTGTGTAATTACATTCATGAAGGTGTCTCTTGATTGTAGACTTTGACAATGACACGTCTACCTCAGGGAGAGTTTTCTTGACTTGGCTAGACGTTGTGAATGTTTTTGTTCACCAAGAAAAGAATTCTGTGATCCATTTTAGTTGTGTTCTGTAGTCTTTCATTCCATTAGGGGTTTGCAAAAAAGCTTACCGATGCATTACTTGAATGTGGCCACACCTAAAGTCCAGTCCTCACGTTTCTGCTACCAGCCAAACAATGGCATCCTTTACTTGCATCATCACCTCCTTGGAATACACATTGACTGCAATTCAAATTCACCACTTGACTTTGACTCAACTTATAAAATAATGAGGAAACAAGTTCCACCTGGCCATGAAACTGCTTACCAGTCAAGTATCCAACTGCCTCGTTCCAAATCCAGTGGGGTGGTGTACAGAGGAAAATTCTAAACATTGTGTTACTGTTTAAATACTTATGAACCTGGCTGTGTAAAGTTATATAAATGTTATATGAGGTTCTCTCAAGCCCAATTTTCAATAACACTCATGCACTTTTCTGATTTTGTTTCCCATACTTTTTAAACATTTCTATTTTAAATCATTTAAGTTATGAAATTATTCTTCAATGCTATTTTTAGAACCATGTATACTTGACTTTAGATGGTAAGGACAATTGTTCAGAAGCAAGATCATTTCCTATGTTGTTTTTGGGATTGTGTGTGTGTGTGTGTGTGTGTGTTTGTGCAAGATTCATTTTGGTCCTGATTGAATACGGCAGCAGAAAATCAATTAAAGAAATACTGCTGAACTGAGTGAGTTGAATGTTGACATTTATTATTATTATTATTATTATTATTATTATTATTATTATTATTATCATAAAAGGGCCTGCTGCTTATCTAATTAGTTGAGTAAGGATTACAGTTATATTTTTAATCTATCTTAGCTTATAAGATTATAAGACACAAAAGGAAACGTGTATTAAACATGCATTATCAGCATTCACTTAGCTTGACCAAGAAATAATAAATAATTATATTCGGAATCAGTTTCCAATCATTGTCTCTAGGGACAAGTGTAGAAGTAATGGCCGATTAATTGCATCGGTCTTTCTTCAGTTATATGCAGTATTGCATACAGGGTGGAATTTGGCTAATGATTTTATTTAACAAGACTGTGTCATGCCATGGACAGACAAATCCAAATGGTGGTTCAAGCAATCAATAAACAGACTAGACAAGGCAAACTCGATAAACGAAACAGACAGGGTCAATTGCAGTATGCACTCTGGTAAAGGATTGATAACATCACTAGTGATTAGCTTGAAGTAATACTTCACAATGAACCAAGGCTTCTGGTGTGTATATGTAGTGAACACGTGATAGGGAGCATGCCCTATAAATTGAGCGCATATGACACGTCATGTACTTTATTATTAGGTGGAGGATGTAGATGGAGTATCACATTACAGTCCTTGTTAGTAAAATAATAAAACAGCTGTCGTTGAGTATGCATATTTAAAGGCATTATGTATTATCTTAACAGTGTTAAAAGTGCTGTTCACAAGGTGGCAGGTTTAGTAACAAGATTACAGAGCTCTGTAGTGCTCAGCCCTGAGCAGAGTGGATTATTCGAAGCTTAACCTGATGTGGCACAGAGCATGAAGACTGGTGTCCTGGGAAACATGCTACTAATGTAGCTACGCTTACTTTTACAGTTCATTATTCATCTGGCAGATGCTTTTATCCAAAGCCACTTATAATTGAGCTGAGCAGCTGAAGGTTATGAGTCTTGCTAGAGGGCAGTGATTCAAGCCCACAGCCTTCTAATCAGAAAGCCCTCACGGCTTTATCATTACAGTCCTTATCGACCAACTTTTTTCTTCCGTTCTTTATGTGTTCTTTAACATGTGTCATATGTAAAACATTAAGTGTTATTCAAGCCACACTGTCCAACAATCTTCTCCTCTCTTCAGTCTCTATTCTCCAAAAGAGATACAATCACAGTTCAATCCAATAGCTGCTATGGATTTTCCACTGCTTTCTGCTACTTTCTCAATTCTAAAAACATTTTCTGGTACCTTCTACAAGGGCAGAAATTCAAACTCGCTTTACAATTGAAAAGATTTACCTGTTAAGAGCAATTAAAAGAGTTAAGCAGGTATCATTGCTGCCCCATAGCTTCAGAATCTGCCAGTGTTGAATTGGCATCTTCTCCCCACATGGGTTTCCTCCAGTTTTCTCTCACCTCCGAAAAGCATGCCAGATGGACTGCCTCTAGGTGTAAATAAGTGTAAAAATGTGTGTGTGACCACAATAGAGTGGTCACTGAAGATGTATGAATGAACAGTAATCATCTTTTCTTTTGCTTCATAAACATATACAGTAGTTATTTCTGGTATTTGAAGTATATTTTCCTCAAGCACAAATTTACTGTTTGGAAAAACATGTGCTTATCAAAATTTTATTTTGCACATTATTTGTTTGTTCTACATTAATTTACATGGAATTGTAATCATCAGTGATTTTTGCCTTAGTTAATATGTGGTAAACATCAGCCTCAGGTGATACAGATGATCCGATCTCTCAAAGCCCTTTCAGATTTAGTCCGGGATGTCTACATGTATATACATATACATACGCAGGGGCATCTGAGATATTTGAAACAGCTACCTGTTTCTGTAACCCTGGTTATGCAATCGCAGCTGCAACCTTAAACATTTTTTCAATGCCTACATAATAGTTAAGTGAAATGCCAACGATCTGTTTAGTTTAATTCTTCACATTGTCATTATGATCTTGACCTTGTGACCTCAGTCGCACATTGTGATGGAAAGAAAAAAATAGCTTTTTTCACTTCTGCACAAAGGGAATCTTCATTCTGGTGTGAAAGAAAACTAGGCCTTGGTGGTCTTTAAAGGTTTTCACTGAATTGAAAAGATTCTGGACGTTTCCGGAGCTCAGAAAGGACAGTGTTTTAATGTGGTTAACGATATTAGATACAAAATGAAGTGTAGAATACAAGCTTAACATATAAAGCTTATATCTAAAAACAAACACTTAAAACCATATGCAGATAAAAATACACAGAAAAAGACATTATTAAAATAAGGTTGCATTAAGAGCATTCACTGAGGTTATAAACCTATAGCACACACATTTACACCTCATTTCTTAGTATTCATTCATCTTCAGTAACGACTTTTTCCTAGTCAGGGTCACAGATTCCAGGAACAGGACAGGAAGCTAGTCCATCTCATGGTACCATGCACACACACACACACACACACACTTCTACATCCAGTGGCAATTTAGTATAGATAATCCAGGGAGGAAATTAAAGTATGTTTTAAAATGCTTGGTGTTCCCACTAAAGATTTCTGTAAGGTAAAAATGACTGTAATGGTTAAAAGGATGGAGTTGATTACGATTTTGGGTGGGGTTGTTGCTCATTGAGCCTGCCCCTATTTTTACCCTTGTACAGAAAGCACTGCTCCTACTTATGGTGGTTAAATTAGAGATTGAGTCGGGATGAGAGGCAAAAAATTAGTCAAATACAGGAAGTCTGAGCAGAGGCTGAGACAAAGCCATGAGCAGCATTAAAGACAAGGGCCAGGACAGGAACACAGAGCATTAGTGATAGAAATCGAGTGTCTTGGGGGCCAGCAATTGAAAAACTGCCTCAGGAGCTTGACCCCCAGAGCAGGTGTCTCAAGGGCTGTTGTTGTTTGACATAAAGATTACCTAACTATTGTAAATCTTTCTGGATGACCATCAAGAGACTGCAGTTACACCAGAATGAGGACGACTGAAAAATCAGCAGACCAAGAGCTAGGTTATACAAGAGATGGTTTATTGTGTGCACTTGGTGTTATTCTAAACATACAGGAAGTTGGATACAACTGTCTTTTTTTGTGCACATGCAAAAGACGCTCCAGAGCATACACCTAGATAATGCCCAAGGCTACGATAAGAGAAAAGCGGAAAAACATGACAAGGACAAAAACATCATGACCCAAGGAGCAAGCATGTGTACATCATAGGAGAACAAAGAACATGCATGTGTGCAATCTAAGCGTGAAGACTCAGATTGGATTGAACTGATTTTGATTGATTAAATCATGTATCTAATCGTAGAGAAGTAGTAAATAGTTCAACTATTTCCCCTTTGGACAACCCTAAAGGCATCCAATAAAGCAAGCTTAAACGTATGTACAATACTATATACCATAACCATTGGCCAGGTGAATATTCATCCCAAAAATTAGGATATGTGTAAACTCTACTACCTGTGTAACAAATATAGAAAAATAGCAAGGAATGCAATGATAATAATGTCAAATTAAATGTATTTTCACACTGGCAGGCAACAGTTGCTTTTCTATGGATGCGTACAGCAAAGAACCAATATTTTAATGCCAACAGTAAGTGACATGTGAATTAAAACTTTCTTTATTCTATGCAGCTAGGCATGAAGTTTGCAAAGCAACCAGTCATATGCCGTGTGAAGTTCAACTACCTCTAATTAGTGTCCCATATACCTGTGTTTCATCTTTTCCTGTCATATATGACCTCTTATTAAATGTACATAGGGGCTTTACAAAGAAAAATAACAGCAGGGATCGCTGGGGTCGATGGTGTACAGTCAGCTAGTTTTGCTAATTTGCTCATGAAGCTAGTACGAAGCTTAGCATGTTGCGTGAATGACCAACTTGAATACATTCTGAAGAAAAGTGGTGTGTATAAAACTGCATAGCAGCCTGCAGCCTATACATTTTGGTTCATATAGTTTATCATCAGAACTTTGAAAAAATGCTGAACAGTGCATGCACAGTCAAGCAACAGCATTAGCGGGCACTACATGCCCACAAGAAGCAATCTACTAATCGTGTGAATGTAAGGTATAGCGCTGAACTGATGTGAAGGTAAATATCATGATCAGAATTAGAATAGACGTTGGTCTCTGAGAGCTACCAACCAAATTTCGTTGTATCACTACAATGACAATAAAGACTCTTTAACTTATCTTATTTTGAGTTGTACATCAATCCGTTTTTAAACCTAGGGGATGGCATCTGGGCAGCACAGTGGTGCAACAGGAAGTAGTAATGTTCCTCACAGATGCAGAGTAAGTGGTTTGTTCTTGAACTCCTTTTACTCTCTGTACAGAATTTCATGTGTTCTCCTCATGTCCATATACATCTCTGGTCACTGGAATGGCAGCTGCTTGCATCAATCTCAAGTCAAACTCCAGGTTGAGGACAGGAGCTATTTTATCTCATGATCAGGATCACACTTAGCCCAGTATCCTGCTTCCTTCAACCTGCAAACATTTACACCCTTCATATGCTTTTCATATAAATGTATATTTTATATGAGCATCTAGGTCACTCGGAAATAGTTATCTTCTGATTGCACCCCTCTGGGTTTTCCCACAGCTTTGTCCTGATATTGAACAATCTTATGACATCTTATGACATATGTCTTATGACAGCTCAAGAAAAAAAAATGAAAAAACTGGAGCAAAAGAATGCATGTTGAGAAAACACTGATGAATAGTCAAGCCCAACAAAAGCCCTTCTGTGGTTCAGCAGTCTCTTGTTCCAATTGTCTCACATTTAGTACATAACCACCTTCAGGATGTTCTGCCATATTTCCTATCTAGACAGACAGACAGATAGATAAATAGTATGTGTGTAAAACAATGCTATTATCTGTATCTCTATCAGTTTAAGGCTCTAGATATCTGTATCCATATTTGGCTTTTAAACCTAAAGTAGGCGTGTCCTAACCCTATATCTGTGCCTCTGAAAACAAACCCATAAGTAGAAATGCTAGCACACCCAGCATGGTCTGTTCATAATTAGTCTCACCTAGAGATGTGCACGGGTCTGTTTATGATTAATGTATTATTTTTGTTTGTACCTACCCTGTACAGAATAATTTTGAGATCTGACAAGAATAACAGTTGGTATGGAACTTTATTGGGATGTGTGGGATCAGACAGTTTTACCCTACAGCACTGAGGGTTTTTTGGAGACTTACACTGCATTGCCCTGGTACACATGATCTCTCTATTCATAACCTGTGGTTGTATTCGGTAAAAAGACAACAATTTCAGGAATTCTGGGGCGGAAATAAATGAAAAGCTGAATAAAGGCGAGTAATCCTTTGTATCTTTTCTTAATTCTTTTCCGAATCTCCCCTGTTTGTTGAAATTCATCAGCATCTTCTCATACTTGCAAATTCACAACAATTGTCACAATTCAAGTCAAATAAAAGGCACTGGGGATAGAGATGGAATTTAGCTTGTAGCATTTTCTGTGATTTAATTCAGTTACAATTTCGTACAATCCAATAACAATACGCTTGTTCATGAAATCATGTATATTTGTATACGTAGATAGACTCCTGTCTTTTTTTTTTAAGTCTAAAAATAAAAAGTCTCTAAGCAGCTTTCTAATGAGGTTTTACAGACACCCCATCTGAAAGAAAAGACTTCTCTTGTAGGGTTCAGTGTAAAACCTGATAGATGGTATGTTTTTGGCATGGATTCATGTGGACCAAAAGTTCAAGCAAGGATAGGCATATGACCCCCAGAGGAAAACTGCTTTTTTATTTGTTGTTGTTGTTGTCACTAAAGAAAAAAAAAACTAAAAGTGCTTTAGTGTTTTAATTTAGGTTTATGTGTAGTGTAGCATTAATTGTATTAATAATTAGGTCAGTGGACAGTTCTTAGGAGGATAACAAGACAAACGTGTGTGTGTGTGTGACAGAGAGAGAGAGAGAGAGAGAGAGAGAGAGAGAGCATGTGCAGCTTTCTAAGCTTTGTATGCATGTACTGGTCCATGCTCTTCAATTGTGCTGTGTGATTACAATAGAGGAAAGACTCTAAAGTCCAGTGGTATCGTGCGCGTGCTCTGTCTTACACCTGTTTTACACACCTTGTCTCCGGCAAACTTTCTTCCACAGGCAGAGGGGGAACTCTCTTCCCCTTTAGCCTTATAGGGAACAACCCGTGATGCTCGTCTCGCACTAAGCAGTAGCAAACAGTAGCACTTTCTCCTCTCTGAACTTTTTGCTCGGGGTTCCCCATCACTCCGGAGCCGAACAGCATGGCGGGACACACCGACGAGCCTTGGAACTACAGCAGCGCGGAGCTGCACGAGCGCACCACCTCGGTAAGACCTCGTTCATACCTGGATAACTTCAGCCTTGCAGTGAAATTGTCTTCTTGTTATATCACTGATTGTGGGATGAAGCAACTTGCTCCGTACTATTATATCTGACCAGTGTAAGATCTTAAAGAGCGCGCGCGTGGATGGATGGATGGATGGATGGATGGATGGATGAATGAGCGCGGAGCTTGGGGAAATGCCTGTGGTCTGTCACGCGCTACAGTTCAAACTCATTCACGCTGATGAGGTGACGTTCAACAGGCTCGTGAGTGCGGGTTCTGCATCCTGTGCATGATTTATTTTATTAAATCATGCAATTTGATTTAATACCACTGAGAAGAAGGTGTGCACGTGTTAGTGCAGCTATCAGTGATATTTTTGCATCTACCAACAAGCCTTTTCTGTTTAACTTTATGGGATGACTTGTATGCAGATGTGTTGCGAGGAAATACAGTGGGGGGGGACGCAGCTATTAAGTCGTACAGAGTTGGTTTATCACGTGCTCCTGATCAATCACTGCTTTAAGCAAGATTCATAAATTGTATAAGCTCAGTATAAGTATGTTACGTTAGGCTATAGTAATTCTATTTCTATTCTGTAGTAATTTTGGGGAATTTTCAAGTAAACGTAATAAGCAACAGGAGTTCAGCCGCGCTGGAGAGACAATTTGCGCTCAACATCTGCAGAGCGCAGCAGCTGGATTAAGAAAGAGAATCTTTCTTAGTGTAAAGCCGTGACGTCTTCATTTGATAGTAAACTACATCACGGTGTCTTGTAATCTCATGTGCCCAGTCGCCGAGCTGACATTATAGATGATGCTCACGTGGAGACATTTGCTGCTAATAAACCGGTCGATATTAATTAGTGCACTATAGATAAGAGCTCTTTAGATTCCGCCACTTTTTTTGTTTTCTTTCTCACTCCGCATCATGTAAGGAAGTCTTGATGAAAACGTATTGGACAGCAGCTGTGTTGCCAGCTATTTTCAGGGGTCACTAATGCATGCTCAAAAACCGTCTAGAAGTCACCCCGTGACGTCACTGGATAATTTGCATATTCATCGTTGTGATTACTTGCATATCAAAACCTTCATATTCTTCATATTGTAGAAGTGAATAGATTTTCGTTTATCAGAATAGACATATTATTATTATTATTATAGAATAATAATAATAATAATAATAATAATAATAATAATAATAATTTTAATGCTACGCTTTTACCGCTGCAAGTCTTCAGTCGTTGTACTATGAAGTCGCCATTAGGCCTTCCTAGTACTTGTTGCCATTGTAATAACGTTTATAAGTGGCATGTGCAACTAGCATTCTAAATTCAGTTTTCTTGCTGCAAAATAAAACATTTTAGATGGAAAGTGTTTGTATATAAAATTCAGCAGTGTATTTATGCATCATATCATACGATATAAGAAGAAAAGCAGCATGTGATGTTTGTCATGGATCTAGTGCGCTCTACTATCTTCACGACCTTTCGTTGTTGCTGCACCAAGTTCCTCGATATTTGCATAAACTCATCTTATCAGTGATGCATTGCTGGACACGCCTGCGTTTAGTCACCAACGGTTACTGTCACTCATGTCACTGGACGTCACCAGCTTTCATTGAGAATAAATAATCGGTTGCTTTGTCGCTGCAAGTCGCTGTATGCGTGAATGCTGAATAAATTATTCCCTTAAAGACAGAAGTCATCTTTGGTCATTGCATCAGAAATATTTACATATTCACAAAAGCAGAATTGCTACTAGTTATTTTTTTATTTATGAAAATTTATTTATTTATAAAATGCTATAGCCACATAACAAGAACTCAGATTATAAAGGAAGAAGACTGAGCTGTTATATGAAACAGAGTGCTTAAACACAGTAAACTTCACAATGATTACAAAGCTGAATTTATTAATGTATGAAACATCACTTTAATGTTGGAAGCAAAGTTAGGTCATGTTCTCACTTAGTTATAGCTGCAATAAATGGTCATTCCTCTCTCTCTCTCTCTCTCTCTCTCTCTCTCTCTTCTCTTAAAAAAAATGAATAAAAAGAAACCAGCATAATCTCCTCTGTACTGAAGACCTTCCCTATCAGATCAAAGTTGCAAAGCAATGTACTGCTGTTAAAGTGCTTACACCACAAGACAAAACGCCTTCCCTAAATGTTACATAAACATTACCACATGCAATGATTAGAGGTTTTACTTTATTACAACACTGTCTTTAAAAAAAAAAAATTCATTTATTATCAGTATTATGTGGCACATCTGTCATCAATGTCCCTCTGTATGAGCTGCTATTATGAAATCAATAACATACTCTTTTCTTTTTGTCAGAACGTTCAACTGAACTAGATCTAAAAAGATGTAGTGGTGAGTAGCCTGGGAATATACACAAAGAAATATGCTTGGAATAATTAGCTACTTATAAATACAGTATAGCCAAGAATAGAGTTTAAAAGAAGAACAAAGAAGTGTGCTGGTGGAAAAATCAACGGTTATCAGCGATTGGTTGGTAAGATACAGAGGTTCATTCAAAGAATCAGTCAAATATACAAACATATCACTCTCATACTGACAGACCAATCAGTAATTGGTCACTGGGAACACTGGTCATCAGTTATTGATCTTTGGGAACAGTGGTGATTAGATGTTGAGAACAGAACTCGGTTATATTTTACACACTGGTAGTGAGAGTTGTCAAAGTTGTCAAACCTAGACACCGGGTTGCTGCAGGAAGTGATGTCATTATGTATATTTATACATAAGTTTATTTAAAAAAATATTATTTAACGGAAGGAAGCTGGCTGCAAAAATGCTACCATTTAAAATATATATATATACATTTTTAACATGAGGACACATGCATCTTCTGTAGATTTAATATAAGAACACAGTATTCTGTACACTTGATGTCTTCCAGAAGGTAAAATAGTAAAATAATAAAATACACTCTTACTTACTCTTGTTTATTAATTTTCCATCAAAACAATTAATAAGTGACACACACACTCAGCACTGTTAGAGCTCAGAATAGGGTACACCAGCTGTAGTTTACTCCATTTTTAAATGAAAATCCATTTTTTCTTAAGATTCCACTGATTCCTGGGCAATAGCGTCTTCTAGCATTCATATGTTGTGATTTTAGGCACATTTTTAAGCAGGAGTATAGCTTTCACACAATTCTTCTTCAGCCGATTCTGTGTGCTGACGGATCAATTTGACCTGTGGTTCACTGTCATTTGGTGTTTTTTTGTCATGTGACTCTGTATGGCACCTGCTTACAAATAGCACATTGAGCTGATTGTGAAGTTATTATATACATGTAATTGTCTGGATAAAAACACAACTCCCAAATGGTTTTTGACTTGCTTCACATTTACATTTCCACATCAAGTTGCTGTCTGTATAAACACAAAGCAGAGTTCAGTTTATTTGGACATGACTTCAATGGTCAATAAAGCACACATTGAGCCTGGACATGATTGATCATAATCAAGGGATGTGCTTTTTATTAGATTTAGTAGCGTTTGAGCATGTTTAGTCCACACTGTAATGGACCTCTGACCTTTACCTTTCTGAAGCTGATAGCTTCATCTAAGGTCATTGATAAGGTGACTAAACACAGTGCTATAACGGAACAGTGACTTTGGAAGATGTGTCATAAGGGGTGATGTAAACAACTAGCGCAGAAGTGCTTCAGCAGGTCACAGGCGAAGGGAGGGACAGTGAGCATACATGTATATGAATACTTCCAGTCAGAACAGCGTAACTAAACAGAGAGAGGCTGAAGCACAGTCATGTGGTTACCATGAGACATCAGCACTCCTCCATTCCATTTGAAAGTCATGGGGGATTGCATAAGATTGGTAGACTGACAGCATCAATATCTCATTTTGTCTTGATTCTCCTTCAATTTTCACATCGGTACCAACAAGGAGAGTTTAATTCCCAAAGCCCTGACTAAACACGAACATTTTACCAACTTTTGAAGCTTATTCCAAATATTAGTATTGATATTGAACAACACAGGCTTTTTGTGTAGTATTGACAAAATATTGATAAAATGGTAAATCCTTTTGATTGATTGATTGATTGATTTATTGGGGTTACATTTTACATTTGATTTCTTTTTACAGTTGTGTTGGCAAATGCTGTCCTGCAGCTATCCAATATGATATAATATAATATAATATAATATAATATAATATAATATAATATAATATAATATAATATAATATAATATAATATAATATAATATTATATATATAATATAATATAATATAATAAATTATAACATAATATAATATAATATAAAGTATTGTGAACAAATGTAATATTCTTTAATTTTATGTCAGCTGTGTTTAGAATCTGTCCTTTAAAAATGTAACCAACTTTTTGAACTTCTTTCACATCAACAACAACAACAACAACAATAATAATACAAATAATAATAATAATAATAATAATAATAATAATAATGATGATGATGATGATGATGATGATGATGATGATGATGATGATGATGATAAGAAGAAGAATAAAAAGAATATCAAGAGGATGGTCAGACATTATTTAAAAATAAGCAACTAAATAAAATTAAACCTTTGAGATGTCAAATTATTGCTTTATTATATTGCTGATGCTGACACTACTGAAACTGGTGTTACTGGGAGTCAGTCAACAGCATCACACTGTAACTGGTATAAAACCCAATATTCCTAAGATCCTGTAAATAGTCTAAATGTTCATGTCATGATTGACAGATTTGTTGATCGGGCTGCAATAGGGGCCTTTTTATAGAAGTTAGAAGTTTTTAATAATACCAGCTTAGGTAAATCCCATTCACATTCTAGCTATTGAACTGAGCCTAAGGCACTGGTTTGAATAGTTTCTCTTCCGTTCTCGAGCATTTACCTTAGAGCTTTGTGTACGGAGGGTGCCTGGGGATAGACTCACTTAAAGTCAGTTATTTTTTGATGTTTAAGTTTATGTGATACCTCGATAAGAATAAAGGAACCTACAGCAATGGATTTTGACCTGGGGGATTTTTTATTTAGCTGTCCTTTTTTCAGGTCAGAAAATCTGATTTAATATTAAATTAATTTCTCAGAAAAGACACAGTTTTAATTGGCTGGAACTAAGGTAGCATTTTAAGTTAGCTATCGGTTCTACGCTGATGATGTACAAGACCAGGCCTGACTTCAGCATACTGTCACCCAATAAGTAACTGTAAGATTATAAGATATAAGAATTTCATGATGTCTCAATAATTTAACTGTTCGACCCTTGTGTACGGCTCCTGATAGTCCAACTCAGAATTTTACTTACTTTGTGCAAAGTTTTTTTGTTTGTTTTTTTTTAATTAATTTATGTTTTTCACCATTGGAAATAAAAATCAAAATAATATACAAAAGTTTGACACAGAACTCTACGGTTTATCTGATCTGAGAGCGGCGCCTCTCCTGGTGTGTTCAAACATCTTCAGTTGTTTTACAGTGATGCTGGATAATATACCAAGACATCAAATAAGGGCTTCCTAATTTATTTATTTTTTTTTACTTCAAGTTGAATCTGGGAAGGCAGATTTGCATGCTCATTATAGTAAAGATATTTCTTGATCTCTACACAGCAGGAATTACTGACTGAACATTAAGAGATTTGGAAAGACAAAGCACAGCAAAGCAAGAAAATAAGCAAGAAGATTTAAGAGAAAGAGCAGAATTGGACAGATCTGTATAGAACATAAATAAATGAACCCTTTGTACCAGTACACCGGTGTTCCATTTCACTTCAGAATGAAAGTCAGACATTTTCTATCAATAAAAACTAATGAATTATTTTATCTCCAAAAGTCTGATATAAAATGAGTCAAGACTCTTCTTTCAGTGCTCAAAGGCTTTCAGTGTGAGATGTGTGTTTTTACTTCAGTTTGGATAATATTACACAGAGTTTTAGAACTTAGATACATAGATTTTCCAAACAATGCCATTAGCAATGTGATGCCTGCTTTGTCTTATATTCTTTGATGTGTAAGGATGCACATTTGCTTATCTCACTTTGTATGAAGTTGATTTGATTTACACTCTTACAAATCTGTAAACTGGCATCATGGAGTATACCTGAAGCTGAAATTAGCTATAGTTAGACTGAGCATGTTAACTGTGGTTCAATAATTAGCACTCAGAGTCAATATACAAAGTAACCTGATGCTATTGTAACCTACATACATAACACTCATTGATATTGGTTCTCTTTGGTTCACTTAGTTCTAGGATGGTGTTTTTTTAACCCTTTTCTTTTTCTTTAACATGAGTAGTGTTCCAGTTTAGTTATTGAATGTTGTGGCCAGATTCAGGTTTGATTCTACTCTTTCATACATAATACATGCAATAAATATCAGGCAGTCTCTTAGCCTTGATCACATCAGTAGTACCCACAAGGTTTAGATGGACAGTTCTTTCTATAAATATCCATCTGACATCTCTTGCAGCAAGCACTGAAGCTGATCAGGCATTTATTACAATCTTCACAATCACTAGTCCAGCCTCACTACAACACCCTTCACAACCAAAAGCCTGCATATTTGGTGGCATTTAAAGTAGGTGGAACTTTCACCTAATTTGTAAACAAAGCCGCAGTTCAACCTTCAGATGATGTCAAAATCTTCCTAATTACTAAATCACCTTGTGTATTTGAGTGCATATTAAACAGTATGAGAGAGGCAATAAACATTAAAATATAGAGGTTTAACAACAGCAGCTTTACAGAAGTATAGAAATATAGAATTTATTAAGTTATTTATAAAGTTGCAATTTATCCCTAACATTTACCCCTAATGAGTAAGCCTGAGGTGGCGGTTGCAAGGAAAAACTCCCTGAGATGATAAGAGGAAGAAACATTAAGAGGAACCAGGCTCAGAACCTGTCCTCATTTTGGGTGACACTGGACAGTAAATTATGTAAATGTAAATAATGTTCTTTCTGAAACATGTTACATTCACATGGAATTGTGCAACCAAGAGCTCCTGAGGAATAATAGGTCAGCATAATTTCTGAGTTCATTATGGACCTAGCACTAATTCCTTCCTGCCCAAAGCTGACGGATGCAACAGCAGTTCAAAGACGGCGCGAGTGGTTCTATCCACAGCAGTCCCCTGGGTCATGGGCAGTCCACATGAATAAGTGGCTCAAGTCATCATTTCTTCTGAAGAGTATTCCACTACAATTGTGATTTTGTTGTCTCCTTCTTACAGAGAGACAATTCTTCTTCTTTTAGTTCTAATTTGTATATTTCTAAAGTTTTATAAACCTGTACAAGTGCTATACAAATAAAACTGAATTGAATTGAATTGAATTAATATTCTTTTCTATGCAATTTCACATAGAATATTCACAGCCCTAGTTTTTCTTTTTAACTCTGTCCCATCGTATCCTGGTAAGAATCATATCCAAATTCAGGAGAGAAACTCTAAGTAATTCAGCAGTGGAAATGACAGCAAAATGTGTCACTATGGTGTTTGATGAAAAAGCATCATTAAAGCATTAAATCATTATCTAGCTCTTCCCTTGACCTGTTATTTGCTTGTCTCATTTCACAGGTGTCTATGATTCAAACTCTTCGGTATCCTTTTCCCACTGTGGATGTTCCAGACCATGCCCACTATACAATTGGCTCTGTTATCTTAATCATTGGCATCACTGGCATGGTGGGCAACTTTCTGGTCATGTACGCCTTCTGCAAGTAAGAGACCTCCTTTTGTTACAGATGTAGCTAGTGTAAAGAAACGTATACAAAGCAGACTGTTGCTCAACATCGTGCTAATAAAACGAAAGAAGCATCAGACCACTGCAGTAGTAGAGGCTAATAGTGGTTGGTGCTACATACATACATCTGATCATGATGAAGGTTAGCAGGCTGCTGAAATAACATTTACACTTGTAGCAAGAGAACTGTAGTGTAAATACCAAGAGGATGAGAATGCCTTTGCAGTCTAAAGTCTTTTATTCACATGGGTCAACGTTTTAGACAAGGGCCTTAAACAGAGAAAAAAAGTAGCACCAATCCCTGCCAGTATCCTGTCACTGGTGTTCAACAGGGGTTTTTTTTGTGGTGTATACCTATTGCTCAGTTACCTTAATGTATTAATAGTTAATTTGAACCCATTAACTGAAAACTTATAGATATTTATCACTCTCAACTCCTGGCCACTTTCCCAGTCTCTCAGCAGAAAACCCCAAACGATATGCACCTAAACCACAGAGATTACACTTCTAACTTTCAGTCTGTCTCTCATCCACGTTCCCTTGTAGGAGCCGAAGCCTAAGAACACCAGCCAACATGTTCATTATTAATCTGGCCATAACTGACTTCCTGATGTGTGTCACTCAGACGCCCATCTTCTTCATTACCAGCATGAACAGGAGATGGATCTTTGGAGAGAAAGGTAATCCAGCATTCAGCAGTGGGCACTGGCTTGCTTAATCTCTTCATCTTCTTTAATCGTGCAGTTCCAGGCCATCAAAAATGGGGATAAAGTGTGTAACATCACATCAGGTTTAGAGGCTGGTTTTGAACATCAAGTGCTTTGTGTATCATTCATTCATCCATTATATACACAGGGTATTTATTCCTAGTGCTGCCTTCTTTTTGTTAGACAATAAATACTAAAAGCAGGCAGTGTTGAGAATGAAAGGAAATCCCTGTAGGAAAGGCAATGTTGAGGAAGCCAATAACAGGGTATGCTTAAGTGTTTAAGGCTTGAACTGATTCGGTGAGGCCTCTCAATTTACTAGCATATCATTTAATATTTGGAATGTAGCCTTTAGAAAAATCTTCCAATCATGTAGTGCACTGTAAGTATGAAAAGCACAGTATCCAGAGCTTACTGGCTAATGATTAACATGTCAGCAACTTCAACAAGCTTTATTTATAGGCAACAAATATAAAGTATATATGCACAAAAGTATGTGGACACCTGACCAACACACCCATATGTGACTATTGAAAACAATGGATATTAATATAGAGTTGGTCCAGCTTGCTGCTAAAGCAGCCTCCACTCTTCTGGGAAGGATTGGCACTGCACTTTCAGAGCATGGCTGTGGGGATTTGTGTTCATTCAGGCACAAGAGCATTAATGAAGTCAGGCACTGATGTTGGGTCAGGAGGTTTTTCATCTCAGTGTTCAATAAGGTTGAGGTCAAGGATTTGTGCAGGAAATGCACTTGAGTTTTTTTACACCAACCTTGGCAAACCGTGTCTTTATGAAGCTTGCATTGTGCACATGGGAACGTCATGCGAGAACAGCTTTGGGCCTCATACACTATATTGCCAAAAGTATTCGCTCACCTGCCTTGACTCGCATATGAACTTAAGTGACATCCCATTCCTAATCCATAGGGTTCAATATGACGTCGGTCCACCCTTTGCAACTATAACAGCTTCAACTCTTCTGGGAAGGCTGTCCACAAGGTTTAGGAGTGTGTTTATGGGAATTTTTGACCATTCTTCCAGAAGTGCATTTGTGAGGTCACACACTGATGTTGGACGAGAAGGCCTGGCTCTCAGTCTCCGCTCTAATTCATCCCAAAGGTGTTCTATCGGGTTGAGGTCAGGACTCTGTGCAGGCCAGTCAAGTTCATCCACACCAGACTCTGTCATCCATGTCTTTATGGACCTTGCTTTGTGCACTGGTGCACAGTCATGTTGGAAGAGGAAGGGGCCAGCTCCAAACTGTTCCCACAAAGTTGGGAGCATGGAATTGTCCAAAATGTCTTGGTATGCTGAAGCATTCAGAGTTCCTTTCACTGGAACTAAGGGGCCAAGCCCAGCTCCTGAAAAACAACCACACACCATAATCCCCCCTCCACCAAACTTTACACTTGGCACAATGCAGTCAGACAAGTACCGTTCTCCTGGCAACCGCCAAACCCAGACTCGTCCATCAGATTGCCAGATGGAGAAGCGCGATTCGTCACTCCAGAGAACGCGTCTTTACTGCTCTAGAGTCCAGTGGCGGCGTGCTTTACACCACTGCATCCGACACTTTGCATTGCACTTGGTGATGTATGGCTTGGATGCAGCTGCTTGGCCATGGAAACCCATTCCATGAAGCTCTCTGCGCACTGTTCTTGAGCTAATCTGAAGGCCACATGAAGTTTGGAGGTCTGTAGCGATTGACTCTGCAGAAAGTTGGCGACCTCTTCGCACTATGCGCCTCAGCATCCGCTGACCCCGCTCCGTCAGTTTACGTGGCCTACCACTTCGTGGCTGAGTTGCTGTCGTTCCCAAACACTTCCACGTTCTTATAATACAGCTGACAGTTGACTGTGGAATATTTAGGAGCGAGGAAATTTCACGACTGGATTTGTTGCACAGGTGGCATCCTATCACAGTTCCACGCTGGAATTCACTGAGCTCCTGAGAGCGACCCATTCTTTCACAAATGTTTGTAAAAACAGTCTGCATGCCTAGGTGCTGCATTTTATACACCTGTGGCCATGGAAGTGATTGGAACACCTGATTCTGATTATTTGGATGGGTGAGCGAATACTTTTGGCAATATAGTGTAGTTCCAGTGAAGGAAAATCTTAAAGCTATAACATATAAAGACACGTTTACAATTGTATGCTTGCAAATTTGGGGGAAGGTTCACAATTGGGTGTGATGGTCAGGTGTCCACATTAGTCATATGGAGTAGTTTAGTTTATTAATAGTTGCATGAATTGCTGCAGCATTAATCATAGAGATTCATACAGCAAAATTCTGTCCTCCTCCACACTGCACCTCGAACAGTTTCACAAACTCTAATTTGTTAAAGTTGTTTGTGAGGGTTGTGCTGATTAAGCCCTTCAAAGTTGCACAAAATGTAGCACTGAAGTTCAGCAAGTGCAGCTGATGTTACAACTGTGACCACTTTATCATGCTTAGATGAGACCAAAATGAAATGTGTAAACCACGACATGCCCAGATGAGTTCATTAGAGGGCATCAAACTAAAACCCTCTAGTCTAGTAGTATCGTATTGCATAGTGTTATACTATAACAGTATAGTGCTGGAGCACACACATGTTTTTCTGCCTCTGCCAAGTGCTTAGGTCTTAGCCATACACGAATTTTTAATTCTTTGAATTCTTTTATAATGTAGCATAATATTTAACTTGACAAAAAGTAGTTCTGTCAGAAAATCTAGCAATGATCCCAGACTTTTACAAGCAGGGTACATCATCCTTCAGTTGGATAGACTGAGACGCCTTTGATCACTAATGGAAGTGTGTTTTTAAACCTTTGCTGTTTGAAGCGAGGCACTTACTGGATGACTGAATCAGTCGAAGCACATTGAGCTTGTTTCCTGGTCAAAAAAACCCTAATCTTTCTTTTTCTCATCCTGTGTCATGCTGCAGACTTTCCATTTTCTTTGTTCTTTCTAATGAATAAAAAAAGATTCATTCATTCATTGCAGCCTTCATTAATTAATAGCTAATACTTATTACAGTTTTGATGACTGTATATTACTTTTTATTAAATTCAAAATCAAATTTTATTCGTCACATACATAATCGTACACAGTGTGATATGCAGTGAAATGCTTACACGACTGTTATGACCCTAGGAAAAGGAAAAGGAATAAGGACAGAACGAAAGACAGGATAAAAAATATAAAAATAAAATACAAAAATACGCAATATAAAAAATAAGAATACGAATTATACTAAAGTACGAAATATAAAAATATAAAAACAAGTTCGCAGTAGCAAAAAATATAATAGAATAAAAACAGAATAAAATATAATAAATATAAATAAAGTAGGGTATGTAAGAATAAGAATATGTATATGTGTAAAAGTGTAAAATGTACATACAGGAAGTGTAAAATACAACAGCTGTGATGCAAAGTTATGTAAAAGTATAAATTTATATAAAGTTATATAAAGTGTAAAGTGAATAGAGTGTAGTGCAATAGTGTCCAAGGTGCAGACAGCAGCAGTACAAAAATTATTGCAAAATTATATAGAGTGAAGTGTGTAGTGTGCAATAGTGACCAAGATGCAGACAGCAGCAGTACTGGGTGGTCACAAAGTGGAATGAGGTGATGAGAGCGGTAAATGTAGTAGCTATAGAGCAGCGATGTCCGATCTTATCTGGAAAAAGCCGGTGTGGGTGCAGGTTTTCATTCCAACCAACACCTGAGTCTACTGCAAGCCAAAATCAAACTTGGATAGATACTGATACAGATTAAACAGAAGGAATCAGATGTGTCTCCTGCTTGATTTGGTATTAAAACCTGCACCCACACCGGCCCTTTGCGGATTATATTGGACACCCCTGCTATAGAGCCGTACGTTAGCAAGTGAAAAGATATCTAAAAAAGAAAGATATACTTTTCATATTCAAATCCTTTGGCTTGATGATGGCCAGTATGCTTATATCTGGAGTGTTTAATTGACTTTCCGAACCTCATCCTTCAGTGCATCCTTCTTCAGTGTACGTCAGTGAGTGAGCTCTGAGCTGAGCTCTCAATAAGTTGATTGTTTTTCCAGTCATGCGTAGAAGCCACTGAATGCAACAATGGAAAGCAACACAACTGTACAGCTTTACTCTGACTAATCTAAAGAAAGGGTATAGAAGCTACGTATCAAGGATGACTCTTTTGTAGATTTTCTGCGCTGGGTATACATTTACAGAATCCTAATTTTCGCTGTACAGTAGCAGTGTAACCTTTGTAAAGTACGTCAGAGCTTAAAAGATGTCTGAGAGGAAAGAGCAGTAAGTTTCTAATTTAATTTAATTTCTAATAATGTTCCAAGCTTTAGCCCTGACCTGGCTTGCAGATGGCACACTGGTGTGATTTGCTAAGAAATCATGGCTATAAACATGAAATTATTTCTTTTTTTTCTTTAGCACTGCAACTATAATTACATCAATCGTGTGCTTGTTAGTTTGATGCTGTTTGCTTGATTGAAGTGACATTTCCAGTGACAGAAAATAAATGTGACAAAGACGACCTAAAGATAACCAGAGCTAATTTATCAAACGTGGTGCAGTTTTGACATTTAAAAAATGTAAATAAGAAGACCATGGATAACTATACCTTTATTTCTTTTTTTTTCTCTCTCTCTAGGCTGTGAATTGTATGCATTTTGTGGTGCTCTCTTTGGGATGTGCTCTATGATCACATTAATGATCATTGCTGTGGATAGATATTTTGTTATAACTCGCCCTCTGGCTTCCATCGGCAAGATGTCACACAAGCGTGCCCTTATCATCCTCGTCCTAGCCTGGCTGTACACCTTGGTTTGGAGCCTTCCTCCTTTTTTTGGCTGGAGTGAGTGGACATTGTGTCTCTGTCTCTTTTGAACACACCCACACACACAGCTATACGACTATATTGTATTGTCTTCTAGGTGCATATGTTCCTGAGGGCTTGATGACCTCCTGCACATGGGACTATATGACATTTACCCCATCTGTTCGTGCCTACACAATGCTGCTCTTCATCTGTGTCTTCTTTATCCCTCTGTTTGTTATTATGTACTGCTATTTCTGCATCTTCCGTGCTATTCGCAACACCACCAGGTTGGTCCTGTTCTGACGGTTAGCCAGCATGCATTATCCAGATAAAGGATCCAATGATTAAAGAATGCCTTAGGTCCAAATATCATTATTACATTTATTTTCTTTATTACATGTTTTTGAGGTCAGATTCTGATAAATAATTTTGGGTCAGCTTTGTTAGAATATAATGCAAACATTTTTTTGTCCTATTTAAAGCTTTATTGGGTATTTTTGTTAAAATCTGTGCTACAAGTAAGCTCACTATGATTTTTACAAATCTCCTGTCTATGTATCTATCTTAACTCAGGGATAAACTAAATAGTTTGGATTATTATAATGCAAATTTTTACAATTATAAAAGTTCTGAATAAATACAGTGCCTTGCATGAGTATTTAACCTACTTTAATTTCCGAATTTTGTTTGTATGTTATTAAAAAAATCACACCAAATCCTGTTTAGCCAAGTGATGCATCTCAGAAAAGGATATTCAGTGAATGTGAAAAAAAACATTTCCTGGCCAGATGACACAAAGGAACCAAACACTGCTCTTCACATTGATTGATATCATCCACACAGTAAAGCATGGTGGTGGTAGCATCGTGTTCTAGTGAATGCTTTTCCACACCTGCGGGACTAGTTCAAGATGGCTAAAGCCTAATCTAGAAAAATGTTCATTTTCAAATAGGACGACCCTTAGCATATCTTAGCATATTGTTCATAATGACTCCATTCAAAGCCCAGGTCTTACTCTGACTGAGAATCTGGGGTAAGACTTGAAAAAGTGTTTTTTCCCAATAGACTGCATCCTAATTGCTAAGAAGAACTGGAAGACTTGTAGCTGTAGTTGCAACCAAAGGAAGTTCTATGAAGTATAGACTCCAGAGGATGAACCAACAAAAGTCTGATGCTTATTTAATAATTAAATGAGATACAAATATTTTGCACCTTCAGATATTAGATGTGCAAGTTGCATATAAGCTGGTAAGATTCCGGTTAAGTCCATTACAGTTACAGGTTTTAACACTAGAATATGTTGAAGGGGTGAATACGTATCAAAGGCACTGTATTAAACTATATTAAATAATATATTTCTTATCACAAAGTTCTTATACAGAGTATTATTGATGCAGTTTGTGAATTGAACTGAATGTCTGTGTTGCAGCGCTGTAGGTAAAATTAGCGAGGAAGGAGGAATCACCAAAGACTCCATAAAAAAGTTCCATCGATTAAAGAGTGAATGGAAGATGGCCAAGGTGGCTCTTATAGTCATTCTGTTGTATGTGATCTCCTGGTCGCCATATTCCTGTGTGGCTCTGACGGCATTTGCAGGGTGAGGAACAATATTTATCTATCTGCTGCTTTAAAAAACTTGTACAAAACTCTGTGTGTTGTAGTATATCTGCTAAACACCTGTAAAATATGACTTAATAAATATCAGGATGTGAGTGTTTAATATATCTGAGACACAATGTAAATTAGGCCATAGGTACATTGTTTTCATCAGTAGTACTTAGAACCTTGAAGTCTACAGTATTGATGTGAGATTGTTCACTGAAGCAAGGATGAGTGTTTGACATAAACTGCTTTTAGGAAGTGAAAATCTCTAAGGTGTTCATGTGCAAAATCCAAATGAGCAGAGAACTTAATGTGATTAAGGTCAAAACCAAACAGACAAGCATGTAAAGAAAGCTCGGTAACATCACAGAGAAGATGCTGAGAGTCTGGTGGCTGAGAGTGCGGATAGGTCGACAGAGCGTGATGTGATGGAGCTTCCATCATGGACTTGAAATCATGGATAGAAGTAAAACTTGGACCTATACAGGAAGTGAAAATCATCACATTTATCACAATACTGCAGCTGTTTGTTTTTTTTTTCTTTTTGCACAGACTATGTATTATTAGTCTCTGTTTATAGCTCAGCTCTCTGTAAATAAACAGGCTAAAGAATAGCCCAGATGGTGCATCCCTGAGAAATCCATGTTTTCAATCCCAACAAGGCTTCTAAAGCTTAACGTACTACAAATACCATAATCCTTTTCTATAACCAGCACACAGAAGTAATACAAAGAGCTTGAAAGAATTTGAAATCATTTCTAGATGGGAAATCAGGATGTCACATTAAGGCTATAATACAGTGTGTCTTTTAGCTCCACGTTAAAATGCCAGAATAATACAGCTGCAGCTTATAAACAATGGGATGGATAAATATGCTGAGTTTTTATTTCCCAGTCTGCGAATCCATGTAAACTTAAGAAAGGATATGTAGCAGATGAAGAGAAAATACACTGTAATTGAGGTGAATCTGCTCCAGCTGTACAGATGTACAGATAAGTCTTGAAAGTGTGTTAACAAGGCTTTTTGTTTTGTTTTGTTAATATATTTATTTGGCAAACAGCAATGTAAAAATTACCGCCAAAATCTAATTTAAATATCTAGACACAGGTTAATGGGCACGCTCAATAAAGTCCAGATTTTAACTCACAGCCTTCTAATTAGTAATATTTAATATTAGCTGCTAAGGTACCTTTCAGCCGCTATAAAAACTCAACAGAGCCCTATTTCAATATAGTTTCATTTGCTTTCCACCTTTCCAACAAAATTCAGGTGAAAAACAAAGAAAAATTTTAGGAAAACAAACAGAATTTACGATAGTGTTGATGCATATATATGCACTTTTAATGGCTGCAACTTAATCAAAATGAGAACTAATGAGAATTTATCTGATCAGAATGCTACAAAGACCAGCATAGTGAAGCATGGTGGTGGGAGCATCAAGTTATGATGCCGCTTCTCTTCAGCTGGGACTGGGATTTTAGTCGAGATAGGGAGAATCAATGTAAAGTGGATTGAATCTATTAGGCCACTGATGCAGATGTGAACTGATAAATCTGCATTATTTGCTAAGTTCTTAAAATTCTAGGACCTTCTGTCTCTGTATTGGCTGAAGAACACAAAGTAGGTACTGAATATTGCTCATTAATCTGCATACCTAATTTGATACTGAATGCAATAGTCGCTCATTAAAATATTTTTTAGCATTGTATATATATACTTTTCCTGACTATCACTGGCAAGTAGAATGAACTGTGGCTTTACTCATTTGTTTACCTTTGTTGTGTTGAAGTGTTTGTACAACATTCATTTTATTGAATTCTCTCCACATAGTTACGCTGACTTACTCACCCCATACATGAACTCCGTTCCTGCTGTGATTGCCAAGGCTTCAGCTATCCACAACCCCATCATTTATGCCATCACACATCCCAAATACAGGTACTTCACTGCACTGCATGCTATCTTCATCCTGAGAGATGCTGCTGAGTGAAGCAGACTAGAGAACAAAAATCTATAGGCTTGATTGTGTTGGTGGGGCAAGTGACAGCCTGCTGGCAGCTGCAATCTTCTAACATTCATATTAGGAAGTGTCAAGCCTGGGCTCTTTACGATTGTCTTCATGGTATTGAAAAGATTTAATTACTAAGATGAATAATTGTGTCCTTGGTTTGCGATAGATAAGCCCTGAGCTGCAGTTATACGAAAAGCTTTACACGATGTTCACAGACGTTACTAAAGATCCACCTTTTATCACATCGTTTTTTTAACAACGGTTTTACAAACTACAACAAAATTAAATGTCTCTCGTTATTGGGTAAGACTAACAAAGAACGAAGGATAAAAAATAAATAAAAAGGAGTACAAATACAATAAGTGCACATTTGAACTGTGTGATCTGACAAGCTTACAGACTTAAATATATATGTATGTAGCATTAAAATAGAATTCAAAATAAGCAGCTAAATTTATGTTTATGTATAAAAAAATAAAACGCAATTTAAGCGATATTGTTTATGACATCACACCGTTTTATACACAAAAATGCACATGAAATATAGAAACAAATGTGAACATACTGCAACAAATAAAAAAGGGAAAATACACCTACAAACTTACATTTATAGTATATTTTTAGGAATATTACAGCCCCTCTCGTATTATATGCCTCATCTCAGACTAGGCTTCTCAAAATTTTCTCTGGTCTCAAAAAAATATCTATGACTTGTATTTATGTTCATCAACAGTATGCCCTTCTGTCTTTTATTCAATTTTCATCCTCTTTTTCCGATACTCTCCTGTGTTGAGTCAGATCTGCTTTAGCGAGGTATATTCCATGTCTGGGTGTGCTGCTGTGTGTTCCTCATGGAGAACGCTTGACTAGTAGCAGTTTTATGTCCACACGCCGCTCCACTGTGACCAGCCAGGCTTCAGAAATCAGCAGCAAGGCTCATCAGTCCAACAGGACACGCCTGTCCTCGATGTCCGACAGCGAGTCTGTATGAACACACCTTTACCCATCCATCACAGCTTTCCTTTCATTGGTTCAGTCAGTATGAAGCTGAGATCATCACTTCCACTCTGTTTCTCTGTGTCTGTCTCAGGCTTTGACGGACACTGAGGTGGACGTGGCGAGTGCTCTTTCTCGCCAGGTGTCCTACGAAGGCCGTAAAGAACTGTCCGACTTTAAACACTGCAACTCTCTGAAGGTAAAGGTGAGGGGTCGAGACTCAGGTGGCTTCAGAAGTCCTGTAGATACAGGTCTAAACCTCACCGGCTATGCTTATATCAGCGTGAGTATGAGTCTATATTATTGTTTGTGCATTTCTAATAGCTCACTTCAATGTTGTGAAATTAAGTTAATAGTTACATAGTTTTGCAAGTTATTTCCAGCAGTTCCAGAGAAATTCTCTTTGGAAATTCTTTGGAAGTGCTATTTTTATGATATAGCTGTCAATATTTACTTATCAAATGACAATTAAATTAAAATTAGTTTGTTAATCAATTCATTGTAGCTTGGATCCAATGCTGCAACAAGTGATCAGAATTCAGAACTCAGGCACAATTACTTCCATCATTATCAGTTGTCTAAAGTGGGAAATGGAGGTACATTAAGGGGCTTAAAAATTAGCTGTGCTCTCAGGAAGGGGTTTCATATTCCCCTGTCAATAACATTGACACCAGCCAGCCATGGGCATCTCTGAGCTCATGTCTTGAAAGTGGGTGGATAGCACTTTCTCCAGAGTTTTATGTTGCCCTCGACTGTTGCATGAGCAGCATTTTTAAACAGATGCGGAGGAAGCATGTGATATACACCCTGCCCTCCCGGGAGTGTGGGAACTGGCTATGACTAAATTAGGGAGAAATCTGTGGAGCGAAAAAGAAAGTGAATTAACATTTAAGCAATCAAAGTATCACCCAGTATGTAGGGATTTCAGATATCAAAGCTCAAAAGTCTCCTTCAAAACTTCTTGTCCTTACTTTTCACTATGAGCACTGCAATGCTGAAGAATCTGAGAAGTCGGAGTCTGAGATTATCGAGAGCTAGTTCAGGGTGAGTTCATAGTGCTCATAGTGTTCATGATTTATAGTGAAAGAAGTTGGAACAGATATTTCCTCCTGATATTTCCAAAACCTCCCAGTTCCCACTTCACGAACACAGCATCACTCACATAATGCATAAAACACCTTTATTATAACATCACATATTGTAGACAACATAACCTTGATTCTGCTGTGTTTATATTCTAAGTTAAGCTAAGAGTTAGGAAATCAGAACACCCAGAGTCCCTTATCTAACTAGTTTTGTCTGATTAAATTCATCCTTTTTATTTTCCATGCTTAATGGATTGAACACATTAATTATATCAGTGTTTATTTGTTTCCCAGCCGCAATGCATTATATGGGAAAATAAATAACTGACTTAGTGATTAAAATTAGACCACAATATTGATTTTGGTCTCTTTCTGCCCCAATAAGTTCTGCAGGGAATGTAATCTGGTCAGATCAGTATGTGGCCCGAAAGAGCAGCTTGATTTAGGTCACGTGGTGTGGATCGTTGTGTAGGTCAGTCAGAACTGAGCGATTAAGGCAGGGTGTATAATTCTCTGCGTCTAATCTGTTGCTCTTTGAGATAATCCCCAGAAACAGCCTCGTGTCCACAAGACTTGTGTCAGATGAAATGTGACTAATGAGTCGACTACGTGGCACTCTTCTCAGACATGCCACATTTACTATCACCTGCCAAAAGCCCAGTGACAAACACCCTGAGCAAATCAGGGGTAAAGATTAGGACAGACGGGTGGGTTAAAATAAATGCATGATAATCTATTATGAATTAAAATCATGCTGTAATGCTTTCACTATACACAGTTATGATTATTTATTATTTTATAGCAATGTTTATAATGCATTTATAAACTATTAACAGGATTCGAATAGTGTTTGAAACACATTATATGACCAACACCGAAATTTCATACTGAGAATTATCCTGAATTTGATTAATACCTCATACATTGCATTTGGGAGTGAAGGGAGATTTCTCACAATTTTATCAAACCCAAAGCTACACTGCATTTTTCTTCTTTCAGGAGCATTTTAATTTCATAATGGATTTGATAAAAATAAATTTATTAATGTGGAAAATATTTTTGTCCGAAACTATAATGCTCTATTTAATACTACTCAATTAATACTTCGCTAAAATCTGACCCCAAACTCCACATTGACCCGACAGCTCAGTCAAACAGGACTCTAACTAAAGAAGATGAATCATGCAGACTGGATAAATGCAGATACAAGGTTTTATTTGTAATCAGCGCTGGTTACAAGAATTGAGCTGCTCACGAATGAACATCCCAACAACCTCTGAAATAATCATCACAAAACATAGCCTTTTATTCTTTTCTCTTATCTTTTCATAATATTCAAACCAAACCCTCTTTACTGAGAAAATCCCACCTAACTTTTTCTTGGAATTTCAAGTTCTTCTGGACACCATTATCTCTTAATTTATAGCTCTTTCACATTCCATTATAATTGGGCTTTCCAAGATCAGTCATATAAAAATAATGGACATCTGTGCATTTAGCAGTTCACTCTGACCTCTGAAGACAGCATGGTTGAGCCTCGGGGGCCTCTGCTCTGTCTTTAATTGCTTTAGTTTAATTTATTGCTCTAATTTTCTTTACATTTGCACTAACCTGCAGTTTTAATTGCATTCTCTCACGTACTCACAGCTCTATCTCCTCTGACCTCTGACTGAGGGCCCAACTCTCCCCTCCTCGAGGTACCCATACACCTATGGTTGGATTCAGCGACCCTTAATACAGCTCCAAGTGTCGTCCACCACTAAAAAGGCCTGCCAAACTGATGTTACCCCCACCGTTAATCACCCTACACAGGCCGTGCAATCTCAGTCCAGAGTTATCGACCATACCCAAACCTCTCATCCCACACGTTGTGTTAAACTCTACATTATTAAACCTATAAATTGAGGTGATCAGTTAATTGAGGTGGTACCCGACATGCTGTCCCCAGATTCCAATTGATTTATACATGCCCAAACAAAAATGCATTCATATACACCTTAAAACTTTAAAACATTCAAACACACTTTAAACACTCTGAACCATCCAAAAAGTACTCCCACATTAACAAGGCAGGTCTCCTGATGCACTATACAAAGTGGGGCTGTGGTTGTTTGTTGTATTAGTGATATAATATGTTATAAACACTACTTATATATCATGTTAACAATTTATACTGCATAATAAGGACTGCATAATAATTATTTGCATGAAAGTGTAACGCATTTTCATGCAAGTAATTATAGAGATAAGACAGGACAAGATGAGACAAGATTATATTGTCACTGTATCAAGGATCAAGCCACTAGATGCCACCATGAGTAAAGTGTAAGGCAATAGTTATGAAATAACACAGATAAATATATTCAAATGCCAGTAAACAAAAGTTAAGCATGTGTTATAACGTGTTATAAATGTGTTGATAATTATTATAGATGTGATCTACACTGAAAGAGTTAATGAGCATTATTTTAATGGCATTGAAAAAATAGGAAATAGTAAGTGTAAGTTTGAGTAAATACCGAAACAAATGATTCTGGTCTGTGGTTTTTCAGACTGTGCTGGACAAGGATGACATCTCCATGTCTGATTCTGTCGAGTCCAATCATCTTCTCCCCACTGTAAATGCAAAGCCATTGATTTAGTGACTGCATTGAAATCTGTTTTGTGAGTTGTGTCTTTGCATGCAGTAATAAAGATCGACTTCTTGAGAAACAGACACACAAGCAGTTTAATGAAAGCATTTTATTGAATTCAACCATTATTAAGCCTCAGTGGTTTGACGTAAAGAGATTTAAAATCTCATAAAGAGACTTAAATCTTGATTAGTTCATCCTAAACGAAACATATTTTATTTGATCACAATATCATTGACAGAGTAAATCAACTCTTGCATGTGTCAAAAGGATTATACACCGGTATGGCCAGGTATTTAGACAGAAACATATTAACTTAACCTGCCTTACTTTTAATTGCAATGGAGGACTCAAGTACGAAAAAGATGAAGGAACAAGTCAGTAGAACAGACTAAAGTTTATGATAAAATGCTCAGGTATGGTTTAAGGCTCAGAGGGTAAACAGGTTTAGCTTAAGCCACTGTGCTGTTATATTCTAGATTCTGATTGGTCAGAAGGTGTTGAATAATTTTGTATCAATGTTAATTTGAGGGCCGTGAACACAACACACTTGTGTATGAATGCATTTCTTATAATACATGATCGATCAGCTCATCTGGTATAGCATCATTTATCAATGTCCTGGCAGCAATTTCCTCCGTGCCTTGGCCTTATCCTGTATGCAATGTGCGTCCCTCCTCACAGCTGTATTTACATGAAGCTCATCAGTCAGTCCTGACATGAAAAGAAAAATTGTTCAAAGTAAACGAATGACACAGTTTTTATTCTGTCTCTTAGCCAAGTGTGGAGCAGACTGAGCACATGAAGCTGACAGCAACTATTCCCTCCATTGTTGTAACCTCCGAGTCCCATTCTGCCCTCCTGTCTGATGGGAGCAATGGCCACCCTTCTAAATGCCTCCCCGCCATTTCTCCAGTGGTGCCTCTCAGCATGGAACCTCTTGTGATGGACCAAGTGAGCACGTCCCAGGCCTGCAATAATACTGCCAACATTAGCATTCCTCAGCATAGAATCTGAAAAAATAAAAACTGCCCTGTCCTTATCTTTCTTCCCTTGAACACGGCTCAAAATAACCAGTATGCACTTTTTCTTTTCGTTTTAAAATCTTATAACATCAGTCGTCTCGCTGTGCAGGTTTTTTTTGTGTGTTTGTGCATGTGTGATCTTGAAAGATAAGAGAGCGTTGAGGTACAGCTCAAGGTTTCTGCAGTGCAGAGTGTCGTCCCATAGCAGGTTTTCCAGGAAGACAGAACTGCCTGCAGAGCTGTCTGCTATCTCGCGCTGACAAAAAAAGCAGCACATCACGTCTAGCCGATGCGGAACAAATACTGTGCTTTTATAGAAATACAATGGACAAAAATCACTTGTACGGGAGGGCAATAAATCCTCAAATAAATCCTCAAATTCCAACCTGGGAGAATGAATCACCTGGACCCTGAAATTTTCAGCAAACCGCTCGATTGAAGTTTTATTTTATCATCAAGTGCTGTTCACTGTGACACAGGAGAATGACGTCTCAGTGAACCGCTGTTTGTTCACATCTTATTTTATCAACCACTGGTGTTACAGAATATATTTTTCAAACAATATAGAACGAGAATGTTCAACAGATATTTACTCAGTCACTTTTCATTTTTCTGAGTAGTTTTTTTTTTTTTTTCATCATTTTCACATGTTTGATTTTGCATTATTTCTTAGAACTGATAATGCTTTAATGTTTAGAAAATATTCAAGTTTGGGTATCAAGATATAATCTAATATCATATATCCACTCTCTGAGCACAAACCAATGGGGGGTTTATTTGTGCTTGGCATTGAAACCTATATTTTGTTAGATATTCATAGTAAATTATATGGGAAAATATATATTAAATATATATTAATATATAATATTATTCAGGAAGAAAATAACAGTACTTTTCCTTAGATTTTAATTATATATATATAATTAAGACATTAATATATATTTATATATATATTTATATATATATATAATTAATGTCTTAAATACCTCACTAGTGTTTCTTTCTCTAGTCTCCTGTCAATATATTTTCAACGTAATTTGTGACATAATCCAAACAGTCTTATTTACACCTTATCTTATTTATGTTTTTCTTTTAAATCACACCACCATTACTCGATAGCACTGATCAGATGTGAATCATTTATTTACAGTTAATTTAATAACTGCTGCTAGGCTTTAAGCACACTACACCCTTCAGAGGCAGGATTTTCTTTTTGACTGCATTTTTGGAAATACTTTAGTGGGATTAATATGGCAGCCTCACGGGTTCCTGGAGGATTACTAGAGAATGCTTTTAACAAGATTAGTTTTTGTGGAAAGTCTGATCCAGTTGATGTTCTGTTCACACATGCTGTATCAGGTGGTGGGCTTTAGCACCATTCAGGTCACTCTATTACCTATTTTTTTGTATTAATCCTTTTTAGGAATGAGATGTGTGCTCACCTTGTTTTGATAAGAAAATGATTTTGGATTGTTACAGCATATTGCGGTCACTTCATTAGGTTTAGTGAGATGGCGAGGACGTTTAAGTGACACAGTGTAACACTGACCTACGCAGCCACGTATAGAGAAAGCTGCAATGCACTGTGACACCTTTCTATCATAGCCGAATTTGCTAGATATTCTGTGGGATCAGACCAGTTGAGCTAACCTTCACTCTCCATGCACATCGATGGGCCTTTCGTGTCCATGACCCTGTCACTGGTTCACTGATTGTCCTTCCTTGGACCACTGTTGGTAGGTACTAACCACTCTATACCAGAAACACCCCACGTGACCTACTGTACCATTATGCCATCACAGTTTTTCAAAGTTACTCAGATCCTTTTCCTGCTTCCAACAAATCAACCTCAAGAACTGACTTTTCACTTGCTGCCTAATATATCCCACCTCTTGACAGTTACCATAGTAACAAGATAATCAATGTTATTCACTTATTCATCTGTCAGTAGTTTTCACATTATGTATGGAAGGTTATAAAAATGTTATGTAGTAGACTTTCTAGTTTAAACGTAACACAATTTCTGATGACAGTTTGCACACTTCTTCTCAACCAGCTTCATGATGGAGCCAAAAAAAATGTCTTCAAAAAAACTCTGGTTTGCCTTTGAAGGATGTTTTCATTTTTGTCCAGCTGTACTGTGAAGGTTTTGAAGCATTTGGATGAATCTTACACTTCAGAATTCATCCTGCCACCTTTGGTCAGCGGTCACTTAAGAAATACGTCAATAAATATAATGGAACCAGTTCCACTGCCATAGGATGAGGCGTAATGCTGAGGATCGTGAGCAGTTCCTTCCCTTCTTAATACTCTTCTCTTTCCATCATTCTGGTGCAGGGGCCTTTTGGTCTCCCTGAGCTCACCAGTGCGTTCTTTCTTTTTAAACTATGTACCAAATAGTTGATTTGACCAACCTAGAGGGTTTTTTTCCCCTATCACTCCGAATATACTGCAAATGAGACAAGTTCTCCCACTGATTTGAATCCCACTGATAAAAGGATGGAGAAGTTGTACTTCATGTAAATTTTGTTGCTTTATTCTCTCTTTCTGAACAGTGTATTGTTGATGTTCAAGTCGTGTTGATGTTCAAATGGTTTGTTGTAAGTCGTCCATTCATTCGCTTATTTATTGTCTGTGTATATATTTGTGGAGTCTCCTTTCCTTTAATTATGCTAGTCTACATACTCGAGTAACTTATTATTGCTTCCAGAACATAAATGTAAAATACGGTAGCTTACGTTATGTCAAAAGAATGTGACTTTGTCTTTGCAATTTTTTTTTTTTTATATTGTAGACAAACCAAGTAATAATCCAGAAAGGTCTCTCAACTGTTGCATACCTCAATGAATCAACTAGTCTGACTCCGATTCCTGAGTCTGAGGCTTGTGTATGCTGTTTTTCCTCTCATCCTCACAGTACCCACAACTCAATATTTCAATTTCAATGTGTATAATTTAGCGTTAGCATCCTAGATTACATGGTATGTCCATTCAAGTATTAAAGAAATTATATTAGGTTTCTATATTTTATATGTTAGTTACGGTTTAAATTGTTTGTATTGTTTATATTTCATTAAACAAACCCTATTCAGCACTGGAATTGTGTGCTCTGATCTTCAATATTTTAAGAGGGAAATCTTTAATCTTATCCACAAAGGGTCGATATGGCTGCCGGCTTTCATTCCAAGCAAAGGTAGGTTGTTTTTTTGTCCTTTTTGACTGTAAATAGTGTTTATTGGAAAACAATCAAATACTTTTTACAGTGTTGTTCTGCTGGACACTCGAGCGTGGTCACTGTGTTCTCGTCTGTACAAATAAACTTAACAATATTGATACAACGATCTCAATTAGAAGATTAAACATTGCATATGTACTGTATATGTGAAAACACCATCACACTATTCTACATTCTTAATTAGTCTTCAAGACTTGTCTGGTGTTCAAACTGCTATAATGTTTGTCTCCCACTTGGGTGGAAAGGAAACCTGGAGCCACACTGAATGATAAGATCTCTGAATTAAAAAGAAATGCTATGCTAATAGGATTAGTGCAAGAGAGGACAGTTTAAAAATATGTTGTGGTTGGATTCCCAGTCCACTTCCCTGGTTCCTTGCTGGGTTTCTTCCCTGGTTCTTCCTGCTTGTTTTGGAGGTGTCTTGCCTTCAGTTTTATATTCAGCAAGTGAAATGCAGGCTCAATTAAATTCAGGTCAGATGACTGACTTGGCCATTGAAGAACATTCCACTTTTTTGCCATAAGAAAATCAAATCTTTTGCTTTTTGAATTATGCTTCACATCATTGACCATCTGCCCCCTGAATGCTGTCAAATAAAGGATTTGAGCAGATAATATAGCCCATTACATTGCAGAATTTCTCCAGCAATCATTTCATGAATAAATACTAAGAAACCATTTCCACTGGTAGCCACACTTCCACACCATGAGATGAGGTGTATGCTTCAGATAATGAGCAGATCCTTCTCTTCTCTATAAAGCAGATGACAGTGTAAAATAATTTTGTGACTGAGACACTTCACAACACTTCATTAACACAAGAAAATCTGATGCTTTCTGGTGTCTCTATAGACATTCTGATCCTACATAACCGTGTATTTCTCACACATTTATAAGCTGATTAATCCTGGGTCCACTGTGTTTTGGTGATTGGACTTACTACTGATTGGACACTTACAGTAATGAGGACAGTGGGAGCACCACTACACCACTAACTGTGATTAAAATCAATTAAGTGAGCCGTTTAAAGACCAAAGAAATTATTCTCAGGAAACCAAGGGCCTACATTTTAACCACAGCTAAATTGATTCAGGTGCTTCTTTCTCTTGGGTAATCCATTGTAGAATTAACCTACAAATGTCTTGCCTTACCTTTCACTGACACGAGGGTAGAATAACTGCTCAAGTACGAGCTTTGTCACATCTCTACATTTATATTTGAGCAACAATTGTATTTCTTCCAACTCTATAAAAACATGCATGCAACTATCCATCCATCCATCCATCCATTCTATCCCATTGCTTATCCCAGGGAGTCTATCGAAGGGCATGATTGCACACACACTCACACACACTACGGACAATTTAGAGATGCCAATCAGCCTACAACACATATCTTTGGATTGGAGGAAGAGACCAGAGTATCTAGAGGAAACCCCAGAGGCACAGGGAGAACATGCTCTGTACACACAAACCCTTAACCCTGGTGCTACTACGCCACTGTGCCCCAGATGACAAATATATTAAACACTGATAACTCTAAAGTTGAAAACGTTTTTGCAGTTATTCATGATCTGAAGCAAAACAGATTGTCCACAATTATTTTCGAAACTTGAAAATGTTACGAAATTCATGTGATGTAGCATGGCTTCCTTATCAGGAAATTTGATTTGTGTGGTTTTTAGAATCAGAATTTCTCAATTACATAATCCAACAATGTGTGGAAGCAGCTGATGAGTCCTTCTGCATGTCTTTAATTAATGACCTGGTCTTCAGTGGATCAGCTGTGAGGAGGCAGCATGAATGTGGAGTGTTTAAAGGCTTATCAGCTTGACAATGTCATAGTTGAATGTCAGACACACGTATAACAAGTGTCCAAGGAAATATCTAGATTAACTAGAGAACCATTTGGAGATAGGCAGTGTGCTTACCAACCACATCCCAGCCCACGTTCATCAACAAATGGACTTTTCTTGTTTGTAAGTTTCTTCTCACCACTCTGGGGTGCACTTTGCTCACTGGATGGCCACAGGGGCAGAGTAAAAAAAATGTGTTGGCCTAAGAAGAGGCTATATTCGCCGTGTGAATCATAGGGGCTTGGTATCTCAGGGTGTCCCCTTACACACCAAATATGGACCCTGAGGGCTTGAGTGCTATCGCTTTTTGCAGTGGATGTCTATTCTTAGGCTGTCTGTCCAGGCCATCCGTACAGGCAAGATCTCTGCTCTTTCTGCTTTTCAACTTTTTTTTCCTCACGTATTTCGATTATGTAGTCAAGAACGAGGTTAAAATCAGGTTTTGCTCAAATGTAGGAAGAGATATGTTTAAGGGTGATGGGTTATGAGTTATGTCCTGTCTTTACAGATGTTGTCTAGCTATGTATTGCTGCACTCATTCCTGCATTGTTGTTATTGTGTTGTAGAGGCTCCTCGGCGCCTGCCCGTCCTCGGGTGTTCGTCCTGACTGCGGGGTGAAGAGCTAACAAGGAAAGGAGCTACCTGTCCCAAGGCGAGGCTTTCCATCTAAACTCTCTCCCAAAATGAGCAATTACACAATAACTCTGTGTGGACCTGCACCATGGGGCTTCAGACTGCAGGGAGGCAAAGACTTCAACATGCCGCTTACAGTCTCAAGGGTAAGACAAGCATTTGATTTTTCCACATTTTTATATTCTAAAACTAAAATAAAAAAAAAATTCTTAATTATCTTAATTCTCTTACAGTCTATTAAGCCTTTTGTTAGACATCCATTTTAACTGACACAGTCAAATAAAGAATGATTAACTGCATTTTTTTTGTCTATCCTGGTGTCAAAATCTCACATTCTTTTGCTCTTATGTTGCACTGATTTTGATATGCAACCAGAAATGTGCTACAAATACATAGGACAGGATTACATAACTATGCACTGCAGCTGTTGTGTCTTACTGACATAGTCCAGCTTGACATTCTGCATCCAGTGTTGGTCAAAGAGCAGTGACAAGCACTACAGAGTTAAACCTCTATGAATAGTCTATATCTGGGTGAGGTTCAGAGTAGCTTTGGCCAGCTGAGGAGAAAATTGAAGCTAAGATATACACTTCTTCGTCAAATATTGCATTTGGTGTATTATGCTTGCGTGATCCTTCAGGCCCTTGTGTTTCCTCAGCTTGTCTGACCAAATTACGCATGCTTTGTTCAACTGTCATCTGCTTACAGAAAGTCGTCTTAATCGTCACAAGAAGCGTTGTGATCCTGTCTGACACTGATTTTAGCAGCACAAACAAAAAATATTGTCTGACACCTGAGCACTGAATCACTCCTGCATCACATTTAAGTTATTTAGGTAGAATTACATTTTCTCTCGAATGCGCCGAAATCTTTCTTTGAGTTAATGTTATGTTTCACAGAAAGACTTTGTTTCAGACCTCGTTAATCACGCATGACGACCCTTGTTTTAGCTCAGGGCTGGCAACTAAAGCTAAAATAGCTGTCGTTTTCCAAGAAATCAGATACTGACACTAATAGAGAAGACTTTTTTAGCATGCAGTGTTATGTGGTTGATGGAGCCAGCATGGGGAAGAAATGAAGAATATGATGGGAACTAGATGTATTGTTCTGTGTGCCACTGTGAAAAGGACACACGTCATTAAAGCCATTCTGAACAGCGTTCACACTAAACAACATCACTCTACGTCATTCAATCCAGCAGGAGCTCTGAGGTGTGAGTCCCCTCCTACTGGATTTATAGGCTTAGAGATCTGACAAGAGCAATACTTCCTTAATCCCTTATGAAGAGAAAAGTATGCTATGTTTCACTCCATGTAAAGATGAAGAGAAAAGTATCCAAAGTTGTTTAGTGTTAGGATTAACTCATTCTTGCAAAGATGTTGTTGATGTACTAGCATGTGTAAGCATATTAGGTAATGTGTAGTGCACTTAGTTTACTTCTGATATAGCATACTAGGGTTAGGGTTAGCATACTTTTTTACATTTTACATTTCTGGCATTTGGCAGACTCCCTTATCCAGAGCGACTTACATTTTATCTCATTTTATACAACTGAGCAATTGAGGGTTAAGGGCCTTGCTCAAGGGCCCAGCAGTGGCAGCTTGGTGGACCTGGGATTCAAACTCATGACCTTGTATTCAGTAGTCTACACCATTAATCTATTTCACACCTGGAGAGAAAGTATACTTCTTGTCCTGTTCTTTTCTGAAGCAGATCTAATGCACTGATAATACGCAAAGCAACCTTAAGCTGCTATCAATGCACATACTTGCAATTGTAAAAGTGGATGGGTTTCTATACTTTCTGATATATCTGTTCATTAAACGTCTATAATCTGTGATATCATTGTGCAGTTTGGTGCTCTGAGCACACTACAAATGGAAACATACTGAGTTCTATTTACATAATAAGGGGCCATCGTTGATATGTTGATCGATCTGTAAGTCCAGGCAAATCCATTACACTTACATTTTTCTCATTTTACCACTGAGTAGTTGAAGTTAAGGAGCTTTGCTCAGGGGCCCAGCAGTGGCAGCTTGATGGTCGTGGGATTTGAGCTCACAACCTTCTAGTCAACCTTAACCACTGAGCTACCACTTCCCTCTCTCAGCATTAGCCTAGTGGACTCAGGAGTCAGTACAGAACAATCTCCAGGCTGTTTTTTTTTTTTAATTATTATTATTATTATTTTATTTGTTATTGCCTAGAAGACAAGTAGGTTCATTCTACTGACTTTTCCAGAAACAAAAGTTTACATTTGGAATGTATATTTAACTGAAGTGTACATCAATACTATAAATACAGCACTCAGAATTCCACCTGCTGTGCTATACACTGGCCGAGGCTTACACAACACGCAGTTATTTCACAGTTAAACATATCCAGAGAAAATAAATGTGCTAGCCAGACTTGAATAACATCTTTAACACCTGATACAAGGACTGAACTCCTGAGCTCAGTCAAAATGATGAGCTAAAAACTTTTGAACTTTGTCACATGGGCAAACACGATGCAATACAAGATTGTATATTTGTTCATTTACAGCACCCTATATGATGTGATGCACTTAACTAGCATGCTATATGTTATTACGTTCTGCTAGACAGCACTTTTACGCTAGTCAGCTAGGGTTCAGGGCAAATAAATCATGAGACTGAGCAGCACACTGGAGATTTTACTTGTCTGGTAGGGTAGATAATAAGTGTATTATTTGTCCAACCCTGAGAGTGTTTAGCATGATGCATAGTTAGAGTTTTTCTTGCAGTTTCTAAATTCGCTAGACATTTATTTTTTATACCATCGCACTACCCTTTACAGGATAGTTGTGTTCTGCAGTCATACAGATGACTATAAAGCAGGAGAGCTTGTGAAATGATACTGAAACTAATGAAACCTGAGACTGGACTTTTTGCATAATTCCAGATTTTTTATTTTTTACTCTGATTCAAGTGGACTTCAGATAAAAAAAAGTCTTTGCATCTGAGTCTGTTGTATTTAATAGTCATTTGTGTATGCAGGCTCATGAAAAGTGGATATGATGATGTAATACGAATGCATGAAAAAGTCTCTTTCCGGTGTTTAGGTGAGATATTTTCAGAGCAGCAATGTAATATGTGCCTGTAAGATTTGTTATATTAGCACATACATTTGCAGTAGGGAAGTGACCTTTTTAAATGCCAGAAGCATCTGCTTTCTGCTTTACTATGTTTTTGTTGTTGGGCTATTATCCACTTTTAATTACAAAGTGCGAAATTGAGTTTGTCAAACTAAAAAAAATAACAAATTGCCAAACTAAATAAAAGTTCTTAGAGCAGTGTGTGTAATTAAAAGTTTGATATTTCTTCGGTTTCTTGCGTAATTCTACAGTTATAGTTTTATTTATAAATCATGTGACTTGAGCAGAAATATAGACCCATCCATCCATACATCCATCCATCCATTTTCTAGAACCGCTTTATTTCTAATTAGGGTCAAAGGGATCTGCTGGAGCCTATCCCAGCACACATTGGGCGAAAGGCAGGGGTACACCCTGGACAGGTCACCAGTCCATCACAGAAAAATATAGACCAAGAAATAATGCATAAATATGAATATGACACATAGATAATAGTTGGTGATGAACATGTTTTCCAATCAGTTTTGTTAACTTGATAAAATGAGACTTTTAGCTTTCACATTAATGACACAAGCTCTAACACAGTTCTACACAATGTTTTAAGAAGCTGCCTGAGCAACTGATTATAAAGCATAGAATGAAAAATTACAGCAGAATAAAACTGAATATGTTCTTAGGAGATTATTTGTAAACCAGGATACATCACAGCAGATATAGTTCATTAACTGAAGCTAATTATTCAAAAAACAAAAGCAACGGCCTGATGTTCTTCTGTCATTTTCACCCCTCTATGGTATGTACAAAACTTATAAAGAAGCCTGAATGTACAATTTAACACTATGAATAGAGCAACACGAACTGTGCCAACTGTGCCAAAACGAACTGGCACCCTTCTACATATGCATGTATGAGTTACTATAGTATATATCACAGTAATTCATAAAATATATGAATTGGTGGTCCTGTTCTATACAGAGATCTCAGACCAATATATACTGCATCTCGAAAGAGGATTTAAACTAATACACCATGAGCTGGAGAGATTTTATGTTGAGAGGAATCTTCATATATCTAATTGCAGCACCATGCAACAGTGCTCATTAAACAGCATAGTTCCATTTGTACGGTTCAAAAAACATTTTTGTTTTTAATTGGATGTGTCCTGGACTTTTCAAATGGCTCACATGCTAGAGACGGAAACTTCAATACTTTAATGATTGATCGATTCATGAGCTTGCAGCCTCGCCCTTCAGGCACTAAATAAGGTTTCGTGTGTATCTCTCGGTCTATCCCATTGAGAAATGATCCTGCACATTGTAGATATACACCATTTCATGGACGACAAGCACTTAGCATTCTCTTTGAATAGTGTACGATCCTGAGTAAGTCATTTGGATCTTGTGTGCCAAATCTTCCAGTAATGCACTTCAGTCCTAGGAGAAAGTCAGCTAAGAGACACATGAGAACTCTTCTACTTTTCTAGGGTGCCTTGTTTTTTTTTGTCCTAATTGCTTAACTAATCTTATTTATGTAATGTAATGTAATTTTAAATTAGTCTGTAAATACACCTACAGTACACGATGTTCACGTTAGCAAGTCTGCACACAATCTTATGAGCTTAAGCTTCTATAAGGAAGCAAATGTTTTTCCTCACTATCTGGATAAAAATTTAAATATGGAAAATGTGAAAATGCTCCTAAGAACTCTTATATATTTCCATTCGTATCTGGCTCGATAAATAAGGCTCAACATGAGGCCCCAGGCTTGTAGTGCATCACTGTGAACTGTTTTTTTAATTAAAATTAAAATGCATATGATAACATAAAGAGTATCTGAATGTTTCTAGATCAGGAGTTCTACACGCAACGTGTTTGGTGTTTGCTGGCAGCTGGGTTATCTCGGGGTGTGTGTGTGTGTGTGTGTGTGTTGAGTAGCGGCAGCAGGTGGGAGAATAAGGGAGCACTGCAGGCTCAAATGGAGGGAGGTGTGTGCCCTCAGCAGCACACTTTATTTTTAACATTTTAATGAGCTGCCTGTAAGGCAAGCTACCACCTCACAGCAGGATGGTTTTTCGCTCTCTGTTTACAACTGAACATTTATAAGCGATTAGAGCAAGCGTGTAAGAAATGACAAACCTTTTTGTCCAAATTAAAAATGCCGAAAATTGTTCAGCAGATCAGATTGACACTTTGTGTATTAAGGGATATGAAATGGACAAGAAACGGAAGTTACGCTAAGAAATGGTCTCTTGTGCTCAGACCTGCCCATTTGAAGGAGTGTCAAATTGCATTTTTTAAATTTGTGCCTGTCCACAGATCACACCGGGCAGCAAGGCAGCCAATGGAAACCTGGCCCAAGGTGACATCATCACAGCCATTGATGGGGTCAGCACTGAAGGCATGACCCACCTGGAGGCCCAGAACAAGATCAAATTAGCAACTAATAAACTGGCCCTCAGCATGCAGAAGTAAATATTACAACACACACACACACACACACACACTAACATGCTGACCCGCTTTGATAATTGCAGAGGTGAACAGGGACACCAGGATGAAAGTAGTACTAGTGTCCTGCAATTAAACGTCTGGGGAATAAATACAGACACAGATGACTTGACACACTGCGAAAAAATGAAAATGCTTTCTTGCTTTCTAATAACTCAATATAATTCCTAAATGCAGCTTCATCAGTTTTCTAATCACAATAGAGACACATAATCAGTCCGCACATTTACATTTACATTTACATTTACATTTACATTTACATTTACATTTACATTTACATTTACATTTCTGGCATTTGGCAGACGCTCTTATCCAGAGCGGCATACAAAAGTGCGCACAATGAGGCTTAAGCATGACAGTGAAGCTGATGTAGAACTGAATGCTTCTTAACTATTTTTAGCACTAACTGTTCGTTAGTAATGAAAATCTCCTCAGTGAATGCATTCTCTTAGACAGAAATGGAGAAAAAAAGCATCTGATCTGTTTCATCTTCAATGGCTAGATTTCCTTAGTCCTGCTTTAACCTCCTACAAATTCCTTTCTTTTTCTATTTTGCCACTTTTTACACTTCCCCAAACATCGTCATATCGGGTCAACAGCCTGGTCTGAACCTGCAACCATTACAACTGACCTAAACAAAATGGGACCATAATAAAAGACCATGAATAGACCATGAAGATTCCGGAAAGACATTTTTAATGGCACTCAGGTTTATTGCATTTTGGCAGACCACATAAATACAATATCATCCTAAGGCACTTCTTAGGATTTTTTTAATAGCAAGATTCATTTTGAAAAGCCTTGTCCCTTTCTCACAAATCCAGTCTGTCTATTTCTAATCTTTCTTTATTTTCTCTGACCACAGCACAGCTGGATGAGACGGATCTATTAGAGCTGTTAGTTCATTTTGCTTTCTTTACTGATCCCTTGATTCTAGATTAGTTAATTACTAGATATTTTACAGTGCATTATTACAAAATACACATTAACACATTAACTATGAAGAGAAATTCATCCATTTATCGTTTTATCAGTCTGCTTTTCTTCAGATCATGATCTGTCCGTAGTTAAACAGAAGCAAATAACTGATCAGTAAGAGACGTGGGGAAAAAGAAGAAACTGTCTTCCGGTCTGATTATTATGTTAGAAGGCAGAGCAAAATGAAGGTCACAGTGCTAATGGGAATGTTAAAGTGGGTTACTAAAGCACATGATGCTCTCGACCTCGCCTTTATATTTACAACACAACAGCAACAACAACAATAGCTGCACTCAACACTCAGGACCACTCTCAGGACCACTCTCAGGACCACCTCCTGAAAGGAAATCTATATATAAAAAAGCAATCACTGACTCGACAGGCTTCAGTGTAGGGAAGGTGGATGGAATAGATTTTTTATTATAGGAAGAAACTGTGAAGACAAGAACCATAAACTTACATACAACAAAATATCCAGACTACAACAAACAACACACAAATCATTAAACACACAAACACAACAATGCACAAACACAATGTGCGACGGCGAAAGCACACAAACATGACAACACAAATCATTAAACATACAAACACAACAATGCACAAACAAAACAATGTGCGACCTTGACAGCGCACAAACACGACAAAAGACAAATCACAAAAACAGACAACCTCAACAACACACAAACAATTGGAACGCACAAATGACAACAAACACAACAACACTGCAAGATGTGAATCACGACAACACACAAACACAACAAAACACGACAACACGCAGACACACAAACACGGCAACACAAAAACACACAACCTGGACAGCACACATTCATGACAACACAAGAACACGACAACGCATGAGCACAGAAGCACAAATACAACAACACACAAATCATGACAACACAAGTCATACGAATCATGAGCCCAAGGATCACAACACCAAACACACAACAACACACAAATCATGACAGCTCACAAACACTGCAAAACACGATTCACAGCACAAAAACACAACAAAACAAATACGTCAACACGCAGGCACGTCAACACAAACACAGCACGGATACGAAAACACATGAATCTCGACAACACAGAGACATGACAGCACAAGACTCATGACAACACAAGCACAGAACGTCAAACACACACAAACACACCAAGACACACATCACAACAACACAAGAACATGAAAATGCATAAGACCAAACACAAGCATGACAACACACAGATTACCACAACAACACACTAACACAGCAATAAGTGAATCACAACAACAGATGAATCATGACTCCATATGAATCATGACTCCATATGAATCACATCACCAAATGAATCACTGCAACCAATCAGAACAACACAGAAAACACAACAACCAGTACAACAGAAGCTTTGTGTTGAAACCCTGAGAGACTGGAATTTAATTAGTGATGCTAATCAAGATGAAGCAGGAAACAGCAAGAGAGATTACTGACTTGTGATGTGCCGGGGCTGATGGGCAGTTCGTTCTGCACCCTGTGGCACTAGCATGACAATTCCCTGTTAGAAATTTAAGTAGAAAATAAGCTGTTATCTATGAAATTGCCTGTTTTTGTCGCAGACTCTACACGTGTAAATCCTTAGTCGTTGTTCAGTCTTACGTAAAGCTGACGTCTTTGTGTTGAAGGTTACATGCTGGAGCTTCGTACCTTTCTCGCTCTGTCCGTTATACAGATGTGCAAATACAGTGAATGATACATCAGCATTTTCAAACAAATCATTTTTACTGAATCATAACAGATATTTTGCAGTCAAAATGAATTATGGATGCATAAGCAAAATACGACAAATTATTTGCAGGAGAATTATAATTTCTCAACACCGGGGTGCTGATGAATGCTTGATTCTGATTGGTTGGAAGGTGTGAATTTTCTATGACACTGGATCCATCTGCAAGATATAGATCGATGCACTTGTTCTTATTTCAATTCAGTTCAATTTTATTTCCATAGCACTTTTAACAATGGACATTGTCTCAAAGCAGCTTTACAGAAATATATATATATTTTTCTATTTTACATCATAAGATAAGATAAGAGAAACTAATTTGTTTCGTGAATGTTCCACAACATTCAAATAAAATAACTATAAATGAATAAAATTTAAAGAATTGCTGAATTAAAAGTTTTGGTTAGTTGCTATGGTATAAAAGGGAATAAAACATTTCCATAAGTGCTTTCATTGGAAAATGGTCACACTGCACAATAACAGCATGCACCAGTGTGTTTTATTCATTAAGACAATAAAATGACTGATTTAATTGTTTTGGCCTCATTAGGTCGAGACGTCCAGCCCCTGTGCCCACAGCTACGCCAAGAATGGACTCACCCATGCCAGTTATTCCTCACCAGAAGGTAATATTATTCCTCACTCAGACCAAACCTCACTGCAACAAGCAATAAAAGAGCATGCAGGATTTCTCAGATTTTCTCAACAGTGTGTTAATCTTTTTTTGCTTTAAAGTGAATACAGTGCTGGAATCAGATCTGTGCTATTTAATCTACAATGTTATATATGTATTATAAGCCATGTGAATTGTCTAGCTCGGAAAATCTAGTGGCTGAAGAATCTAGGGTCTGTTATTTGCTTTTAAATCTGATCAGGATTTCCATTTGAGTGACCTTTCTGGTAATACAATAAGGTCTAACACAAGGTTTATTCTCTTTGAGGAATCCAACAACATTTCCTTGTCCATGCTAGGAAGCCTCGACTACACAAAGAACCACTGAGGAACACTTTTTTTCTGCTCTGTGAGAACTTCCTGGCCCAACGTTTCTCTCATGTACTAGCTTGATCAGGTCTTCTACAATATATTGCTTTAAAAATGTATTTATTAATCATGACAGAAACCGATGGTAGACATTTGCTTGATGAGATAAACACATGTGTCTGTATACAAGAACATGTTTTTTTTTCCTGACGATGAGGTAAAAATAACTCTTAACTCTCAGGTGTATCTATCTGTCCTGTCAGCCTTTACTTTGCACTGACTCTCTGGATGGCCACACAGCATGGTGCCTCTGATGGAATGCCATTCCAGGGGTAGTTAATGTTACAAGACGCAAAGCGACTGGTTATATTATTTCCTAAACCAACACCACCGGCTTTAATTAACCTCATTACATTTGATAAGATTCAGATAGGAGATCAGTGGGGAGGTGGTTAATCGTGTGACCTTATCGTAAAGCAATACTCGGAACATTCTGGAACATTGTGATCTCACCAGCTTTTTTCCGTCCACTCGATCCTCTTCCTCTCACTTTTCCCCGTGTCCCAGTGGACCCGTTTCTCCACAGACGATCTCTTTCTGTCTGTCAACCTGGTTCGCTTTTATATCTGTTTATTTGCTTTGAAGGCTATAATGTCGTGCTCAAAGTACAGATGTGTGTTTGGTGAAACCGTAGCTGATAAAGGTCTCACAAACATCGAAGCAGATGTCCTTCTATTTTCAGACACGATGCATTTGTAATTAGCGCAAAGGTTTCTTCTAATTCTGGATAGTCCCAGAACATTAGGGAACATTCATGAGTTGTGTCCCAGGGCTGGCACAGACTGGTGAGCTCTGTGCCATGAGAGATGTTCTCATCATGACTTAATGGAGGTGTGACCTACTGACAAGCTTTTTTAATGAACCTGAATACCACAGCGCCTGGAACACTCCTGGAACACTCCTGTATCACTTCACTTATCCTGTCATGTATCTGTTTTCATTTGCTGAAATTACAGTAACTTTTACACTGTATTTTTTAATCCCATGTTTATTTATTGCTTAATGTCAGACATAAACAGGTCTATTTTTATATACTCCACTTCCACTTAATTATTAATGTCAAAATGAAATTACTGGTCATTTCCTTTTCTCCTTTTCTATTACACACTGTGTATAATCAATCAACATATGAGTCAAATATATGATTCATTAAATGTAAACCTGGCTTGTTTTCACTAGAAGGTTTAGATCTCACTGTCCCTGTTCTCTGGCTGTGTTGCAGGAACAGGAACTTCTGTTGCAGTCAATCATTCTGTACCCACTAGCTAACTGGAATGTCACTCATATGGGACACGTACACCATTAATAACCAATATTTTCATCATGTGACCTGGAGAAAGGCTATTTGAATATGTATGAGTGTGTGTCTGGCATGTGTGGTCAGATTACTGTCGCGCTCGTTCCTGGAAACAGAAAGAAAGATCTGAATAACATTTGTTCGGTCCTCGGTTTATTTTGTTCTGTGGTCTTGTTGTTACAGTGATGTTAACACAGATTTCTGTGTTTTTCTCTGTCTGTGTCTAATTTCTACATGTTACTCCAGGTCATTGCCAACACAGCTGCCAAGTCAGTAAAATTCCTGAGTGCAGAAACTTGAATGTGTGTGTGTGTGTGTGTGTGTGTGTGTGTGAGACTGTTTGAGTGTTCAAAAGCATGATTCTTGACCATTTTGACTGCAAGTTGCTTGTTAATTACTTTAATCACAAATCACAAGATCAGCCTGTTATGAGAAGTCTAAACATCAGCTAGAAACTACCAGGCTTTTAATACAGACTTGAATATTTATAGTACAACCTTGCATGTAAATCATGCCATCTTTATTATCAAGCACTTGAAGAAATTGCCCTTGAACGCTAGACATTAAATATGTAAAGTGAATGAAGTGCATTTGTCTCTAGCGTTGTGCTAAGCTACCGTAAAAGTGATCAGAAATACGCCCACATTTCTGTATACCTTTCCTAATTTAGATACATTATACACAGATCATGCATAATGACATGTATCCATTAATGTGTTTATTGCTTATTGAAAATGCATGGTGGTCTGGGAAAATCCATCAGATGTTGCTACGGCTGAATTCTGGCAAACAATTTTAAAAACCTGGCTTGTTTTCTTCACAGCTATAATACTCCATTGTTCATGAACTATAAATATATACATGGGTTTTGATTTACTTTGTAACCTTGTCTTGTCTGGCTGACTGAACATGTATAAAAGCTGATTGTTAATTCTTCAGCCTGAATGCTACATGTTAACGAAGTCATTGGAGAGCTATTTGCCATAGCAATGCAGTCATAAGTCTAATCACTTCTATTTCTAGTCACATAAAATGGATAAGATAGGCAATTCAATTCAGGAAAATCTGCAGTTTTCCGTCCTATATTTAATAGAAAATGGCAGATTTACCATATGAAGGGTTTTCCCATGATGCCACATTAATATGTACTAAAGGCTCTGCTACCCCAGGTTGGTTTAATAGATTTAGTCACTTAAACACGCTTATCATCAATTCATGTCTAGGAAAGCCAGGGTTGACCACCTGTTGGTGATTTTCATGCTCAGAAACCCCTGACTGAGCTCACCAGTTAAACAGGTTTAGTAGTTGTATTAAAGCCTGCAAATCACTGCTCTGATCCCTTGCAGACTGGACACAACTGCCCTGTAATAATGCTCTCTCCACTAATATGTTCTCTGACAGCCAAGAGTATGTTCCCAGCTTCAACCCTATTGCACTGAAGGATTCTGCTCTGTCCACTCACAAGCCAATTGAGGTGAAGGGTCCAGGAGGTAAAGCCACCATCATCCATGCCCAGTACAACACTCCCATCAGCATGTACTCACAGGATGCCATAATGGACGCCATCGCCGGCCAGGCTCAGGCGAGAGGCAGCAATCTGAGGCAAGTTATCTCAGGAGCACTTTCATTCTATAGTATTCAGATGAGATAGACCTGAGTAAATTCACAAATGTACAACGGATATTAGTCATATAACCATTTGTAAATTAGTAGTTTACTGAAAATAATTATTCGTTTTTTAATCTGATTTCATGGGCAAGCCTAATTATTTGGTCTATTTTAAGACTCGCAAACTCAACCTGAGATGCCAATGTGTTCCTTTATATTTCCACTAGGGGGTGCTCTTGGTTATTTTCAGCTGTAATGTATTTACAAGTGAGGAAAGTGGCTTAGACATCAGACTGCCATACTATCTATGTGTGTCAACCTCATCTTTTGTCTTCCTCCCTTTCCTTTTCACTCTATCAACCACCCCAACTTCACGTTATACCTCATCCACCGTTCTTGTCCATGGCACCATATCACTCCTGTTCATCCTGGCTCATCCCCTGATAATCAGTGGGGAAGAAGCTGTTGAATCTCCACTGGGGTGAGTAGTCACAGGTCACCTCATACACTCAGTGTGTTCTCATCCCGTGTGATTTCATTATTGGACAAATTTGCAAAACCTACATTATATGTATTATATTCTTGATTAATGAACTAAGCAGGGAGTGTCTGTGGTATGGGTTCAGGGGGTTCACTCTCCTGTGTGGACTATAAATACTTAGGAATGTTCTGAGTATCTGAACCCTATATGATGAGCTGTCTAATGCAGGGGTGTCCAATCGTTTTGCAGCAGGCTGGTATGGGTGCAGGTTTTCATTCCTATCAATCAGAAGCACACCTTATTCCACATGTTTATTCAGTTTGTGTTGCTTCTGGTTGGAAAATGAATCTGCACCCACTCCAGCCCTTTCCAGATAAATTCAGACACCCCTGATCTGACATAACATGAATGGTGCTCAAAACCCACTATTTTAGCTTTTATCCGGTTTCTCAATGGCATTTATTCTTTATTAGCTTTTGACATTTATGAAAAAATATGGACAATGGTCCTCATATAATTATGTTGTAGTAAAGACCTGGGTAAATTTTTTATTTGTAGACTTGTAGAGGTTTCAGAAAGGCTGATTTTCTTGGGTTGATCGGTCCCAAATGCATTCTTGACACAGTGACACCCACTAAATTCCTTAAAAGGTCAAATGCACAGAGGGCTAGGAACACGAAATGACAACTAAATCGTGACGGGCAGCCAACCAGCACATGAAAAGGTCAAAATCTAGAAATAAATTTGAGAAAAGTTGAATTCGGTGTGAATTAAGTGAGCGTAGAGAGGAGAAAAAGGATCTACACTGTACCCAGGTGATCATGCACACCACGTACACCACACAGGGAAACGGCTATTTATAAAGTGTTTTAAGTGTCTCGTCTGAAGTGTTACACTGCATTGAAAGAAGATGCCGTGGCAAATGGAAATGATCCAGATTCCATAATAAAAAAGCCCTTCATTTAGGTCTTTAAAAATCCTTTCCTCCATACAGGTTCCCTCAGCTGAGGCATTTGCTTGACAGACAGACCGGCTTGTGCTTGTTTATAAGGCAGCATTAATTTTGTCATAATTGAATGAGTAGCTTTATTTATTCTAATTTATGGGTTTAATTTATCTCACTGTCTTTAGTTTACATATTCTTTAATTAATGCCAATAATAAAAAATGACTGAGTTTCATCAAAATTTCCCAACGGTGTTCTTAGTATCCGTGTTAGTGAACTATTATGAGGATTTGTTTTTAATAGACTCTAAAGTACTTATCTTAGTTGCTCTGGGTAAAGGCATCTGCTAAATACTGTTACTGTAAGAAAAATACAAACAGTTTGTACTCAGCAGTATAAGACATAAAATTCTTAAAAAGACATAAAAATCTATGCAAATTATAATACTTGAATTTGATTACATGGAGATTTACATTATTTAGTCTTCTCTGAAGCACAAGTGGGATGTTAACATTTTTCAGCTGCAGGTTTTTAATGAAAAGCAAATTTCTTATAAGCAATTTCACGAATACATTTTTTTCATAGCCAGCTTGATGAATAAGGTCCCCAAAAAATGTACTTAATTGGTTAAAACTGAAATCTGAATCCCTCGATAAAACCCACAGAACAAGGGTTACATTAGAGTCAACATTTCCAGGTTATGCTGCCAGAAATGGACAAATGCACATCAACACAGAAGTCACGCCTTTAGTCAGAACTCGATCTCAGTTAATATTGTAATACTTGCCTTCAGAAGTCTGATTTCATCTCTATTCTCTTTGTCTTTGGGAAACAGTTCACTCCTTGTGAAAGATCCTCTGGTGGACAGTGCCTCTCCAGTATACCAGGCTGTGATAAAATCAGCGGATAAAGAGAATGAGCTTTCTGACTGGGCTCGTCGTGCTGCCAACCTGCAGTCCAAGTCTTTCCGCATCCTCGCGCACATCACAGGGACCGAATACTGTGAGTTCTGTCTGTTTTCTCTTATACTGTCTCACTGTTTGGATACATGTAATTCTGTAGACATACTGTTCTGTTAAACCAATCACAACACCATTATACACCCATAAGGCATAATATTATGACCACTTTTGCTGCCAAAACAGCCCTGACCCATCATGCACTGTTCCTTCCTTGGACCACCTTAGTTGAACTTTTTAGCTGTAGTTTTGGAGATGCAATTTGGCCCTTCATCAAACTCGCTCAAATCCTTAGGCTTGTCCATTTTTCCTGCTTCTAACACATCAACTTTGAGAACAAAATGTTCACTTGCTGCCTAATATATCCCACCCACTAACAGGTGCCATGATGAGGGGATCATCAGTGTTATTCACTTCACTTGTTAGTGGTCATAATGTTATGCCTGATCGGTGTATGTTGTAGCTTGGGGGCGGGGGTGGTAGCTTAGTGGTTGAGGAGTTCTGGTCAGATGGTTGTGAGTTTGAATCCTGGGGCCACTGCTGGGCCCCTTAACTCTCAATTGCAGTTTGTAACAATCTCAGTTGTATATAAGATAAATAAATATAAATATAAGTCAGTGTTGAGGTTCTCTTTGGGAGTGACACAGTTGGACAGGATTAGAAACGAGTACATCAGAGGGACGGCTCTTGTTGGACGTTTGGGGGAATAAGTTAGGGAGGCCAGATTAGTTTGGACATGTTCAGAGGAGGGAGACTGAGTATGTTGGTCAGAGAATGTTGGACATGGAGCTGCCAGGCAGGAGGCAAAGAGGAAGGTCAAAGAGGAGGTATATGGATGGAATAAATGAGGATATGAAGTTAGTGGGTGTAAGTGTTGAGGATGCAGACGATAGGGATAGGTGGAGAGAGATGATTCGCTGTGGCGACCCCTGAAGGGAAAAACTGAAAGAAGAAGCAGAAATATAAATATAAGTCGCTCTGGATAAGGGCATCTATGAGCAAGCTTTGAGCACTTTGAATCATTCCAGGCTGACAGTCTTTCTTTGTTTACAGTGCAAGATCCAGATGAGGAGGCTCTCAGGAAATCAAGGTATTTAACATTGTTCATGTCTATCTGTATTTTGTCTCAGTTTAAATAAATGAAAAAAAATAATAAAATACCAATATTTTGTACTCACTCATTACAGGGAGAAGTTCGAATCAGAGGTAAAAGGCCCACGATTTGCCAAACTGAAAAACTGGCACCATGGCCTGTCTGCACAGATCCTGAACGTCCAAGAGTAAAAACTTCCTACAGCAGAGGGACAGGGATTACAAAGGAAAGCAACGATAAGGAGGTGAAGGAAAGACGGAAGAGAAAAATAAAAGACGGTAAAGGTGAAAAGTATTGTAGTGATGGCTTTGTTAATGCAGTAAATTAATATTTAAGATAAAGTGCTCCCCTTGCTGCTATGTGGTCATATGTCATGTTTGTTTCGTGTGTCTTCCTGCAAACTAGATAATATATTACTTTTCTTTTCTTTTCTTTTCTTTTCTTTTTCTTCTGGCTGTTTATTCAACATTAAAATGAATTATTGATGTACAAAGACAAAATCTTAGAGAAACTAAGTGTATACTATGCAATGCGCTGCCATACGTCCTGCAAACATATTAATTGAATGTACTGTATTAATGTGAATAAAACATTATTCTTTTATCCAAACCTACTAAACAAGTGTCATGTTCTTTATTTCAGTTTTGGAAATGTGCCCGTGTGTCACTATAGAATAATGTCACAAATAACCACTATAGGATTTTATTCTTCTTTTGTTTCTTTCCCACAAAACCATCAAGCGCTAATTAAGACTCCACAGAAAGACTGAAGATGTACCGGTTCAAGAAATTCAGTATTCCTCTTCATGCTAAAGATTTCTCTTTCATTTCACAAGTTTTGTTGAGACAGATTTTGTTCCTTGTATTTCATGTCAACATTTATTGTTAATTTTATTGCTAGAAATCAATATGGTACTCTAACCCAGTCACTTTTATCATTGAAGGAAATACAGTATTCCTTCATTCTAGGTGTGTTACACACTTTACGTTTCATTGGACATCTGAAACAAGCTACTACAGAGCGAATGTTGTGTAGAATTTAGTCACAACTTGGACTGTTTAGTGCCACATTTATGGGCAACCAGACTGCTTTTAGAAAGATTTGCGATCTAAATCCAAATCTCCTATCCTTCAAATCTGTCATTTAAAATAAATTATTCTGACATAAGATAAATAATAAGAGACAAATTATTACATTTCAGTACAAATGCAACAGCTTTTAACTGAATAAATTATATAAAATGTACACATCAGTGATATTGCTGTATAATGTTCAGTAGTTATATTTTCTATAATGTTGGTAATCAACATAAATATTCAATTAATATTTAATACCAAGATAAATGCATTGGAAGTTTTTTTGTTTCATCTTTTTTTTTTTTTTTACTCCAGGCATTCATACACATGCAAAATTTGTGCATGAATTCATTCGCAGGGTTCATTTCATTCACCTGAACCAACTCCTTGGTACAAAAGGTGAGATTTTTAATGGGTTTTATCCTTACCACTGAAAGACTAATGATCAGATGATTGTCATTGTGTTTAAATCCCAATACCGCCAAGTTGCCACTGCTGGGACCTTAAGCAAGGCCCTTAACCTTAAACTGCTCGGTTTTGTAAATGAGGTCAATGTAAGTAGCTCTGGATAAGAGTATATGGCAAATGTACAAATTAAATATAAACTCTGATAGATTTAATCTAACATGGATCATGTCATTTTAGTCTGTCAGCTAAAGTGCCATTAAGTAAGGGGATAAATCAAACACTAATAAATTCTGAAATTCATACATTTTCTGAAATTCATTCAACATTTCTAATAGTTTTCACTCACATTTTTGCTGATAATATCATCTCCAGTGAAAAGCCTTTATGCTACATTGTGAAAAAAAATACCAGAATAACAGCAGCATTTAAGTATACTACAACAAAACTTTTGTAAGAGGAGAAGGAGTGTTTAAATGACATAATCTAACTTAACCCAAACTCTAACATTTTGGATATTGCCATTATACATGTTTTCACAGTTAATTAATAAATTAGGCACTGAATGACGTACGTAAGCCTGGGTCACATGGTCTGTAGCTTCACCCCTCACACACATGATATGTAGGTGAGAAATAACTTAACAACAGTCAGTAGGATCAATAATATTGACTCACTAGGATATTTTGGATTAATTAAACTGTGTAAGACAATTAAGCGATTTAATGCAAATGTAAATGAAGTAAGAGAGGCAGTATCATTAGTAAACATACCCAGTATGCCCAGTATAGCAGTATTGCAACTAGACCTCACAGTATAGAAAGAGTCAGCATAACACAGCACCGGACCATTTACCGTGAGCTGCTTAAGGGTTTTGATTTAGTTCAGTATCGCTTTACTGCTATCAGTTTCACATCCAACCACCAATCCATTTCATTTTGAACTTGAATGTAATGCAGTCACTTTTCCAGATTGTTCTGTAGGAATACATATATATATATATATATATATATATATATATATATATATATATATATATATATATATATATATATAAAACATTATGATCACTGACAGGTGAAGTGAATAACACTGATTATCTCCTCATCATGGCACCTGTTAGTGGGTGGGATATATTAGGCAGCAAGTGAACATTTTGTCCTCAAAGTTGATGTGTTAGAAGCAGGAAAAATGGACAAGCGTAAGGATTTGAGCGACTTTGACAAGGACCAAATTGTGATGGCTAGACGACTGGATCAGGGCATATCCAAAACTGCAGCTCTTGTGGGGTGTTCCCGGTCTGCAGTGGTCAGTATCTATCAAAAGTGGTCCAAGGAAGGAACAGTGGTGAACCGGCGACAGGGTCATGGGTGGCCTGTTGCTCAAATTGCTGAAGAAGTTAATGCTGGTTCTTATGAAAATGTGTCAGAATACACAGTTCATAACAGGTCAGGGCTGTTTTGGCAAATAGGGGCACCAACACAATATTAAGCAAGTGGTCATAATGTTATGCCTGGCCTCTTTTGATGTATGTATATATATATATATATATATATATATATATATATATATATATATATATATATATATATATATATATATATATATATATACAACTGACTAAGCCGCTGTAATACAAGAATTTCCCTCTTGGGATGGATCAATGAAGTCTATCTATCTATCTATCTATCTATCTATCTATCTATCTATCTATCTTGATAGATAGATAGGTTTCTGTGCACAGAACCAGTTTTTTTTTTATATGCAATATTATTTTGAATTGGGTTTAATTACCGCTACATAAGGATGTCCACGAGATGGCGTGTAATGCACTATTTTGGGGATAAAGCCACGCGTCCTCACGTTGCGACTCACTACATGTAGACTGTGGGGGTGGGTTTTTTTTTTTTTTTTTTTAAAAGACGTTGTGGCCCCTTTGGCCTTCCACACCGCCTCTCCTGTGCACTGATTGGAGGATTGCTCAGCGCCGAGCTGCACGAGCGGAATGTGTCTGACTCCGGTTACTACTAACATAAAAACAACGCTGGAGACTCCGAGCCTTGCTTTCACACCCACACGAACTGGATAAATCCGATTCTAATTCATATTTCGGGACATTTCTCTTTTCTTTTTCCCTTGAGATTACCACCACCCAGTCATCCTGGACCTGTTTCGTAAGGATCTTTTAAATGTTGGTGAGAATTTACTGAATAGGTAAGTGGGAATTCCGGGTGTTCGTTCGTGTTGGGTTTTCCGAGTGGGTGGTGGATTTGTTTATTTTGTATTTCTTTAAAGAATAAATAAATTTTATAGAAGTATGGTATTTTCATGGTTAACATCTTTATATCTTTAAATGGCGGCTGTTTGACTGAATTCTGGGTGCAGTTTAAAGGGATAAAAAGCCGATGCGCTCTACATTTAGTAGGCTACTAGCGTACTAAATAGACTAGTGTGGTGTTTAGGGATGCTTAAATAGGCAGCGTACTATTTTATTTCCCATTCTATGTAGTAGGTGAGTATGCGGATTGGCACGTAGCCTGCCTTCACTCCTGTTATCTGTTTTTCTTCAGTGTTTGTTTTTTTTTGTGTGTGTGTAAATACATTTGAAGCATCACATACTAAAAGTAAAAGCTTATTTGGATCAATCCTCTGCATCAGTATGTTATTTTTATGTGTTTAGATGGTGTTTTATATTATGTTAGGAGTGCCTGTGATGCATTTGGATCTGTGTTACAAGTTCCAACCTGCAACGTGGAAACATACCTTGTAGGCCTGGTGTGTGTCCTAACTAGGCACACATCTTCTCTATGTAGAAAACTTGGCCCTGGGCCTACACTAGACATGTTTAATAGAGAACAAAAAGCAGGTTTGAGGTTTTATATGTCCAGAGAGAGGTGCATGTGTGTGATCGAGCTCATGAGACTGATGAGCATCAGAAAATAACGTAAAGAAAAGTACGGCTTGGTTATTTATACTCCCAGAAGAAAATGCTCTACTATATATATATATATATATATATATATATATATCTCCCAGAAGAAATGCTCTTCTGTCTCTCTATATAATATATAGCATCGTAGCATCAGGCTTTATGCCATGATCTGGACGTCTCCTGAATCAAGAAGTGAATCATATTCACCTATAAGAGCCCTAAGGACATCGACCTCCTGTATTTGGACGCTGCTGATTAGAAAGTCCAGTCTTGCCCTTTAAAGTAGTCAGCTTCAAGGGCTTTCTGACGTACAGTGGGTTTTCAGTAAATCTGTGCGTCCCAGTCCTTCCAACCGTGACCTGACTTTTGATTATTCCCAGTCGACTTGTGTATATAAATAGTAATAGGGATAAAGTTCTGGAGAATCAAGGCCCTGTGTCACGGGTAGAGTGCTGTCGGACTTCTCGTGGTCTAGGACGAAGGAGAAAAACAGTGAGGGAAAATTAGAAGCTCGGAGTGGGCTGTGCTCGCATCTTGGCTTTGCTTAGAAAAATGGTTTCTTTCTTTTCTCTTTTAGTGCCAGTCTTCAGAAACAAAAAAAAAAAAAAAGGGCAGAGACTTTAGTGCCTGTGGTTTATTCTCCTGTCTCAGTGCAGCGCATATGAATAGACCCACAAGTAAACACTGGGCATTTTATTCTGCTTAGCTGTGGAAGTCGTTTTTTGAGCTTCTAGCTAATCAAGGTGGTCATAAAAAAGGGAAACATCGAGCCGACTTTCGTGTGTTTAAAATACAGGTTCTTGATAGTGTCTGAGGGAAAGTTTCAGACAAGAATGTAGTATGTCAGTGTTTTTTGACTGAGGTGTGTGTGTGTGTGTGTGTCTATCGTATTATATATGGACTGTGCCTTTAACTCTCGCCTCCCTGTTGCGGCGTCTCTTTGAAGGTTTTATCACCCCAGTGCATGTGCGGTTAAGATTGTGTCAAGCCGTCTGCTCTCCAAATAATTATCACTGAGGACTACATTGTGTGTGTGAACAGAATAGCAGCTGTCCCACGGTTACCAGTGTGAATCTCTCCTCCTCTTCCTCCTCCATCTCTTCAGTTTGCTGTGAACTTTTTCTTTAACTCTAAAGAAAAGTTCTACACGCAGCTTTATTTTGTACGCTAATCAGATTTTAGGTTCATTATTCAAATGCGTGGAGTAACCTTCTGGATGTTTATTGCACTCAAACAGGCTTATTGTTTAATCTGACTTTTATTAAGGATCGCTGTGATTTTGATTGTTGTATTTGGGACGAGGCTTTGCTTCATGAGCTTTGATTTGAGAGCCACTGAATGAGTGTTAATATTTCATTTGCTTTAGGGTCTCTTTTTAAGGTTGTTTTTCCCCTCTATAAAAGTTTTATTCACTCTGTGATGTGAAACTGTTTTCTGCTATGCAAATACCTGTTTTGTTCTCAGAAGCCCCTAACGTGGCGGAGCTGCTGCTGCCGTAACTAGTGAACTTGGTGGCAGATGGAGAGCAGATAACGTTTCCTCTGTGTTTCACACACGTGATTTGCCCTCAAGTGGGACTATAAAGTTCAGACACGGGGCTTTTAACACTTTTTTTTGTTAGTGTTTGAATCTCATTTTTTTGAAAGGATAGTTCATATTTGCAGCCGGTTTTCTAGAAGGTTCCGTTTGAACGTCTTGCCTGTGAGCCTCGTTTTTAACAAAAGAGCCGAGGCTCCTTTCCGACCCCTCAAGCTTTCACCAGGAAGAGTAGAGTGCTGCTTTGGGGTTTGGGGGTGGGGGGTATTGGAGGCACAAGAGTCAGGTTACTGCCTCTGTCTATGTGCTATGAGCTGAAGGACAGGAGAAAGCAATATGCTAGTTACTCAGCCTCACTGTGTATGAGCTGTGTATAATCTTTCAGTAGACTGGTTATGCTACAGTATTTTACCAAACTTTCTTCAGTTATAACCACGTGATAATCTAATGTCAGTTTTAAGACGTAGCCGTGTGTGTGCGTGCGTGTGTGCGTGTATTCCCCGTCCTCTTTCAGAGCTTCTCCTTTGTAATCCGGCCCTTGGCTGACACAAGACGTGGTTTTGAAAAGCCAAAGGAGGGCTACGGTAACGGCAATGAATGTAGACTGAAACAGTGTCTAGAGAGATCCTATCGCTCGTCGCAGCAATAGCCTACCTGTTTACTTCCCTTTTTACTACTGATCCAGGCATGCACTTCCTGGCTCGGCGAGTTTTTTTCTCACTGAATGTTATCGGCAGATCTTAATGAGCGCTGAGTCTACAAATGACTTGTGTGGGTCTGGCAACCGAAGAACACCTCTTTTCAGGAGCTCTGAGGATAGAAGAGAAGGTAAAAAAGTAGCAAGATGGAGAGAGAAAAGAGGGCTGTTAAATTCAATAGCATTGCTTTTGTTTTCGTGGTTTTTATTCAGATTATTCCCAGAATAGTAAGACTAGTCGTACACAGTGTGACTTTGTCATTGCCTCAATTGCCTGGTTGATGTAATGGTTTAGTACAGGTATTTGATTTCCTGTACCTGTCTCTTTTTCCCCCCCTTTCTCACTAACCGTTTTTTAACGGTCATTCCATTGACATAGTAGCTATCAACTATCGCACAATAAGCTAATTCGTATTCTTAGCGTTCACTTTGCATTTTCATCACTATAAGGCCATCTGTTCAAGCCCACTAAAGGACGTTTCAGTCACAAACCTGTGTTTCAGCAGCAGGTTGGTTTTTTTGGCTTGTTTTATGAGAGCTGGAGAATGTTAAATGTACACTCACTCGTTCTGACCCACGCTTGGACCCGAAAACCAACCCATCCCCCTGGTCTTGCCTACCCTAAGTTCATACAGAACTTGTGTTGCTAGTTTTCCTCCACTAAGATGGCCTACAGGCAGTCTTTGTTGTTTTCTTGTAAGACCCCTTAACTATTGAAATGCCTGTTATCTTAGCAAATCTTAAAAATGTGTGGTCGAGCTGTACAGCGGTGATTTATTTTTTGTTTGGTGTCTGATGTCAGCTTGCTGTTTGCACAGGGTGTCAGGCACAAGGCATATTTCTGTTTCAGAGTTGTAGTGCGTCATTATTCATGCACCCGGTGTTGAACTGAAAGCTCAGTATGTCATTTATTAGTTGTCATCCTTAACCAGTCATTATAAAGAAAAGGGTAAATGGCTGAAGTGCCAATAGGTAACTGTAGAAGGTTTGTGCTTGGAGTTAAAGCCCCTTACATGCAGATATTCGGTAAATAGACTTCTTTTTGTTGTTGTTGCTTTCGGAAAAACCAACTATTTTGTTTTGAGTAGTTCAGTAGTTGGGTTTAACCTTTGCACAGAATGGCAGTCTGTTCAATTCTCGTGTAGTTTTACTCGTGTAGAAGGTTTTAACAATAGAACATTGTCACAAAACAGCTTTACAGAACTCCAGATGTGGATCAGGATTGCCAGCGAGAACACCAGAGCCAACAGTGTCAACGAAATATTTTGGCATGTTGAACATTTGCACTGTTGGTCTGTTTTTGGGAATCTGCTGTGTACTCGCCGTTCATAGGACGTGTAAATTGTAACTAAAGGTCCGCAGTCCCGTTTGGCTTTCGTTATAATAGCAGAAGGTGTGACGTACAAAAGCTTTGGAGGAAATCATTTTAACGAGAAGAGACTGAATCTGATGGTGTCATTGTATCTGTATTAATCTGAGAAAGTCTCCCAACAGTCAATGGCATCATGACCTACATGCTCCATCCACTAGTCCAGCTGCTAGTCTGTCTCTTTCTGTAAAAACAAAACAAAAAAAAGAACTAGAAGAACTACATCTGCTTCGAGTTTGGCTGTGGACTTGGTTTGCTGCGCTAAGTCATCGAGACATGCTCACTGCAGATTAGCTGCGAGTCTGAAATCTATACAGCCAATATGTTTCAGTTGTTTTTCAAATTATTTTCCAAAAAAATGACTTGGACTCCTCCTTTCAATGCAGTCTGGCTTTGTGTTTCCGTAATAACCTGGAAAGCTGGAGTTTAACTGGTGCAAAGTGACCGTCACTCATCATCTCTGTGAAGGTAGGAGGTGTAACCATGCTATAAGTTAGCAAAGCGCCTCGTAAGGATGCTGTTGAATTCAGGTCACTTTAAAGATAATAGAGAGGAGCATTTTAGGAAAAAATTACTGCCAGTGCAGGCTTTAGCTGTGTCCCAAATGACATACTACACACTATGCATTTACACTGTGTGCTCTACAGTCTAGTGTATGAATTTTAGATGGGTAGTATCGCCTCAAATGTAAATTTCTTTTTGTTTTTACTAACTGGAAATATAAACCGTTTCCCAGTCAATGGCGAATCACGCCATAATGCGAAACCGCTAGCTATAGCAGAATACAATGACTTCCTCAAATCTTAAAACATGAATCCAATTATTTAAGAGAGTTCATTTAAGAGATTTGTATGATGTCTTGTTCACTAGAGTGTTGTCGGCCATCTTGTAAACTTCTCCTCAGCACCTGGTAGCTCCGCCCCTCTTCTGCTACATAATCAAAGCTGCGAGTGTTGAGTGCATGAAGTGTCCAGCAATACACACTGTTTTTTTTTTCTTCAGGTGATTAAATGCATCATCAGGGTACTTGAGCCACTTCTTGATGGAATTTTCAGTGTGAACACACTATTCTGTGCCATTTTGTTGGACTGATGTTGGACTGCTGATCAGAAGGTTGTGAGTTTGAATCCCAGGTCCACCAAGCTGTCACTGCTGGGCCCTTGAGCAAGGCCCTTAACCCTCAGTTGTATAAAATGAGATAAAACGTAAGTTGCTCTGGACAAGACTGTCTGCCACATGCCAGAAATGTAAGTGTATAATTTGGGACTCACTTTTTCACCCTTCAACACAAAGCGCCATGTTGACTGATTGATTAAAAGGGTTTGTTTCTTTAGTAAAGACAAACAAGCAAAAAAAAAACAAAAAGAACTAGCACTCTGTTACATTAGCCTGTCACTCCTCATGCCATTTCCCTTCTTGTACATTTATTTAGTAGACAATTGACTGTTTGTCTTTCCTGTAAATAGCAGATGCGAAAAGAGTGGACAGTTCAAATACAAATGAGCAACCACTAAAATGCTGGTAAACATGCAGGCCAGCTTTCACTCGTATCACAAAAAGACTTCAACTTTGAACCTTGGCATTAAACCGCTCCATGATATGATCACATTTAAGTTTATTTCTATTTCACTTTACTTCTACTCTGAGGTAAGTATGTCATATAAAGCCTGATGTTTGACAAATTCCCTTTTAAATAGCTTTGTGAGTCTGAATAGCTGCTGTACTTCAGATAGTAAACTAGGATTACTCAGATAAAGGAAGAGGTTCATTATTAACACCTTTTATCAGCCTTCCTGCTTTATCTCTTCTGTGGCCTCGGTGACATCACAAGGCGCTGACATTTTTATGTAGTCCTGGACCAAAAAACCTCCGTGATATGAAATTGTCACCTTGTGTAATTCAGGTAAAGTTATAATAGTAATAATAATAATAATGACCAATAATAATAATAAAACAGCACTATCCGAAATTGGGTTAGATCCAAGAAACATAAGGCATTGCTTAAGGAATAACACACAACGGACCATGCTGTTTCATTGACAATAATTCAAGCGAATGGTGTGAAATGGCCCAACATGAAGCTGACTAACTGTGTCTGTAACAGCGTGAAATAAAGTGTGCTATTCCTCATATCACCAGTTTACCAATCGTTACAAGTTTTAATGCAAAAATGTAAGACTTGTCACACTTTTAAATGTTTCTAAGATTTCTTTTCTCATACACAGTTCTATACAGTGTACAAGCTGCAGTGAAATGAAAAGCTGGCCTTCTCGTCCTGAGACTGTGTTCATGTAACTAAATAAACATGAATAGGAGATTAATAAGAATTAAGAAATAAAATGTTTTTAGAGTATGCAAAATGTACTGTTGTATTAAATATAGTAACTGTTCTTGTGTTGTCTATAGTGATGTCTAGTTTAGTCTATATTGATGTCTGTAGTGATGTCTATAGTGATCTCTATTGTGATGTCTTGTGTAGTCTATAGTAATGTCTATAGTCTTGTGTGGTCTATAGTGATGTCTTGTGTGGTTTATATTTTTGTCTATAGTAATGTCTAGTCTTGTGTGGTCTATAGTGATGTCTAGTTTTGTCTATAGTAATGTCTATAGTCTTGTGTAGTCTATAGTGATGTCTTGTGTGGTCTATATTTTAGTCTATAGTAATGTATATAGTCTTGTGTAGTCTATAGTGATGTCTTGTGTGGTCTATATTTTAGTCTATAGTAATGTATATAGTCTTGTGTAGTCTATAGTGATGTCTTGTGTGGTCTATATTTTAGTCTATAGTAATGTATATAGTCTTGTGTGGTCTATAGTGATGTCTATAGACTAAACAAGACTATAGGCATTACTATAGACTAAACTAGTGATGTCTTGTGTGGTCTATAGTGATGTCTTGTGTGGTCTATAGTGATGTCTATAGTGATGTCTAGTCTATTGTGATGTCTAGTTTAGTCTATAGTGATGTCTAGTCTATTGTGATGTCTAGATTTGTCTATAGTAATGTCTATAGTGATGTCTTGTGTAGTCTATAGTGATGTCTATAGTCTATTGTGATGTCTAGTTTAGTCTATTGTGATGTCTATAGTCTTGTGTGGTCTATATTTTAGTCTATAGTGATGTCTGTAGTCTTGTGTGGTCTATATTTTAGTCTATAGTGATGTCTATAGTCTTGTGTGGTCTATAGTGATGTCTTGTGTGGTCTATATTTTAGTCTATAGTGATGTCTATAGTCTTGTGTAGTCTATATTTTAGTCTATAGTGATGTCTATAGTCTTGTGTGGTCTATAGTGATGTCTTGTGTGGTCTATATTTTAGTCTATAGTAATGTCTATAGTCTTGTGTAGTCTATAGTGATGTCTTGTGTGGTCTATATTTTAGTCTATAGTAATGTCTATAGTCTTGTGTAGTCTATAGTGATGTCTTGTGTGGTCTATATTTTAGTCTATAGTAATGTCTATAGTCTTGTGTAGTCTATAGTGATGTCTTGTGTGGTCTATATTTTAGTCTATAGTAATGTATATAGTCTTGTGTGGTCTATAGTGATGTCTATAGACTAAACAAGACTATAGGCATTACTATAGACTAAACTAGTGATGTCTTGTGTGGTCTATAGTGATGTCTTGTGTGGTCTATAGTGATGTCTTGTGTGGTCTATAGTGATGTCTTTTGTGGTTTATATTTTTGTCTGTAGTAATGTCTATAGTCTTGTTTAGTCTATAGTGATGTCTAGTCTATTGTGATGTCTAGTTTAGTCTATAGTGATGTCTATAGTCTTGTGATGTCTAGTTTAGTCTATAGTGATGTCTGTAGTCTATTGTGATGTCTAGTTTAGTCTATAGTAATGTCTGTAGTCTATTGTGATGTCTAGTTTAATCTATAGTAATGTCTGTAGTCTATTGTGATGTCTAGTTTAGTCTATAGTAATGTCTATAGTCTATTGTGATGTCTAGATTTGTCTATAGTAATGTCTATAGTGATGTCTTGTGTAGTCTATAGTGATGTCTATAGTGATGTCTATAGTCTATTGTGATGTCTAGTTTAGTCTATTGTGATGTCTATAGTCTTGTGTGGTCTATATTTTAGTCTATAGTGATGTCTGTAGTCTTGTGTGGTCTATATTTTAGTCTATAGTGATGTCTATAGTCTTGTGTGGTCTATAGTGATGTCTTGTGTGGTCTATATTTTAGTCTATAGTAATGTCTATAGTCTTGTGTAGTCTATAGTGATGTCTTGTGTGGTCTATATTTTAGTCTATAGTAATGTATATAGTCTTGTGTGGTCTATAGTGATGTCTATAGACTAAACAAGACTATAGGCATTACTATAGACTAAACTAGTGATGTCTTGTGTGGTCTATAGTGATGTCTTGTGTGGTCTATAGTGATGTCTTGTGTGGTCTATAGTGATGTCTTTTGTGGTTTATATTTTTGTCTGTAGTAATGTCTATAGTCTTGTTTAGTCTATAGTGATGTCTAGTCTATTGTGATGTCTAGTTTAGTCTATAGTGATGTCTATAGTCTTGTGATGTCTAGTTTAGTCTATAGTGATGTCTGTAGTCTATTGTGATGTCTAGTTTAGTCTATAGTGATGTCTGTAGTCTATTGTGATGTCTAGTTTAATCTATAGTAATGTCTATAGTCTATTGTGATGTCTAGTTTTGTCTATAGTAATGTCTATAGTGATGTCTTGTGTAGTCTATAGTGATGTCTATAGTGATGTCTTTTGTGGTCTATAGTGATGTCTTGTGTGGTCTATAGTGATGTCTTTTGTGGTTTATATTTTTGTCTGTAGTAATGTCTATAGTCTTGTTTAGTCTATAGTGATGTCTAGTTTAGTCTATAGTGATGTCTATAGTCTTGTGATGTCTAGTTTAGTCTATAGTGATGTCTATAGTCTTGTGATGTCTAGTTTAGTCTATAGTGATGTCTGTAGTCTATTGTGATGTCTAGTTTAGTCTATAGTGATGTCTGTAGTCTATTGTGATGTCTAGTTTTGTCTATAGTAATGTCTATAGTGATGTCTTGTGTAGTCTATAGTGATGTCTAGTCTATTGTGATGTCTAGTTTAGTCTATTGTGATGTCTATAGTCTTGTGTGGTCTATATTTTAGTCTATAGTGATGTCTGTAGTCTTGTGTGGTCTATATTTTAGTCTATAGTAATGTATATAGTCTTGTGTGGTCTATAGTGATGTCTATAGACTAAACAAGACTATAGGCATTACTATAGACTAAACTAGTGATGTCTTATGTAGTCTATAGTAATGTCTATAGTCCTGTGTAGTCTATAGTGATGTCTTGTGTGGTCTATAGTGATGTCTTTTGTGGTTTATATTTTTGTCTATAGTAATGTCTATAGTCTTGTGTGGTCTATAGTGATGTCTAGTTTAGTCTATAGTAATGTCTATAGTCTTGTGATGTCTAGTTTAGTCTATAGTGATGTCTGTAGTCTTGTGATGTCTAGTTTAGTCTATAGTGATGTTTATAGTCTATTGTGATGTCTTGTTTAGTCTATAGTAATGTCTATAGTCTATTGTGATGTCTCGATTATAGTGATGTCTGTGGAGTGTCCACCATACATGTCCCTTTGTATTTGATTGAGCTCATTAATAGAAACCTGTCCCACATGTCACATCTGGAACTGTTATGCGAATTTCAGCTCTAGAAAGTGAATGCTTACCTGCTGATTTGAGAATAAGCAGCTATGTGGTGTGACAGCACATTAATAACACTAGACAGTAACATCTTTCTGAGTCTTACCTCTCTATGATGCAAGAAGTCTTATAGTAGTGTCTAATGGAAATTCTGTTTCACAGGATGAGTTGTCGGTGGACTCCCTCCAGCTGTCCCAAACAGAGAGCCTCGGCCCCTATAAGCCACACTAGCCTTCTCATTTCATGGGCTTTAATTTCAATCAGATATGGTTGATAGTTCGCTTTGATCGCATTCGCCCCAGCTGCTTTTCCTACACCCACATGCTTTTCTGTTGGCTTTACTAAACCCATCGGAATTAACTGTGCCTAGGGCATCTTCAAATGTTTGACTTGTGCTTCCTTCAGCTTTCACTCATCTTTCTACTGTCTTTCTGCCCCAGTTTGAAAGACTGTTACCTTTAGAAAATCTGTAAGGTTCAGACTAATTGTTATCGAGTAAATGTTGTTCCCCTGCAGTTTGAAGTGCTGAAGTACAGTTCCTGCATACAGGCTGTGTGTGTGTGTGTGTGTGTGTGTGTGTGTGTGTGTGTGTGTGTGTGTGTGTGTGTGTGTGTGTGTGTGTGTGTGTGTGGGCATAACCTACATATTAGAATGACACGTTAGACAACTAAATATCTTATTGGACGGTTTCTGCTGGGTGGCCTACTTATTAAAGAAAAAAAATAATAAACTGTGAAATTCCACATGCGAGCACGTGCAGCTTGGTTTCGGGGCACTTCGGAAAACTGGCTGCTGTCCTCCTCTTGAGTAAGGAAAGAAATGTCAGATCGTCCTAATGCAATTTTCAATTTTCAGCAATCTTTGTCTGGTTGATTTTTGTTTATTTATTTATTTTTTGTAAAGACCAAGAAGGCGGGTTGGCATTAATGCACGCATTAATGTTGCAGTAAAATTGTAAATTGCAGTTTTGAGAAGCCAATTATACACCTCACCAAACCGAATGCTCATAACAGAGTAGCGGTTATTGTGCCAAGCAGCTTTTAGTCTGAATCCAAGCTGTGTATCTGTGCATTGACCGGGTGCAACTCTGAGCACAGCCTCTAACTCAATATTCTGTAAACTGAAACCCCTCTCTCTCTCTCTCTCTCTCTCTCTCTCTCTCTCTTTCTCTCTCTTCCCGTCTCTCTCGTGTTTCCCTGTCCATGTGGCCGAGCTCCAGTGTAAATCAGAAACATCAGCAAATGCTGAAGGTGGATCATGAAACCTTTTGCTGGCTATTAGTGCTCAGTATTTTATTTCCCATGTACAAGGGTTCTTAAAGGTTATCTGTGTGTTTTTACAAATGCCATCACTTTTTGTGCTAAACGTCTTTGTGTATTTCAGCACTTTTTTTTTTCCCTGAACCTTTTTGAAGTACTTTAAAGGTATTGGGTAGTTGCTCAGTTTTTGCTCTAATTGTGATTTTAATTTGATCATAAAACTTTTTCAGTACATAACCGTTTCTTTTTTCCGAACCATCTTTGCAGTTCCGTCTGGTGATTGCAGGCACGCTAGCGGTGGTGCTGCCGGTGCTTGAAAGTAGCCTGGAAATTCCCTCAACGTGGGACGTCCTGTCCGTCAACACTCATGAATCTGGCAAGCCCCTGCTCTCTGAAACATCATGCCTTGTTGCACTGGCTCCCTTCTCAGGTAGGATGCGTCATCTCTTACATTTATTCAGAAACGTGCAGAATGTAGCCGGACCGGCTTAGCTTTTTAACACTTCGAATAAACTAAAAATGCCTCAGTTTGTAAACGGAACTCTCTGACATGGAACTATTTGAAGGCCCGCATGTGGACTGCTCCACTTTTTCTTACCTTTGTGTCGCCCTGAGCGTGTTTTGACCCCTAACCCTGCAGAAACAGATCTGAGCAATCAGCGGGTTTCCTGTCTCCTGATTATCTGAGCTTGATTGCTCTGTCAGGGTCCACATCACCACAAAACCTTCTCTCAAACCCCCTCCACCCCCAGCACCGCTGTACGTTAGCAGCCCACCCCTCGGTCACGTGAGGAAAATGTGTTTGAGCACGCACCTCCGTGCCGAGCAGAACAGAGTACTCGCTCTGCTCAGGACGACTGCCGTTGAGGTCTGCCAATTTGCAGACCTTAGTTTTGATTGGCCCCAAGTGAAAGTTTAGGTTTGGCTTAGAGAAGTGGATCAGTCGGGCCCATTCGAGTGCGGTTTAGTGAGCCGCGCGGCCCAGGGATGTTTACACGGCACTGGTGAGATGGCGACCTGGGGGAGGGGCTGTTCCACTAAATTGCAGCCACATGTTTGCAAAGGATGTGGAGCTGAACGAGGCTGTGTGATCTGCGAGACTTTAAACAGGGTCCTCGCCTGTGGGCAGTTCAGAAGTTTTCCAGTGTGTTTCTCCAGCCTCGCCGTTACTGTGGTTGCAGCACAAACACGCTGCCGTGCCGCCTTACACTCTTGCATTCATAAGCCATAGACAGTCTTCCAGTCATTTCCACACACTCGTAAAGTTTCTCGTGCAGCTTTGAGTTCGTGTAGTTTCACAGACCACACACAGAACGCTGAACCGGGAAAATTCGATCCATGGACTCATAAAGATTCTCGCTTTATACAGACGTGTGGGTGGAAAAAATGGCTTCTCAGTCATTTGCGCTTTAAAATGAATCCTCCATTTTTCACGTAAGGCTCTCACCACCATCTAGTTATCAGCTCTGCCCACTGCTGTTAAACATGAGCATGAAATCATAGAGGCAGGCGGAGCTTCAGTGTAACTGTGCCCTTGGACGTAGGATCAAACAAACCAGACGTCATGTTTGGGCTTTGAAGACAATGCGGCGTTGAGGAGGCTGATGGCTTGAGAACATGCGTAAAATCTGCACTTTTACAGCGCTCGCACTGCTTCAATTAGACGGCCTTGGCTTAAGGCTGTAAAGTTGCAACTGCTTAGTATTTTTGTAGCACTTTCTAAAAGACACCTCCCTTTAAAGACTTTTTTCCTTTTTTTAAAGACTAAGGACGTTTTCAGTTTATACATAGATAGCTGTGTTGTTAATGTTAATCATTATGTCCATATTGGACTTGTGTAAATGAGCAGTGCATTTTATGTGACTAGTGTGCAAGCTTTGAGGAGTCTATAGACCTGTACATTTTTCCACATATTCAGTGCGGGTTCCAGTGATTTTAGCAATCCTCTTAAAGAATCAACCTGCATTTCCACCAGTTTCCCCACCGAACCATTGTATAACAAGATCATGTTTAGAACCAGCATGAATGTAATATAAGCCTATGAGTACATATTCTGCCATCCAAAGGCATATACTCAGTGTCTATCCTCTATCCAGTGGGTATGGTTGATGCTTAACCATTCCAGGACTCCTGGTTCGATCCTGAACATGAGTTGCTGACCATATGTCTGTGTGGGAGTTCTTTGGGTTCTCCAGTTTTTTTTCCCCCTACAACTAAATAACACGGGCTATACAGTACAGTGGCTACATTAGGTGTGATTTGTAGAGCTTTATAAGCTTAGCATCAACCATGACCCTGACACGGATAAAGCAGTTGCATAAATATACACAGCATAATGAGGTTGTAGGTGATTATACGCAACACAAGCTTTCATTCTTTTTCTTAATTATTCCTAATGTCTAATGATGCTTTAGTATTATTCTCATAACACTTAAGCTGTCATGGTGATGGATCCAGACCAGGAGCACTCTTGATACTGGAACTGAACCGTTTTTTCACGCGTTTGCGTAGGAAACATGGAAAACCGGTCATGATTAGTGACCAGCACCTCAGTGTCAGGGGGAAAAATGCGACCCCAAGGCATCCTTATACTTCCTGGTGCACGCTGCAGTTGACACCCAAGTATAAAAATGTCTGTTTTGTTCTTCAAAGCAGGAAAGACTTTGCAAGAAGGAAGGTTTGCTACACAAGATAAGACCTCTTTATCGTCTGTCCCCCTCGGAATGCACAGTCAGGTAATGGAAAATGCCTCTCCCCTCCGGTGTCGGCCCCGAGCGCCTTGTGAAAGCGAGTGGCGCGAACAGTGGCACCAGATGAGCTCAATTTCACAGGAAAAAGCAAAACAACTAACCCCTACCACCCCCACCCCCAAGCGATAAGAAAACAGATCTCCAACAGTAGCAAAGCATGTCTCCTCAGCCTGTATGGATAAGGGAGGGGGAATGAGGCATGCTTTTAAACACTGTGTGGCAGACATCGAGATTTGTAAGCCCATGGAAGAGTGGCTGTGCAGACAGTGTGGCAGCACAAATTCTGCCGAGTGTGAAAACAATCTGTAAGAGAAGAACCTCCTCGTGAATCCATTAAGGCCTTTTTGCGTGGCGTGGCAGAGTCAATCAGACTACCTGCATGAAGTACTTTTTTTGTGCCTTACTTAATATGGCATCCTGTCTTTCAACTTGCCCCACTTAAACACCGCGCTCAGTGTTTTAACATCCGTTAACGACATGTTTCTTCATATTCACGCGGAGCGCATGTGAATGAGGACGTTGTTTCCCCCTCCGAATGCCTTCAGAATGGCTTTCGCAGGTCTGTATTCATTAGAATCAGTGACTTGGCAGGCAGGAATTCGCTCTCGTTAAAAAAGGCCCACATTATGGAGAAGGGTTGATCTTTCCCAGGTACAGAAAAGTGTGCTCTGAAGTAAAACAGACCGCTGGAGAGGAATGCCTTTAGTTATGGCGTACAAAGTCCTCAGAGATGTAGTGTTCCAGTAATGATAAGCAGCTGATCCGGACAGTGAAGCTCTCTAAAGTTTTTGTCAGCACACATGCATTCACGAAAAACCAAGGTTGTTAAATTTCTGCTGACCTTTTCAGAATGTTTTGTAACATTATTTTGGTTGGAGGATTTCAAATAAAATCACAACTTCAAGCTACTAGCGTTGTTGTAGATTGTACAGATGCCTGGTTTTCGTTCTGCTGCTAGCCGATTTTGTACCGGCGTGGGAAATTCAACAGAATGTAGAATTTAGGAGAACTGAAACATGGATGCTGGCCAGTCGTCCCTTTCAGTAACAGCCATGAGTCTTCTGTAGCATTGCAACCTTGTGTGTGATCCTGTGTGTGATGACTTGAGCCTGGTCCAGATAGCACGGTTGTTTGTTTTTTCTTGGAATGTGTCGGAGCATGTGGGTCTTCTAAAGCGCTGCCTTATTTTCAGCTGCTTGAAGTAATTACAGGCTAGCCTGAGACTCTCCAGCCAGCAAATCCACAAGAGTCTTTGCACAAGTTTCCCAGGAACTGTTTGGAGGTCAGACCGAAGGTGCTAGTCTCAGCCACACATTCGCACATTGTATTAGAATTATTTTTTACTACGCATGACCTCAGCCTTGTTTATATTATCAACCTTCTTTGCGGCAGAATAATTGCACCTGCACATAAAATCCCTGAGCCTCGAGAGCAATTTTGGCGCACACAGTCGAGGAAATGATCTCTGATCTCCTGACAGAAAAGGAAAGCGGCTAAAAGCTTCTATAAATATATAAAATAAATACAAATTTTATATATATATATATATATATATATATATATATATATATATATATATATATATATATATATATATATATATATATATATATTTTTTTTTTTTAATTCTTCTGTTTTTATTGGATGCTCAAATGTTTAACAAGATGTTTTATTTATTCCTGGAACTGTTTGTTCGTTCTCAGCGTCCAGAAGGAGAACGGACAAAAATGAATAACGTGTAGTGAGTGAAATAGGAAGCTTAAATATATAGGTACGCTGCGGATATTCACTTTAGGAAGGACTTCCTGATGCAACTGTTGTGTCATGTGGAACGGTTTTGCAACCCCAAGGAATAAAATAAGGATTCCTTTGAGATTCCCTGACCGTGACTTGCATGGAGTTCATCACTACATCTCTGTCGGGATGATGGATAAAAAAAGGGATGTTTCAGTCATGGGAAAACAGGATCTGGTCAAAGTGATGAATGTCCTGTTCCTTTGTAAACTTTGTACAGTGTTTCATTGTTATGACTTCTCCTCCTTTTATTCCTAGAGTGCGCTGCCATGTATGTTTGAGAGAAGGTATGTTTATTTATTTTATTTATTTTTTGCTTTGTCTGGGGAGACGATTCGTTTTTCCTGTTGTTTGAGTGGAAACTTTGAATCATTTTGTCGAATTGAATTTCATTGAGTAATTCTCTTAAAGGGTGCCAATAGTTGTGGAATCATCTGCTAATTCTTCCTAAATACTTAAGACCAAATGTTACTCAAAATCCTAGCATCCCATTTGTGAGATTCAGGTGATTCCCCGCCTTGGTACTCGGCCGCTGTCTCTGGAAGAAGGTACAAACCTTTGGTAAGTCTCATATAAGCCAAAGACGCGCTATGGATGCGAGAGAGCCAAAGTGTCACTGGCAACCAAAGTTTTTGGAGGGGCTACAGCCAGCAGGGAATGATAGATGAAGGGGGAGAGGAGGAAGAGGAGGAGTGTACCAGGGGGGCTGGAAGGGGGAGTGCTCATTATTCTTATGCTAATCCAGCCTGGAATGAGGCACAGGAGCAGCCAAGCAAACAATGCGAGTGGAGCCGGGAAGTCTGCTCTTCCCTGAAGCCTTGAGAGGCAGTCGAGGCGCTGCATTGCCTACGGGGGGGGGGGCCCAAGAGGGAACACGCGCACACACACACTCAGGCCACATATGCCATGCTTGCTCTCACGTTCACTTGGTTTATGAGGCAGGCGGCAGAGCCAGATGTAATGGAAAGTGTGTGTGTAGGTATAGGTGTGAGGAAGACTTTGCACTAGTTGTGTGTGTGTGTGTCTGATTTTGTAGATTTGCTCAGGACAGGCTGGATATAGTTCCATTTTTAGACCTACTGAATGATTTTCTGCTATTTCGGCTTTTATTTGTCATTAGAAATTATTTCTAAATACCTATAGCATGCTTTGTGTATGTATATATATACATATATACAGCTCTGGGGGGAAAAAAAAAAAATAAGAGAGCACTGCCCAATCTCCAGATTTGAACCCTATTGAAAACCTCTGGAATGTCATCAAGAGGAAGATGGATGGTCACAAACCATCAAGCAAAGCTGAGCTGTTTGCTTTTTTGCAAAAAGAGTGGTATAAAGTTCCCCAACAGCAATGTGAAAAACTGGTGGAGCGCATGGAGCCAAAGCGCATGCAAATCAGGGTTATTCCACCAAATACTGATTTCCTAATGTTATTTAGCCAAAGCATTAACACAATTTGTTTACAAATTATTTGCGTTTTGTTTTGAGTTATTAAAGCTCTGCAAATACTGCATGATCTTGGGTTATTTTGGTGTGTCGTCATTTCCTTTAAATATACACTCTAAATAACAATAGTTATATTTTGAATTTAGGAGAAATATTGTCAGCAGTTCACAAAAAATGGAACAAAACTGTTCATCTCACCAAATGCACCCATTTTCTACAGATCCTGCATACTCTACATACCTGCTCATAGTATTATGATGTGCTTTTATTCTGGGGCTGTGAGATAGGGTGATGTAACTGAATATTGGCGATGTCTAATCTTTGACCGATGATATTGCTTACTCTGCAAAGAAAAAGAAGCGAACTACATTCTAACTACACCCTAAGTGAAATAATCTAATATTATTTATCCCAAATATTTCCATTTACTAAGAATAACTACATTAGCAGCAGCTTACCTGTTTACGATTCTGCTCTGAATCAGACATTAGTGTAAGCTACAGATAAATCCGTAAACATGGCAGACACACTCAACCAGATTCCTCATGAGCTGATTGCATGTAGATGATGTGAAAGAAAACGACAGGATGTAGGCTGTAGTAGAAGTGCATTTATTTGAGGTTTGTGGGTATTATAAAAAAATATAGTGAAACTTTTGAACTGTGCTTTTTTTTTTTTTTTTTCCTCCTTCTTTTACTTCTTTGCTTTGGGATTACCATCAGTCATGAACGATCATGGCAGCCGGTGTGGGTAGACTAAAGACGTCTGGGTTTGATCTCTCTTTTTTTTTTACATTTAGACAGAATGAGCTTGAATGCAGTGTTATATTTTCCACAGAAATGCTGGATGTAGTAATAATTGTTTTCAGATATCACAGAGCAATTGTTCCTGCTCTTTTTGCCAAAACCATTAAAGTCATATAGTTTAGTTTATTTGGATCTTCTCAGGGTTTTTTATATTCCTAAAAAATAAACAAAAATGACAATATTTCCAAATTATTCTTGGTACCTTGGGCAAAAAATGCCCCCTAACCCATCCATGCTGCTTCTCAGATTTCTGTCTCCAGCCCCCAACACACACACACACACACACTTTTAAGATTTGCATGATTGATGATTTTGGTGAATTCCTTCCCAGAATTCCCTTCTCATGCCTGAGTGCTTTGGTGTAAGGGGCAGTGATTCTACATGACACCAAACATTAATAACAGTTTCTTTACCCATGTAAAGCCAAAATAAAGAACAATTTTGGTCACACACACACTTTCATATGGTTTACCCTGCTGTGCAGTTATAAATAATTATAATATTAACTTGGGTCAAATCCCATCAGGGAAGTTGAGGTGAAGCGGTGGTCAGATTTCATGAAAGTATTGCTGCACTTTTTGACTGATCGACACTTTTAATTTCGTTGTACATGTAACATGGTACAATGACCATAAACATCTATTCTATTCAGTTCTATTCTATTCTGTTAATGTCTCAGTCTGAAGGTTTGCGGGTGGGAAGCGGTTGCTGTGGAGTCCAGCGCGTGGCTTGTGTGTTAAGCACAGTGTGTGTGACTGTGTGTAGAGGAAGCTCTTGTTTACAGATGGAATTATGAGTGTCAGGGGGCCTTGTGCGAGTGTGATGTAACTGTCTTCCCTCACAAACCCACAAACTTAAATCCCTAAGCCACCGCTCCACCAGTCCCTCCTCTTTATTGTCTCTCTAATTTTTTGGTCCCAATTTTCAGAAGTTATCCACGTGAATTTTTAATACTAAACGTTCTCAGTCATCCAGAAATGAGTAGGAGGTACTAAATCAAAACAACTTGGATCACCTTAAATATTCTGGTGTTTTTTGTGCGTCCTGTCCGAGGGGGGGTTTGCATTTTAAATCAGCAGATTATATTGTTAATGAAGCTGCATGAGTTGTGTGAATGCTGTATTGCTGCTGTCTGACTGGAGGCCAGGGTGTAGCTATGCCTGTTGCATCCCCCTCTGGAAGGAGGCAGCATTTTAATGGGATCTCCTTGAGCCCCTCCTTTAGGTTCCCCTTACCTTGGAAGTGTGAAAAGTAGGGCGCAGGTCAGGGCTCTTTCTCCCTCTTGGCCAAATGAAAAGTGACAGAAAGCAGCCCACTAGCCATGACTCCTCCGAGCCCCAAGCAGCCATGGGGACATAGCAATGGATACAAGGCAGCAGACCTTATTATTATTATTATTATTATTATTATTATTATTATTATTATTATTACTATTATTATTATTATTATTATTATTATTAATGGTGTATAATAAACCCCCTGATCACAGCTCTGGGGTCAGGCACCAATAGAAAGAATACAGTGTAAAGACAAATGGCTTTATTTGCTTAAATTTACAAAAGAAAGTTTTCATTATTCCATGCCATGGAATGACAGGACACTTGTCCCTCGATGACTGATCAATTGTGCTCTCTGCATTTTGTAGGGTTTTAACCAGGAGGAATCCATGATTAGGGTTTGAAGTCATCACCACTCTGCCTCGCTGCCCTGCTGTCTGCATCTTGAGACACGTCCCTCCACACCATCACTCTACAGCACCAAACCCTCCACAGCCTCTCATCCTTTAACTGCCACCATGAAGACAAGCACCGTCTTCTTCACAGTGTTTGGAGTCTTTCTTCTCGGCAGCCAAACAGAAGGTAAGACTCGAGGTTGAGACTATTTTGTAACTTTTTTCCACCCGTTATGTGGAATAATGTAATGCTGCTGTTTTTTTGTTCTTCCATAAAACATGACATAACGCATCACAATATTGCTAATAGAATGTAATATCCCCCACATTTAATGTTCACTTTATTCACAAAACCTGAAAACCTTCCTTTTTTTTTTCTTTTTTTTTTTTTTTTTTTTGTTACATCTAATTGTATAAATTAACCAAGAAAATCCAAATCGCTTGAAGGTTTTTGCACTTCTGATTTCTAAAAGGAGAAGCAGGTAATAATATATCGCAGATGGATGCAGGATGAATCGATTCTGGGTTTTTTTTGTTTCTTTTGCCCTAACAACTAAAACCTCATCTTGACTTCATTCGAGAAAGTCATACCTGTTCACTGTCTTGCATGACAAAGAACAAACCGATACAAATCCACGGCCTCCGAGCTGTAACGTGAGAATCCACATCTCTCATCCCCTGCTGGTTAGGTGTGAATGAGCCATTGCTCTCCCAGTGAGGACCATTTGGCTCTGCATGAAAGGTTTGGTGCTTGTCAGGCAATTAGAGGGGGTTGGAACTTTGTGTGCAAAGCAAATAGTGTGGTTAGATGTACGGAGAGACGTTTAGCATAGCAGCCCTTGTATGCAGTCGCTGGTAGTCGGGGGTTGGAACAGACACATATCTGTAGATGTAAGAGATTGTGAAAAGGTGAATTGAGCTGATTGTATTTCTACAGATAACACGGTGTCTTATCGTTAAAAGCACTTTAACACGGCAGTTGTTTGACTAAGCTCTTAAAGGAGAGACAGTCTACTTCTTGGCAGGAGACACGGCTAACTTATAGTTGCCTCAAGATTAGAAATATTTAACAAGTTTTTATTAGTAAGATTCGAGTAGAAATGAGTGGTCTTGAATACTTTTTACATATCTAGGCTGTGATGTTTTGGATGTTTTGTTTTCTCTGACAGCAGTGACATTTCTTGGCCATTCTATGTAGTTAGCTAGTCATTTATTTCTATTCAGAGTTTTTCTCATTAACCATATGTTTCGTTTTGTTTTTGTAGGCGTGTTTGCTTCTAAAAGTCTCTCTATTTTTGGGTACAATTTCCTGCAGTCTTAAACAGCAACTATTCTTAGCCACAAGAAAACATCAGCAGGGCCAGCGTTAGCCTGATTGAGAAAGTAGATTTGAGGGAGAGAGATCAGTCTGCTTTGCTTTAGAAGCTGAAATGAGTCAGTCGTAGCTCACGGTCTCATTAGTTCTGTTTAAAAGGTTATAATTCACACGCAGGGTCACACACAGGTTATGCCTTTGTGATAAGTTTCTGTTTTGTTTTCCCTTCTCTTGTTCTTCAAGGGTGAGCGGCCGAGTGTTTTCCCTTCGAGAAGCTGCCGTAGATATTTTGGTTCAGCGTTCCTGTGACCAGTCCTCTGTGCCGTCTCGAGTCATGTGACCGTACGGAGCGGTCACCGACAGCCTAAAATATGTCCTCTGTGTTGCTATTTCTATCTCTACCCTGGGACGGGTGCAGAAACAGGCGCTGGAAGCCATTCCTTTGTGCTCATAAACTGAAAATATGGCCAGAGCCATTAAAACAAAGGGCAACCACCTCGGTCACAGCAGAGGTTCATTTTAAACAGCAAGAGGGAGTCGTGTTATGAGGAGGAGGTGGGGTCAGGGTTGTGAAATTTGCCTGAATGGTGACATTTTCTTTTGTATCTTTTGCAAAAAAAATATTGAGAGAAATGTAGATGGTATGTAAAGCAGCGTACGTACGTTATAGTGAACGCTGCATTTTAGACGAAACAAAGCCAAAGTTTAGTCCAGCTAAGGTTAAACACATGTACTGACCAAATTAAGCCATTTTTATTTGCATTGTGGCCCAGTGCAGTAAAATCACACGGGCCGTAGGCTAAGAATTGCATGTCTGCTGTGGCTCACCACTTTTACTATTTTGCTCCTTCTCATTTCGGTCATCTGTTTAGCACAGCCCTGGTTTAATACTTGGATGGCTAGGGATTGCTCTGTGGTGCTAACCCTGCTGTTTTCCTGAACCCCTCACCATCTCTCCTGTCCAGCGAGCGCTCGTACATCCCTCCCTCCTCCCTCTATCCCCCTTCCTTCGCTCCTGTGATGGGCCAGCCGCCCAGGCCATACTACAGGAAGCTTGTCGAGTCCATTGTTGATGATCTGCCTTTCCCCAACACTTTAACCATTTCCTGTATTATGCTGCATGGTCATTATTCTTGACTAAACACACGAAATTCTCACCGCTCTCCGGAAATGATATTCATACGCTGACAGAAAGGGATTAACAAGGCCCAGCTATTGTCTGTGTGTGTGTGTGTGTGTGTGTGTGTGTAATAAGGCACGGCTGTACGAAAAGCCGCGTGGTTGTGGGGAGCATGGTTCAGGAGGTGTCTCGCAACCCATTAGAAACGCACTTTAATGAATCCAGTCCACTTTACGAGTCTGTCTCAGTCAGGCACTTGTTTTCCACGTTCTCTTTTTCCCTTCCTTCGTTCCCTTTTAACAAGCCAGTCCTTTAATAGCACAGGATTATTAAGTGTTGAAGACTTTCTTCTGAAACCTGAGGCCATGTCTCGAAAACCTCTGACCATTACAGGCACTGTGATTTATTGTTAAGCCGTGCTAGTGTTAACTATCCAATTTAGGGTTCGGTCTGCTTTTGTTTAATCATCGCAGACTTTCTCATCGAGCACATTAGAGAAAGTGTGAGAGTTAAGTAAAGGTTTTGTGCAGTAGATGATGAACTGCATTATAGATCTTTCTCCATGCATCACGCAATAAGGACCGCTGACTTTACTACCACGCTGCACTTCCCATATTTAGCAGATTGTGACCTGCTTCTTGCTTGTTTTGACATATTTCAGAGAACGAATCCTCGGCCATGGCCTTGTTGTAAGTGCAGGATTTGTGTGTCTCCACAGCTCTAGCTTAGTCGTCGAGGCGCAGTACGAATGAGCTCTTCCTTGATTATAGACTTCGAGAGACTTGGCTGAGGTCTTGCATCATTTCCTGCTCAGACTTTCCTGTGGTTCTGAGAAAGTCAGCATGGTGAAAAAATAAAAGCGTTGATACTTTTATAGAGAAGCTTTCTTGTAATTGTTTTAATTATATTATTTTATTTTTTATTTTTTTACATTCTCCACATAGTTAATTCTGATCATTCTGATCATGGTGTGCACTGTGGTTTGGATGAAATGAATTAGTCACACTGCCCTGTTTCTCAGACAACAACCATAAGCCAGCTGGCATATCCTGTTTATCAAGGTGTGAATTTTCCACCCCTTTTTGCGTCTGCATTCTCAGCATATCCCAGCTCGCATCTTGCTCAGGGCTCTTGTGAGCTTCCCATGGGCCTCTCCAAGATGCCTGGACTGCCCTCCTGTTTATGAGGGTTAAACCCCATATGTGCTAGAGATTTTACAAACTGCGAACATTCATTCCCAGGTAGCTTCTGTCTGGACATAAAGAACCTGCATGACAAGCACGCTGTTAGACTTCACTGTCTTCCTTCACATGACTCGCGCTCACTCCTAATTTCTGTCCAAAGTGTTGAATTTGTGCTCTAAGCCATCTTGAGAGAGCAGTGGCGACTTAAGCGGGGTGCGTTTATGGCTGCTGTCTCTTTAAGAGCAGTCTGCCGGCTGGGAGAATGTGGTCAGAGGGACTCATTACTGCCTGAGCACTGCCAGACCTCAGACTCCGCTGTGACGGCCAGCCAGAATTAAGCACACATGTAGAAGCAGGGAGACACTGCAGCTCTTTTTCAAGGGAGGAGCAGAGAAAGCGAGTAGATTGGATAGGGTTCGGAGGCCGGCTCTGTTGGTGCAGTAATTTGAGCTGTCGAGGTCCCTCAGCGGAGCTCACTCACCAAGCTGCATGTGCTCTGATTTAGAGACTAATGTGCAGTCTAACCTGCGCCTTATTTGTTTCCATTTCTCCCCCCCTTCAGTTTTGTAGTCATCACCGTAGGCAAGCCGAACACATTGTGACAGATCGGACCGACTTTTACGGGTTCGCTTAAAACTAGCCCGTATCATGGCCCCACCGCTCACATTCCTTCCTTAAATTTAGTGCTCTCTTGCAGAGAGGGAGAGAGAGAGATGGGAGGGGAGGACGACAGAAAACAGGCCTCTGTGAGCGTGTTCTCTGAGGGACTCCAGAGTGTGGACTCTCACCTCGCAGGAGGACCTTTTATTTTTTTTTCCATCAAGCAGTGTTTACATTACCGGCTTCCTCCTCCATTATCGTTCAGGGCTCTGTTTAACAGCGGCGGCGCCTGGCCTAAACTGCGAACTGATCAAAGATATAAAATTAAACGCTTTCAACATGTGTATTTTATGCTCAGCTTAATGGAGGGGCTGAGGGACGCTTTCCACCGCGGCATCAAACGAACATTTCTCAACTGTAAAAATCAAACCCTGACACATAAGCAAAGGATTTATATTTTATATCCCAGGCACATACGGATGTCTAGAAATACTATAGAGTGAGTGAGTGTGTGTGTGTGTGTCTGAGAGACTTTCTTATAGTTTTGTGTAGTGTTTTATGAAGGAAGCTGTTGCTCCTGCCAAAAGTAAATAGAAAAAGCACCTTCAAGAGCTGAAGATTTTATATCATACAATTGTTTCCACTATGGAGTTTTTTTGTTTGTTTTTTCAGATAATTAGTCAAATTTAGTACCTTGCTAAAGACAAGTAGCTGGTTTTAGGTCCTGGGCCTTTTACATTTGGTGGTATATATTTCACTCTGTACTGCTTGCACATTCTTTACTGTTACTATAATTTTTAAATATATATATTTTATGTTTGCTGTTATATGACTGTGTTCGATACAAACAAAAATCTTGAATCTTGAACTCATGGATGCTCCAGGAGGATGCCCCAGAGTCAGTACTTTCTGAGGATTATAATCTATTAGGGTAGAGTCAAGATGAACATCATTAAAATGAATGATTTTAACATTTTATTTTATTGAGGTTTCTAAAATTATCAAGGTAAGAGGGTTAAACAGCAGTTGCTCAGACTTGTTTTTATATAGCAGATGGCAAAAAAGTTTGAGAGGGACGTTACCATAACAAAAACATATATTTACTTTAAAGGTCATTATTTCTGCTCTCTGGTGGAAACATGAATTAAAACCTCATCCAGGAAACGTGTCGTTCTCATTTAGGAGCGTTCTAGAAATTTCTTTAAAAAGGTCCCGGAGCTTTAGTGAAAACGTCAAAAAACCGTGTTTACGAAAAAGTTCCACATGAGCGGTTTGCGCTCCACTGATGGCTCCGAGCTCATGAGTTTTGACGGTTTTCAACATGGTGGAACTCGTGGACGATCGGCGCAATTACGGCGTGACCGAATTTCCTCAGTAATTTACTGACATGTCTGAAAGAAGTGTTTATATTCCCCTCGGTTTTGCACCGATGCTGTATTTTCATGTGGTCCGTATAAAAGCCTGGACGTGTCGTGTTCCTGGCTAGCTACATCAAATCATTAGCTAGCTTGTGTTCAGTAGTCATATTTCCCAGTTGCCTAGCAACGGCGCTCTGACAAATTTTGACCAGTTGCACCGAAAGTGTGTTGTGTGTGTCGGAGCACACGTTTCTTGAGTTCCATTTGAACACGGCATTATATCATGTTCTTCTCTGTTGAAGGCGGTCGTTAGGGCCTCGGTGCCGTATCGTGGACTCATTGATTTTTGGAACGTGAGATGCTGAGTGAAGTAAAGAACAAAAGCCTTGGGACACAGAGGTCATTTCCTATTTAGAAATGAGCACGAAAAACCCTACCATTCCTCCCTTCCCCCTTTCTGTCATATCAGCGTGTTTGGTTGTTGCACCCTTCCTTCCCTCCCCCGCACTGATATGAGTGTTGGAGTTGAAAGCGCTCTGGCTACCCTGCCCCACACCGCCGACCAGATATCACACCGTATATCAGGGAGCTCGACTCCACCCAGCCTGATACATGTAGAGGTGTCGCTGCCTGCTATCTGCTCCGATACATGACTGGATCTGCCTACTGTATGTGCTCCGAGGCTGCCTCTCCCTCCCCCTTTTCCTCCTCCTCCCCCAAACCTATTCCTGTAATTCCACGCGGGGAACGTGCGGCCGTGATTTATAGGGTGATTTCATAGCTCTCTCATCTTCCGTCAGTGCGAGCGCTGAGGTGTATGCCACTGAAGCGCGGGACTCTAGGGGTGGAATGTGGCGTTTGAGTAAACGTTAGTGTGGGCTTATTTTGACGGAGACGAGGCCTCCAGAAGGCCTGTCTGGACCTGCAGGCTGAGGAGCAGCACCGTGACTTTAAGAGAAACCACAGTTCTCAACACAGGAGTCTTTGTGCTTGGGGAGTATGCACACTGCTTGTCTAAGACGCACACACACAACACACACAGAGATCAGGTTACAGTTCTCAGACATCCATGACTCTTGCCTTCCCTGTGTCCCTGCTTCAATCTTTATCTTCGGCTCTTACTCACAGCCGGAGAGTCTGTTTTGGTCACGCTGTACCGCCTGCCATGTATTTGATAAAGCTTCTCTCCTGTTTTTTTTTTTTTTCTGCACTGTAATTGAATATACACTCCACTATCAGGGGAACGTCTATGTTGCTGGTTAATTGTCCTGCAGCGGGAAATGTCGATTACTAGTTAATGAAGGAGCTAATGACTCCATCCTTAGCCAACAGCACCATTATCCGATCTGCTTCCGTCTCTTTCCCGTCTTTCAGCCCTTTTTTTTTTTTTTTTTTTTTGCCTTTTGTAACATCTCGCAATAGAAGTGTTGCGTATATACATATCTGCGATTTGTTTCCTGTAAGAAGAGATTTGTCGTTAATGAGTCGGCTTGGTTTCTTGTACATAGGTGAGGTGAGTCAGTCACTAAATCTACCATAACAATCAATTTTAGCTTGTTTAGTCTGCAGGTTAATCGTAGCATTCACTCTTGGATGAGTACAAACCGTGCATAAAAAATAAGCAAAAACCTGTAACACAATCAGACAAAATAAAGAGCTGCTTTCTCAAATATCTTCAGCATGATTAGGCACAATCTTTATAACCACCTAAACAAATCTGTCTGCACAACTAAAGTACACACAAATAAGCCATTCTCCGTTTTGTTAATACGTAATATATATTTCTATGACATGTATAAGATATAACTCAAATTTTTACATGCACTCACCATCCCAATTCAGCTGGTATCCCTAGCGTTAGTGAGTTTAGCTAGTCAAATGCTAGTCACCTATGTCAGTGTCTAAGATTCACTTTGAAACTTATCATTATATTAATAATGCGATTGTTACTGACCTGGCAACAGCAAGTAAACTAGCTTAAATGTCACAAAATGAATTTATTAGTTTTTTTCTTGGTTTACGTCATACTCATAGCAGATTGTTGAACAAACCTGACAGAATGTACAACAACCTCAGGTTTGTTTGTTACTAGATGTTGCACAGACCTCACGGGGTCTCTGGATAATATGGCATCAATCCTGTAATAGTTTGGATAGCAGGCGTGATCATTTCCAGAAACTGAACCCGAGTTTCTGTGCAACAAGTCAGCATTTTTATGGACGTGTTGAAAAACATGTCTGTTTTAAATAAATAAATAAAAAAGACAGTTTATTAGCACGCTAACACGTTTAACTCCAATCCAAGACGAGTAAACCATCTAAAAATCTTATTTCTCCGAGTCAAGAGTAAACCCCAGGTCTCTCTCTCTTTAATATCCGTAGTTCATGTACCTTAAACTCCATAAAATAAAAAGTGTACCACATTATTCCACCCTTCTTTTTTTTTTTTTAACTTGAAGGTGGCCAGAATCCAGACTACGTGCTCCATGGCACAGGAGTAAAACATGGAGAGCCAAAGAAATCTCAGGCTGAGGACGGCTCCACCGTGGCTCCAGAAGACGCTGCCCGATTCCTCAGCTGTTACTGCTCAGGCCACTGCCCAGAGGACGCCACCAACAACACCTGCGAGTGAGTCACTACCTTTTTCCACTAGCCTTAAACTAACCATTTACACTCCCCTCTTCCTCTCTGTCAGCACTGCATAACACATCAAAGCCAGTATCCGTGATAGACCTCTGTGTATGTGTGTTTGTGTGTGTGATCAGGACCAACGGGCAGTGCTTTGCCATCATCGAGGAAGACGAGCACGGTGAAGCTGTCCTCACTTCCGGCTGTATGAAATATGAAGGCTCTCACTTCCAGTGCAAGGTAAAGCCCTCCAGATCCACATCTTACTCAACAAACGAATACAATACAGATCTGGCACATTTTTATTTGGTTTAAAATATATATTTCTGCACAATAAACTTGACCTCGTAGTATATCTATTGCTTTTCAATAGCAATACATCCAATTTTAATTGTAACGTTGTGCTTTTTTGGGGCCTTGTGTCTGTTTCATGTCAGGATTCTCCAAACGCTCAGACGAGGAGGACGATCGAGTGTTGTTCCACAGACTTCTGTAACCGAGACCTGCAGCCTACTCTTCCACCTCCTGATATCCAAAGTAAGCTCAAAGTTCATGTAAGATTGGCCCGATTCAGCACAACTCGGATCTATGCTTTACTGCTACTTCAATCACGAGGCTGTTAGGAATTCACTTTAAACACCTAGTAGTGATGCGTGAAAAAGAAAAAAAAGACAATGGTGTTTTGCCAGGAGAGCTTCACAAGTTTTTGAAACTACTGGAGAAATGAACACCATTTTTCCCAAAGATATTCCATAAATCCGTGTTGTGTTGTGAGAGAGGTTTTCGGGCACATGGAGATCTGGTGACTGAAGGATTTAAGTTTCATCTTTATCAAACTGTTCAGCGAGGCCTAGTGCCCTGTGTTTGGGGACGGAGTCATCCTGGCAGAAACCACTCCCATCAGGATAGTAGTGATCGGTCAGAAGAACTTTCTCCTGACTTTCAGTAACACTTCCCTCTAAGTGGACGAGTGGATCCAAGCAATGCTGTCTAAATACCTCCTACCTCATAACCGAGCCAATGTTAAATGGTCACCTGTTAAATTATAACATGATGTTGAAAAAAAATAAAGGAATAAATTGAATATAGGTATGTCCCAAATGAAATACTCCACACTATGCACTTGCACTGTGCCCTATGTGCTCTACAGTGTAGTGGATACATTTTAGAAGGTAGTTTCATCTCAATTGGAAATGTTTTCTTTCTAACTAGAATAAGTTGTTTTCCAGTCTATAGTAAATGATGTCAAATACACGTATTATGATGCCTCTAGCTTTAGCAGAATATGATGAAATTGTGAAATGTTGAAAAATAAATTGTGCAGTCTGGGCTAATTTAAGACATTTCAGTTTCATGACATTTCAGCACCTGGTAGTCCCGCCCCTCTTCCCACTACATAAGCAAAGTGTGAAATGAAGCGTCCAACTTTCCACACTTTGTTTATTATTTAAATAAATGCATCATCCTGGTACTTTGTGCACTTCCTCATGCTTGAATTGTCAGAAATGGTATATAACTGTGGATAAGTATGAGATTTAGGACATGGTTTTGCATGTCTGACCCTAGAGAGAGCTCTGTCTAAAGTCACTAGACCCTATGCCATGTTTTGGTCTAATCTTGTGATTTGTTGTTAATCTTTTTTTAATCCAGACCCCTTGTTTGTGAATGCCCACTGGCTGGCCTTCCTGATCTCTGTCACTGTGTGCTGCTTCACACTCATCGCAGTTACCATTGTGTGCTACTACAGGTAAGATTGTTTTGGAATAAGGTGAGAGATTTGGCGACTCACAGTATGGGGGCAGACTGAACACCCACTGAAGAACACACTGTGGCTCTTTGTGTTTTTAAAACCGTGTGTGTGTGTGTGTGTGTGTGTGTGTGTGTGTGTGTGTGTGTGTGTGTGTGTGTGTGTGTGTGTGTGTGTGTGTGTGTGTGTGTGTGTGTGTGTTCATTCAGGTATAAGCTGCAGACAGAGAGGAGACGCTATCAGAGAGACCTGGAGCAGGATGAAGCTTTCATTCCTGCTGGAGAGTCTCTCAAAGACCTGATCAGCCAGTCGAGCACCGGCTCAGGCTCAGGCCTCCCCCTGCTGGTACGAAGGAAATATCAACCCCCCCTTTATTTTTGCTTCAGGCTGCTGTGTTGCACGTGTGTTTTTCATTATTAGAACATTTAGTCAGACTGAAACAAAGGCTCTTGACACGAGAAACTTATTACGCTTAGATTCTGTTTTAATTGTTCAAACAGCATTTCTTGACAATAACTTTATGCCATATGTAGCACCTTTTAAAAATGATCATTGCCTAACAATTGAAAAATTAATAAAAATGAAATTTTCCAGGGAAACGGAATAACTTGAGCTCATTGATTACATGGCTCCAGCCACACATACTTTAGGAAATTAAATGTAGGAAATGAAAAGTCTGCCATTAATTTGGCTTGTTAAAGGTAACCTAAAGGTGTGAGCTCGGATAAATGTGCTTGTTTTGTTTTTCTCCAGGTGCAGCGCACTATTGCTAAACAGATCCAGATGGTGCGTCAGATTGGGAAGGGGCGCTATGGCGAGGTGTGGCTCGGACGCTGGAGAGGAGAGAAAGTGGCAGTAAAGGTGTTTTTCACCCGCGAGGAGACCAGCTGGTTCAGAGAGACGGAAATCTACCAGACTGTACTGATGAGACATGAGAACATTCTTGGTACGTCACACCGCTGGAGTTTCATCTGCACTTAACTTTAAACCATCAGTGTAAGGACAGTGACTTCATTAGTTCAGAGTGGCTGTAAGATTACAGATATCAGATACTGGCACACAGTAGGCCCATAAGCCCCAGCTTTCCAAAGCTCTAGCCCTAGTATATAAACACACATTTCTAGGTGCCTTATCTATTACCAGTATAGTATACCATGATCAGAAACATGAGTATACGGTATATCGCTATGCCACTGTGGTATTGAACTGATCGTGTGGATCTGCTTTCTTTCCTCTGTGCAGGATTTATTGCAGCTGACATCAAGGGCACAGGAGCCTTCACACAGCTCTTCCTCATCACAGACTACCATGAGAATGGCTCTCTTTATGACTACCTGAAGTTCACCACCCTGGACACTCAGGCTCTGCTGAAGCTGGCCTACTCTGCAGCTTGCGGTCTGTGCCACCTCCATACTGAGATCTACGGCACACAAGGCAAACCAGCCATCGCTCACCGAGACCTGAAGAGCAAGAACATCCTTATCAAGAAGAACGGAACTTGCTGCATCGCTGATCTGGGTCTGGCTGTTAAATACAACAGGTACACCTGCAGGAACACACTCTCTGAATATGTATACATGTATATATTCGGTGAGGGGACTGAGAGGGAGAGAGCAAGAGAGTGGTGTGTGTGTGTGTGAGCACGTTTCTGTGTGTGTGAAAGAGAGAGCGAGCTAGTGTGTGTGTGTATGTGAGGGAGAGCGAGTGAGTGTGAGCAAGCAAGTGTGCGTGTGTGAGAGTAAGCAATCTAGTTCGTGTGTGAGAGTGAGCGATCTAGTTCGTGTGTGAGAGTGAGCGATCTAGTTCGTGTGTGAGAGTGAGCAATCTAGTTCGTGTGTGAGAGTGAGCAGTCTAGTTTGTGTGTGAGAGTGAGCAGTCTAGTTCGTGTGTGAGAGTGAGCAGTCTAGTTCGTGTGTGAGAGTGAGCAGTCTAGTTCGTGTGTGAGAGTGAGCAGTCTAGTTCGTGTGTGAGAGTGAGCAGTCTAGTTCGTGTGTGAGAGTGAGCAGTCTAGTTCGTGTGTGAGAGTGAGCAGTCTAGTTCGTGTGTGAGAGTGAGCAGTCTAGTTCGTGTGTGAGAGTGAGCAGTCTAGTTCGTGTGTGAGAGTGAGCAGTCTAGTTCGTGTGTGAGAGTGAGCAGTCTAGTTCGTGTGTGAGAGTGAGCGAGCTAGTGTTGTGTGCGATTGTGCCTAGCAGTGGGTTGGTACCCTGTCCAGGGTATCCCTTGCCTTGTGCCCTGAGTCCCCTGGGATGGACTCTAGCCTCGTGTGTTGGATGATCAGTAGAGAAAATGAATGGGTTGATATATTTGTGTTGGATATCATAAATTCTTTCTCAGTCTTTCTGATGGCTGAATGCACACTTAATGATCCATACACCTTTTACTCATTTTCCTCAGTGACACTAACGAGGTGGACGTTCCTCTGAGTACACGGATGGGAACACGGAGGTATATGGCCCCTGAGGTTTTGGACGAGACGATGAATAAGAATCAATTCCAGGCATACATCATGGCAGACATCTACAGTTATGGTCTGGTGGTTTGGGAGATGGCTCGGCGGTGTGTCACAGGAGGTCTGTTGGAATTCACAATTATTTTAACATCTCTAATATACCTAAAGATTTTAATGACTGATCCTGGCTAAAGATCAGCCCCATTTAGATTCTGTTGTTTCTGCAGGCATTGTGGAGGAGTACCAGTTACCGTACTGGGATGCAGTTCCTTCGGATCCATCTTATGAGGACATGAGGGAAGTGGTTTGTGTAAAGGGCATGCGTCCTACAGTCTCCAATCGCTGGAACAGTGACGAGGTATGTTTTTATTTTAATATTGTCATTAAAGTGCCAGTGAATGTGGAAAGTAGTAGCTCAGTGGTTGAGGTGTTGGACTACTGACTGGAAGCTTGTGAGTTTGATTCCCAGGTCCAACCAAGCTACTGCTGCTGGGTCCTTTAAAGCAAGGCTCTTAACCATCAATTGCTTAGTTGTATAAATTAGATTAATGTAAGTTGCTCTGGATAAGGGTGTCTGCTAAATGCCGTAAATGTAAATGAAGGTAAAATGTGGATTTTAAGTCGTCAGTTTCTTCATCCAGTTATACCCATCAGTGCTTGTGTACTTCTGTTTATGAAGCCGTTTATCTTAAAATTGGCTCTATAGCTTTTAAATAATCCTGTGCAATATAGAGGGATGTAATATAGTGGGATTTGTGGGACGTTTTAATTGGACATCTTTACGTCTTAAGCTAGCTAGATGAAATTTTGGCTACATTTAATCAAATCATTGAGAATATTGTGTCAACTTTAGTTGAAGGCTAGTGAAGTTAGCAGTTGTTTGCGTTATTATGCCGTTTTGCATTGTAGAAGGGCAGGTTTCTTAATTCCATCTTTCCTCGGCTAAGATGTAGATGATGAGTCTTTTTAACTATTTTATTAAGATCCTACAGAATTTTCTTCATAGTCTATAGTAGTTGCTTAATGCATATTTTGTTACATGGTCCTGTTTTTTCTTTTCCCTGCAGTGTCTCAGAGCCATGCTGAAGCTGATGTCCGAGTGCTGGGCTCATAACCCGGCCTCTCGCCTCACCGCTCTGAGAATAAAGAAGACACTTGCCAAAATGGTGGAATCACAAGACATCAAAATTTGAGAAGTAACATTACTGCACATTACACGGTGTGCTTCAGAGACAGACAGAGTTGGAAATGTGAACTCCTTTGAAACAGGAATTGAGTTCCCAAACATACATGTGAAGCAGAGTGCTACAGAGCAGAGCGCTTCTCCTTCACTGAAATCCCGCAGTGTCCCTGTAGCACCTTCTGCTGGATCGGGAGTGCCATGTCACCACCACAAAGAACTTCAGACAGACCTAGTGGGGAGGCTTTTTTTTTTTTTTTTTTACCCCCCGCTGTATCTACACACTAACTCAAAGTAGAGTGATCAAGCTGCATCCCTACTTCAACCGTCCATCCATTTTTCATTTTAACTTTAGACACTATCGGGAGAGATCTGCCAAATGAATTGCTTTCCGTGAAAGCTGCGTGTCGTGATGAGAATGGCAGCACGTGTCGACGGAGTGGAAATCCCGAAGTACAAGATCGTTTTGGAGAAGTCTCTGATTTTATCTCTGTACAGTTATGGTTCTTCCATCCCTCTGCAGATATACGCACCAAACCTGGAGGTGTTCTTCCACAAGGAACTCGAAATAACTTCTCGTAACATGGACTGTGTGCAGCACACAGATACAGGTGCGAAGGAAAGCGCATCGTTATTTTAAATGATCTCTCATATTATTATAGATAATTAAATATTATTCATCAATAATGTTATTGATATTTTAAAAAAATACTCGAAGAATTTCTTACACGTTCTATTTAAAAACAAAACACCTCTCCAGTTGATATTAATGTTAAATAATATTTGGATGATGTAATCCGTGATGATGGAGGTACAGAGGCAGGAACGCTTCGAGCTGCGAGGGGGAATTCGGAGCCGCACCATAAACATGCATGATTCATATATAAGTTTAGAAACAGCCTTGTTCGCAGGTTGTAACCACGTCCTCCCAGATTTTCCATACCATAGGACTGAAATCATTAACTGTGGGTTATGTATTCTGTCTGAATAACACGCATGGTTTGGTTGACTGTGATATAGTCCCACGTAGCCTCGCTTCATCATCCACCTTACATTTTCCATTCACATTTAAGCATCTGGCTGCAACTTTTATCCAGAGTGCAGTCGAGACGGAATACAACCGAGCGGTTTAAAGCTAAGGGCCTTTGTTCACGGACCCGATAGAGGCAGTGTTCATCATCTGAACCTAGAGCCCTGATCACTTACACCATCGATGCTTTAAACATGCTCGTAACTCACATAAACTTACGTACCAGATCGGATTCATAGGAGTTTACTTTTTTTGGTTAATGTGACTGATTACATATAGAATCTCATAAATATCAGATGGGATTAAAGAAAACAACTGCATGTGCTATTTATTCCTATCATGTCATGTTGAATGAACTATTGTGTGGGGTGGGGGAAAAAAAACGAAGATACTCATTTTAAAAGTGACATACTCGATATTATTACAGAACAGCTTAACATTAGCCTAATGTCCCGTTCTTGGTGTACAGCTAAAACAAAAACAACAAAAAAAACAGTGAAAATATCAGATCTTCTGTATAAGAATTCATCTTATTTACTGCTTTAACAAAGTATTTCAAACCTCAGAATTTAATAAAAAATCTACCAGAAAATATACAGGGTATATTAATTCCAATAGTCACCTGAATTCTGCTTAAAAAATAAAACTGCTTATTGACCGTGTGCCTATTTAGCCCGGATAATTGAATTTAAGTAACTATTGATTTTAAATGAGTTTAGTTATTCCTGCCAAAACACTTTAGTTCCACAACAACGTTACGCATCTGAGACAGGAACACAGTTTCTGGGAATGAATTTGCATTGAATGTTCAGACCTTCAGAATACAGTGTTTCCACACCACAGTGTCCGTGTGTTAACATGCATCAGGGCTTGTTTTGTGTAATTACTAAAACTCGGCTCATCTACACACCTCCCGTTCGGTCCGTCAGCGCATGACCGTTACCTTGTTCTTGATTAAGTAAATGTGTTGTAGCCAGTAGAAACTCCTCTGTATCATGAATTGACTACAGAATCTTTTTATCCTCGTCTTATATGTCCAATGTGCAAAAGAAGCTTGTGTAGAAAGTTTTTTTTTTTTTGCTGTTGTTGTTGTTTATTTTGTACTGCATCTGGGTTAAAGAAAAGGTGCCTTATGTTTACCAAGAAAAGCTGTTCTGTACACAGAATTTGTCCAATGTATCAATTTTAAAGTAAATTACAATATTTTAGTATGCAACCCTTTGTAATTCTTTTGACTGAAGGTCGTGTTTCTGCTCATATATGAATTATGAAGACCGGGTGGTTGTTAAAGTGCAGCATAAGGTAAGAAAAGGATGGACTCTTATTTAGATAAGTCTAGACAAATTTGAGGTTTCTTTAACCAAATGCGTGCCAAAAATATTACTGATGTTGGATGCGTCCCAGGACCACCGTGAGACCGTGGACTTATTTAATCGAAGCTGTTAAAAGGTTCAGTTGTGTTTTTCTGTTCAAAACTAGATAGCAAAATGCACCGTTTTAAAATACTAATATGGTAAAAAAAATAACATTTCAATATTTATAGTGTTCTAAATAATAAACCAGAGATTTAGCAACTTGTTGAGACTTTTCAACAATTAATTAAAGTCAGTGGTAGATAATATATCAGCATTAAACTATTTTTGGAGGCAAAACTGCTTCACACAGCCATTAGTGAGCTCTTTCCCTCTATGGCTGCCTTCTGTCGGCTGGTTGGTTTTACAGAAAACTCTATCAGATAGACACTTTCTGCAGTTAACCTGTCTGTTATGACCTGAGGTCCACTGCCTGGTCTAGGACGAAGGAGTTGCTCTTTAAATCGAGCCTTTTTCGGGAGGGTTTCAGCAACCTGTACAAGAAGCATCTCCTCTATTAGAAGCATCATGACCCTGATTTGTAGCAACACAGCAAGGTTAAACACTGGGATCTGTACGTGTTTTTGCCGTTTTAAAAAATGTCCACCAGGGGGCACTCGAATACAAAGACTTTAAAACATAAAAATAATGGAACCTGATCTTTTGTGCATGATATCAGGCAGTGACTCAAAGTTCCTCCTACTAGGTTTCTCGTCCTTGAGATGCTCTTTACCCCTTTTTTTGCACCAGAGTTTTCTTCACAAGCTCCACAAGAAGACATGCTTATATACTATATATACATATATATATACTTACATACTTCCTCCTGTCCCAGACCTACATAAATCATACTATGCTTCACTTCAGACAAAGATGTCAGCTAGATGCTGCTGTGAGCTACATAACACACTCGTGATGATGAATTGTAAAGCACAGACAGATTTTAGAAACATCTTTGGGACCTGAGCTGTTACTGACACCAGAGATGAAAGTCACAGGAGACTGATGGCTTTAAACGTATGGAGAATGAAAAGGATTGTTACTGCTGAGCAATATGACAATTATATTGCAATCCTATAAATAAAAACGAGAAACGGAAAGAATTTTCTAATTAGCACTTTAAAAGAACTTAAAGTTGGTAGAAACAGAATACAATGTCTAATCAGATACTTGTTACTTATTACATGGATTTATAATAGAGACAACACACCCACAATACACTGAAAAAATGCTTCATGTTAATATGTTGTGATATTTTTTACAATATCATGCCCTAGTGGTCTTGTAAAATTTGATTGAAGGGCATTATAGCATTAAACTAGCATATAGTCTGACCTATCATGTTTAATAGTCTTCCTTGGAGCAATTTTATTTTATTGAAAAATTCACAATTTTGAAAGATGATGTTCTGACACTATACACAAATATCCAGCTTGTGTTATGCAAATCTGTCAGAAAATGATTAGAATTCTCACCACATTTCTACACATTAAGGGTTTTTGTTGTTGTCTCCCTGGAAAAAAAAGCCCTTAAGGTAGAGCTGGGTACTTTCACGTAGCATCCTTTTACGAAGGTAGGAACCTTCAGATGGGTTTTTCCAAAAGAGTGTGCACCATTTAACTAGCATTAGCGCTATAGAACTGTTTGTTTTTTCTGTCCTCTTGCTAGTTTTGGAGTGTAATGAAGCTTACAAAAGAATATTCAAACAGCTCAAAGAGGTTGTAAAAATTCACTTCCAACAACAACAACGACGACAAAAAAGTCATAATCTGGAAGTTTTTCCCCAAGTATTTGAATTGAGAAATCCTTTTAGAAGTCTTGAAGCTACTTGGTATTTTTTTCCACAGATAATGGGTCTTACTTTCCCCCAATGTGTCTTTTTCTGCGCCTGGTGCTCGTCTCTCCCTTTTTCCTCATGTTTTGTCCCTTCTTTCTCTTCTTCTCCTTTGTCCTCATCATGGTCTGCACCTGGTCCAAGTTCACACCGTCAGAGGAGCTAGCCAGCTCTTCTGTGTATTGGAATAAATTCTGGAAAGTTCTCAAATGATCCTCCAGAGTTTGTTGCAAGGTTAGAACATCTCTCTGTAGTTCCACTACAGAACCATTGGGGTCAGCAGTGTAGTTGCATGGCTTCTGTTCCAGCACGCTGAGTCTGTTAGCGAGCTGCTCCACCTCCCTCCCAAGGCTCCAGAAGTCACTAACCGAGTAGTCCTCATCATCCTCCCTTTTGGAAATGTCTAGTAAAATGTCTACATGATCTTCAGCAATACTCCCCTGGTCTTTTGTGAGGTCCCATTCTGTGAATGCGACAGGGTCATCGTTGGTCATTTGAGCTTTCTCGCTGCTGCTCTTCCTTAGAGAGGTCAAGCTATTCTCATGACTATCAATCTTTTCCTGCATCAGACGCATTTTCTGTAGCAGTACAGGAATCGCAAGATCCTTCTGCTGGATGTTGGACCAGCTTGAGAACTCCATGACCTCATCTCCTAAAATCACCTCAAGAATTTCAGAATGGCGGATGGCATCCTTGAGTAAAGAAGAGAATGATGAGGAGAGACGTCTGATTTCTGCTTCCTTAACAACAAACTGGTCTTTAAGCCCAATAATCTCCTTTTGGCTGTCCAGGAGAGCAGTTTTTAACTGGTCTAAGTTGTCATTAAGAGTCTTTCTCTTGACTTGCTCAAATGCTAGTGATTCTCTCACACTCCACAAGCCTTGATGGAGATCTTCAACTTCTGGGGTCCACTGGCTAAGCCCTCTCTTTGCCTCAGCATCCTCCAGGGCATACCGGTTCTCTTTGGCAACGTTCGTAACATTAGCCACTTCAGATTCCAACCTAGCCAATGAGTCACTGATTTCTTTACAGCTGCAAATCTCACCTGTTGTGGCAAGCTCATTATTTTGGAGATGCTGATAAATATTTTCCACATCTAGTTGAATCTCTCGCAAATCTCTCTCTTGGTTACTGTGATTAGAAGCAAGCTCATTAACGGTTTTCAGCGTAGCCACTCTAGCCGCCTCCACTTCAAGCCCAATCTGTGCCAAATGAACCTCTGTGTTGTGGCTGGCATACTCCAGTCTTTCACTCAAGTTCCTCAAGCCATGGTCCAGCTTCTGGACAATATTTATCAAATGTTTGGAGTTTTCAATTAAAGGACTGAGCTCCATTGTGTTATTCAGCACTTTCATGTCCAGACTGCTGATGGCCTCCCACACAGTGGTCTCCAGTGGTGACTGGCTTTCACTGGCATTATCTAAGAGACCAGGTTCTCCCTCTGGTGTCTCCTGCAGCCTTTCATAATCAAGTCGAATTTCCTCCATGGACTTATTCAGAGACTGTAAGGTCACCTAAATGGCATGACGACAAACAAATGGAAACTCAAATACATGCTTATATTCTTGAGTTTTAATTAACACTGATCTGAAGGCTGTTTAATAGTGGGTAATAATGCGTTACCTGTATTTCCTCATGACTCATGTCAATATAGTGGTCAATTTTGCCCTTTAGACTGGTCATGTTATAAAGCAGACGTTCTTCTTGCGATTGTACTGTTTGTTCTATCCCTTTTTGTTGTGTGTCCATCTTTGTCCATATCTGCTGCATCTGTTCTAAGCTTTCCTCTAAATGTTTCTCACATTTTGCTTCATGGGCATGTCTAGTTTTGGAAATCTTCCCTTGCTCATGCCTTAGATTCTTCAGATCTGTGGACAGACCTTCCACCTCTCTGGACAAGTTCTCCAAAGTACGATTAAAGCCATCCAGCATTGGTTGAAGTTGGGCCATTACTGCTGCAAATATTTGATGAAATGCCAAGAGGTTGCTGGAATCCATTAAAGGTAGAGAGGAAGACGAAGGAGTAGTAGGAGGAGGAGGGATATCTCCACCACTGCCTAAAACAAAACACTGATATGAGTAACCTTAAATATTTCACCTACTCCTACTAGGATACATAGCCTCAGCCAGAGCTTCAGGCATATCACTGTCTGCTCAGAACCTTTATGCTGTCAAAAATAGCCATTGCTTTCTTTTAAAAAAAAGAATAAGCTTTAATAAAAGATTATTTTGCTCTGTATTGGTTTTTTTTCTCTCTGCCATCTTCAATGTATTCCTAAACATTCCTCCTCTAGTCTCAGCTTGAGACTACCTGGAGACAGGAAGAACAAGAACAGTTTGCTGAACCGGATTATCCCCATCCCTACTACCTACAGGTGAGCTCATAACTACTACAACCACCTTAATTGTTATACATTATATATTTGGTATAAAACATAACTTGCACTGGTATTGGAATCCAAAGCTTCCTTCTAACACTTATACACCGGGCTCATGGTGGACCAGCAGTCTATCCCAGGACATCCTAAAATTCAGTGCAAAATCTTAATATTTTCTGGGTGAGAAAAGGAAAATAAAATATGGGTGTATCCTGCAACGAGATCCTACCTAAAACATTAAGGAGCAGAAATATAATTTGACGGAACCAAAAATCAGAAGTTTTTTTCTTGACCTTCTTGGATTTCAGACCTGATGTGAAGGTCATGTATAGTGACGTAAATATAAATACTTAGAGTAATGAGATTTTGCTTAGAGAATATAACCAATAGAGATTATAAAGGTTTTTAACCAATTAGCATATTCCTTGAGCACCTCTCAGTTTTATATTTACACAATATGTCTACATTTCTAGCTCATGTAAAGACATTGATGGCTATACAGGAAGGTTAACTATAGTGATAACTCAAATCCACTTAGAGTTACATGAAACAGAGCTGTATTAACAGCTGAAATGTTGTAATATCTGACCTGGAAATGTTATTTTTTATAATTGTTGAAAGGTTCAAATCTTTCACATTGTTTGAAACTTGGGTTTAATAGGATTATTAAGCCTCTTTTTTGATTTCCCTTCCTACATTACTTCCTGTTCTCAGCAGAGCAGAACTCTCTCACTTTCCTGTCTGAAGTCACGTAAAGTCAATCAAAGAGCCAGACACTTTTTAGGGAATTTCTGCTGTATTTTAGAACCAGGCGTCTACAACAAGGACTGTAGTGTTAGTGATTATGGGTTATGGGCCAAAAGTGAGATCATTTACTCCCAGACCACAGTATTGAGAATACTTGCCAGAGTCAGAGTCATCAGCCTGTGAAGCGTCTGTTGGAGCTGTTTGTGGGTGTTCTTCCCTGGACTGACGTTCTCCTATCAGACTCACTGTGGATGATGGACAAGTGACACATGGGCATAATGAGCTAAATAAATGATAAAAAAAATTCATTAAAATTCAAAGAAGGGGTATTTCATCTGCAAAGGGTCAGTGTGGCTGCAAGTTTCCATCCAAGCAGAAATCATTCCACTTGTTTAAACAATCACTGTTGTTCTTTAAACTCTTAGGTGTGGTTTCAGTTTGGCTGGAATGAAAACATGCCGACATCCTGGCCCTGGCCCTGGCCCTTTCCCAGTAAAATTAAAACCTCTGACATAAACCACAGTGTTCCTTAGCCCCATTTTATACCGGTACCAACCATTGCTAATTAATGTGGCCTTTTACATCAAATGTGTGCACTGAAATGCATTTTTAATGTCCTGAGTTCTATTTCTGCTGCTTGCAACACAGAGTACATAAATAATTTCTAACTGCAAAATACACTATTCAGGCTATATTCTGCAGTCTACATGCATAATCTAAACATATCTGGTTATATTTCAGGCTGTAGGTCTACCGAAATGAGCAAAATGTAGACTTCCGAGAGGAATGTCATGCCACCAAAGCACAGAAGTGAAATTTTTTTTTGATTCATAAACATTATTTGATTACATACAGTGTTAAGGCATGTTCCAAAAATATCTTCATTATACTATAATCTTCACTTATATTCAATAATCTAGCAGAGAATCAGAGAAGTGAAGCTCTACACTCTGCCCTCCACTGTCTGGTGTAAATGTCGTGCGAAAAGCAGTGAGCTGTAGGTGTGAGTAGGTCATTGCTTGAAGTGTAAGACTGCATGATGTTTGTTAATGTGTTTACCTGTCTCCTGACAGTTGTTACCTCCATGGCCTGGGCAGCACTTCCACTGCAGTGCAGTAATAGTTTTCTGCTTCTGTCTGTATGTAGGCTGTGAGAGCTGATGCCTAAATATCAGCATACAGTTAAAGCCAAAATTTATATACATGTAGGCTAAAGACATTCAAACTCAAGTTTTCACATAAGTTTCCTGTGTAAAGTCATAAGTTCCACAAGAGGCAGATTTATTATAGGTTTTCAGTGTCGGACTAATTGCTTGAACTTAGCCATGATCCATAGCCGTTCTTATAGTTATTGGTTATTCCTCCTCACAAAACTAGTGTAACTCAGTCAGGTTTGCAAACCTCAATGCATGAGCGTGTTTTATTTCTTTCTTTAGTTCAGTTCACACATTTCTTCTATCAGATTCAAGTCATAGCTTTTGCGATGGCCGCTCCAGTACTTTCCCCTTGTTGTCTTTAAGCCATTGTGATTCAATTTCCGAGATGTGCCTTAGGATCTTTGTCCTTCTGGATATTTTCTGCCTGATGTCTTGAAGTGTTGCTTGAGTATTTATAGATAATCCTCCTCCTTCATCTATTTTCTGAAGTGCACCAGGCACTTTCCAAGAAAACACCCCCCAACATGATGCTGCCACCCCCATGCTTCACAGTTTTCATCCTGGTGATCACCAGCAAACTTTGAAGTAGGTTGCTTCTTCCTGGTGTGAAATTCTTTCTGGTTATAGTGATGTAGGACTCTCTTAAAGGTAGATATACTGTACATACTTTTGGACTTGATGCATTTGACCGACTGGAATTTTGATATAGCGAATCAAAGCTATGAAAAAACCTGGCTGTAATCAATTATTTTAAAATTCTCTGACGTGAACAAAGTAAATGTGGAGATTGAATGTCTTTAACCTGTGCACAAAAATCAAGCCTTTTTACATTAAACATAATACATTTATTTATGAATTAACTCACGTAGGTTTTTGGCAGTCAGGGTCACCATTACTGCAGGGGTTCGTTGACTTCACTACATGCTCCTCACCTCCACTGAGCTCATCCATGCTTACCAAACGATGATGAACAAATGCACACCAGTTTCTGCATGTAGAGAGAGAGAGAGAGAGAGTGCACCACAGAAGAAACAAAAAGGAGGAAAAAAAAGTTTAAAGCACAAGCAGAAAATAAGATGAGAGCTGAGATATCACAAGTTGTAAAAAAGAGCACGAATAGGTGCAATAGAAAGGCTGTGTTTCTTTTTCTTTTGGCTCTGAGACATTTCAAAAACTAAACATAAGGGTACTTTGTTCAATACCAACATAGCTGTTTTAGATTACTGATCTAGTAGTGCTGATCTACTGATTTCTATACCAACATTTATGAGGATATTGAAGTATTAATTCTAAAAGGGCAAAGTACTTACTTTCTTTAAAAGCACTAATTAACACTTTGTTTGAAATTACTCCTGTCTACTATGGTATAATGAATTGCTTGTTACAAATGCAAGGCTTAAATTGGTTTGGCTTATCACCTATCATTATCGTCTTATCATATGGCTGGACTGTCCTGTGCTTTGTGTGCTATATACTTTTATCTAGTACCATTTGCTCAAGCCACTATATCTCTCATCTCATCTCTCTTTAATCTTCACTTCACTCCTTCTTTCATCTCTCTTAGCGTTTATCAATTAATCTCTTTTTAAACACCTCGCTATTTATCTCAGAGCCTCTTTTGTGGTTCAGGTCTGCACACATACACCGGTTCATGCTGGTCCTGACTCAAATACGCTCTGCTTTTTCCTTCTACCTGCTGATGAGTGACCCCACTGCAGAACATTTCCTGTAATCACATTTTCTATTCACTGGGTGTGTGTGCGCTCTAAATGATGACAACACCTCAACTTCAGGTCACAAATGATTGAAAACATGTATTATTTCAGCCTCATTTGAACTGAATTATAGCATTTCCACATTTCATTAGTTTTGTATTGTAATTTTGACAGCACCCTCAGATATGTTTCATATTTTTTGACAGTATCTGGACACACGTTTTTGCTATTTAATACGCTTCCAGTGCATAGTGGCTCTATAGATTTATGTATGTGTAACATTGGTTTAACAAATGTAATTGATAATTGTGTCTGAATACCTTATACACTCGCTGAGCACTTAAAGAAATATTAATTAGAAATGCCTGTACAGATAATCACTCATGCATTTATCTAATCAGCCAATCATATGGCAGCAGTGCAATGTAATAAATCACACAGATACGATCCAGGACCTTCGGGTAATGTTCACATCGACCATCAGGGAATGTTTACTTGTCACAATTTGGGCCCGTTAATACCAATCAATCATCCCTTGAATGCTGCTGACTATTTCAGTATTGTTGCTGACCATGTGTAACCCTTCATGACCACAATTTACCCATCTTCTAATGGATTCTTCCAACATGATAATTCATGTTCTTCAGCAACCTTTCTAGTCACCTGATCTGGGAAACATCTTTGGGATGTAAAAGACTTGGAGAGTTGCAGCATGACAATACACCGGAAAAATTGGCAACAGAATATCAAATGAATGCTTCCACCTTTTTGATGAATCCATGCCATGAAGAATTGAGGCCTTTCTGAGAGCAAAGGGATGCTGGTATTAGTTTAGTGTTCCTAATCATGTGATCAGTGTGTGTGTGTGAATAAATGCTGAATGCTAAATGTTCATGTTTTATTTTATTTGAATAAAAGAGGTTGTTTGTGAACATGTAATAATCATGGAAAAGGTAGAGGAGCTTCCTGAATTTCTCAGGGATGATATTATACGGTAACATTCAAATACAAAAAGCTACAGAGCTTTAAACATCCCTATCAGTACAAGTGGTTAAGATATATGCAGGTGAACGTTCACTAATCATCCCAGGACAGGTGCATCATGCAAAAGGATGGTAAGAGAGAAGTCAGCAGTAATGTAAATAGAGTTGCAGGATGTCCTGAAAGTAGCAGGATCTACAGTTACATAGAGAATAAAAAGCAATGAATTGCATCTCTTTTCCTACATTCTGTGCAACAATATACTCTGGTCAGACAAAAACAATTGGAACTCTTCAGAAATACTTCATCTCCTCATGAATATATATGTTATAGTATGTATCTATAAGTGAAAAGACTTTTGAGGTGGATATTTGCACTGGAAATATTTTAAGTATCAGTGAAAATGCTTAATTACTTACATCCCCTCAGTGTATAATAGACAATTTTGGAAAATGTAAGAGGCAAGATGCATGCCTAAAACCTAACATAACATACCTGTACAACCCAGTTATTAAGAACCACTGTCAATCCTTTGAGGATTCATTTATATCACTTATTCTTTGGGAAACAAAACTGTACCCTCACAGTCACTGTTTTTCCTGAAGGATGGTGGGTCAAAATGGATATTTAAACAATAAAATATAGTGATTAATAAACCAGGACAGATTATTTGTATTTTATTCAAATATGTGAAGTAGTCCATGGTAGGAAAACGTCCAAGATAACAAACTGAGGCATTCTGCCTAGCCCTGATGTCTGTAGTTTGTTTCCCAATAACAAACTGTAGCAGTTTTAATTAAAGAATTGAGAATAAAGAATTGCATGGTTTTACTTTTAACAAGTCTCAGTGCATTGATCCAATCTTTGTTTCCTGTTTTTTTTTTATTGTTGATGTAAAGTCAGTGCTTACCCTCTGCGTGCAGGCTGGTGTGAACTCACTCTCAAGAAGGACATCGGGATCTGAGGTGTCTCCAGCTGAGTATCCTGTTGTCCAGATCTGCTGAGACGCTCATGTCCAATATGTACCGGAATGTCAGATGTACTAAAGCTGCTCTTAAGCACCGTGGTTTCGTCTTCTTCCACATCTGGATCTCTGGCTCTCAGTTCACTTAAGCAGGATGAGCATAGCAGCATGGCCAGCAGCAACATGATCACTCTAAGGTCCATCCTCCTGCCTCTTACTCGAAAACACACAGACAGCATCAGGAAAAAGGCAGCAGAAATGCTTCTTCAGTTTGTGGTTTGCTTCTGAGAACAGCCTTGAACAGTTTTTCCCTCTGTTTTTCTAGCTGTGTGCTCTTCTCTCTGAGTTCACAAAACTTTCTCAGTCCCCACCCTCTCTGCGCCCACTTCCTGTCTATCCTTCTCTCACCCCCTCCTCTCCCTTGACAGTATCACGCCCTCAGACAATTGAAGGAAAGAGACTGCCTGCTTTAAAGGGTTAAAGGTGCTGGAGCAATAAACCAGTTGTCAAATATATACTGGGCTTTGACTTGAATGGCCATACACACACACACGTTTGTGCCCTTTCTAACCTAAAGGAAAACAGTTTAAGTTTGAACTGTGTTTTTCATACTGCTATGGACCGTAGAGGCTTATTTTTCAGAATAGATTTTCAGGTGTTGTTTAACATCACAAAGTTAACCAGAGCAAAAGAGCTGAAAATGAACCATGACCAGAAGCCTGGTTTTATGTCGGTGTCCTCAGTTATAAACGAGCATGTTCACACACTGGAGGCCTTGTTCTCAGGATTGACCCCAGACCCTTTTTGCAGGCATAAACTGCTCTTTCTCAAACTGAAGAGACAACATCCCACCAGCGAAGCAGCTGTGCCAGGCTCGCCCTGTTTGGAATAGTGACAGTCTCAGGGAGAAGGGTCCTATTGTGTAGATAAGTTGAAGAAAGGCAGGCTTCAGTGTAGATTTGCAGTGTGGTGATTCTCAGAGCCACGGGTTCAGTGTCCGACTGACCGATTCTATCGTGTGCGGCTCAGCTGTGACAACAAACACATGCTGCTGGCCTCAAACCCTGTCAAAACTTCACTGTTTCCTGCACACTGATCGAGAGTTTCCTGTCTGCTGAGCTGACCCCTAGCGACCTCACATTTCAGAACCACTGTGTCATCCCTTTTTGCCATTATTTGTGTTATATCGCTGGAATGGAAAACTTGATGACATTTTAAAAATGGCTCCCAAGTGGTTCGAGGCTTTCACATTATCGTCTGAAATTGGGATGTGACCAAGTGTCTTACAGATACAGGTACACTTTTTTTAAGAACGCTTACCAAAAAGGTTCACTAAATAATTGGTTAAGACTAGATGTGTTCATCAGTAGATCCCTTGTTATGTTATGTGAGTGGGAAGTTTATTCTTCAAATATGAAGCAATGGACTTTTGAAATGGACATTTGTTTATCTGTATTCACTGCCTGGTCAAGTGATTTAAATTAGGCTACTCTTTTGTTTATATTTTGGGTAAGAAAATGCTGATCGCATGGAAATTAATCACACACAACAGTCTCTAGAGTTTACACAGAATGATGCAGGGGGGAAAAAAATATTAAAGGAGCAACAGTTCTGTGGGTTGAAATACCTTGTTGATGAGTGAGATCAGAGGAGAATGAACAGAGTGGTCTGAGCTGAGTATATAATAACTCAGATAATGAAAGTGGTTAAGTGATTGGAAGGTTGTGAGTTGAAATCCCAGAACCATCAAGCTGCCAATGCTGGACCTTTGAGCAAAGCCCTTAACCCTCAGTTGCTCAGTTGTATAAATGACATAAATGTAAGTTGCTCTGAATAAGAGCGTCTTGCAAATGCTGATTATTCTTTATAACCATGGTGAGCAGAAAAGCATCTCAGTACACACAACTCATCACACCTTGAGGCAGATGGGGTAGAACAGCAGAAGACCATATCAGGTTTCACTCCTGTCAGCTAAGAACAGAAATCATGGGCACCAGGTAACCCAGGTAACTGAACAGGTGAAAATCTGAAAAAAGTCCTTTACAATCTTCAGCTATCCAGTCGAATCTGTGCCCATTTTTTAATTTTAATTTCAGGTCAGACCTGCTCACCTACCTGTGTCCTCAAGGAGATTTCCACCCACAGAACTGTCCCTCAGTGATTTTTGTTTTCTCCACCATTCTGTGTAAACACTACAGAGTTTAGAGTTGTATGTAAAATTATCAGGAGCTCAGCACTATGTGAAATACTCAAACCAGTGTATCTGACAACCATGCCACTGTTTAAGTCAGAGATCACACTTTCTCCACATTCTGATGATTGATGTAAATATTAACTTAAGCTCTTGGCCTGTATCTGCTTTGTGATGATGCCACATGATTAATTGCCACATGACTGATAGATAACTGCAGAAATGTGCAGGTACATGTATTCCTATTAAAGTGGATGGTGAGTGTATATCAGTGGTGGGCCGTGCATTTCACACCTAGTCCTTCACCGGTGTCCTTCCTGAATTAATCCACCTCTATACCATCATTATGATGCTACGGTAATAGATACTAATCAACCGTTAAATAGCAAAGTAAAAAAAGGAATTAGGCGACAGTATTTCACACCTCAGAAGGAATAGTCCATTTTATTACAGACTGCCTTGAAAACGCATTTGTAAGGATGTCTGCAACCAAATCGATTTCTTCTCCTCTGTCAGCCATTGTGAGTTAAAATATATATTTTGTTGTTTGTGCGGTTCACTGCCTCTGACTACTCCAATTATCCAATCAAACGATGGGAAATTGCTGATGTAATCATATGCCTGATAGATGGCCCCAGTGACACCAACTCAAAACCTGATTGGTTAATGGAACAATTTCATTGCCACTTATTTTAAGCCACGGGCGCCTGCACTATTGATTCTGAAGGCCTTAAGGCAGATTTCTTTCACCCTGGCAACACATGATGTCAGCCACTGGCTGAAATATGATTGGATAAATACTCTGATCATAAATATACACTACTGGAAGCAGCGCCACCAAGAGAAAAGCTATGAAATGTAGAGAATAGACTATTGGCAATAATTTAATACATATTCATGGAAAAATATATTAAATATATTAAAATGCAAGTTAGTGATTCAGATCACTGCTGTTTAGGCCAGCAGAGAAGGCCTTGCTGGCCCTGACGGCTGACCACTGGAGAATATACAGAATAGGAAAGTTAGCACTCCCTGACAAGCATTTTCAGCTGCTGTGTAACATTGCTTGAGTGTCTCATGTCTCAGAAGAAGCCCACAGTCAGCTTCACGCTTTCAGACTTGTAACTGTTATGCAATAGGAAATAACAAGCAGTTTGCTGGGAACTGGCACCAACTAAGTCAGACAGAAATGAGGAAAAACATGAATTATGGCCACATGAAAAGAATATGGTGCCTGGGGTTTGCTAGTCATTTCCTATCCTACACATTTTCCCCTGGGAACTAAGATTTTGGTTCAGAGAGCAGAACTGCTGGTGTCAGACTGACAGACAGGGAAAATATAGTGCAGTCATATTTCTGTGAGAATTTTCAATTGTCCTGGAAAGTCGTTGGGCCTATAATTGTCCATATTGCCATGTTAAATTGTGCAGCGTTCGCTGAATTCAGTCCATTTTCACTGTGGGATTGAAACCATTCAAAGAGGTCTTGGTTAACCCTCCATAACTGTAAGAGTAAAGCTGCCCTTCACTGGCTCTGTGCTTATTTCTCAGAGATAATTAATAGAATTGCATTTGAAATATAGTCCCAAAAAGGGAAAGCTGATCTCATAACCATGAGCAGCTCTCAGGGTGCTGCAGATAATTTTGTTGACTGAAGAGTAAGAAATCATTTCTAGCAGTGTTTCACTGTCTGATATACTGACCAGTATTTCCCTCAACCTGTTTCACATAGTAGTAATTAACTTAATAATACTAATAAACTAAAAACATCACAATTACAACAATAAAAATATATAGTACTATATGTAAAGCATTTACAAATTTATTTATCTGAAATTATAACAGCTAAAATATTGCTAAAATAGAGTTTATGGTGATTATATGCAGCCAGTTAAATATTTGGGCACACATGCTAGAACAGAAGAGTTTTTCTTCATTAAAGAATTTTTTTCTGATATAATAAAGTATGAAAAGTGTAAATAATATTAAAAGATGAGGCGAGAGCTCCTTAATTACATTCATTAAAATTAAATTAAATTACATTAACGAAATGAAAAGAAAATACTTATATTATATACTTATATAGTATATAAATATACTGATATTTAGAGAGCTATTAATTTCATTATTTACTCTTGTTAAAAAGATTTCAACACCAAGCTTTTATGAAAAATAAAATATAAATATAAATGTAATCAATATATCTAATGTGCCTAACTGATACATTGAGGATTCTGTAAGTGATATATCAAGTTACATAGTAGGCACTATTAAAGTATCTCTGAACAAAAGTAAGTAAACAGTGTAATGTATAATATCGCTCACATTTCACATATCTATGGTTTAGTTGAAAATGAAAAGCGCTGTCTAATATCTGTTTATTCGCATACAAAGCCGAAGCTACATGTATTGCTAACTAAATGACGTGGTATTTTGCAGCATACAGCTGTGTCAGCAGTTTCTCTCATGTAACGAGGTGTTATGTCTGTGACGTGTTTGTAGCCACTGTAGAAGGGAGTACAAACATGTTTCATGTTTTGTCTGCTTTACTTTGTGTGTTTGATGCTATCCTATTCATGCTGTGTCTGGAGGTAATGGTAGCCAGCTGGCCGACTGGGAGCCCAGCGTTGAGTCTGGAAAAGGAGAGAGATCCCATCTGCTGTCATCAGGGCTCACTACATCTTACGGCCTCGAGAGACTGCCTCTGTCTCCACCCTGTCTCTCAATTCCACCCACTCACCCATTATCAACCAGTCAGCTTTGAGCAAGAGGGTGGATGTTATAGCAGTCGTTCAGCAATACACAGCACACCGGGTAAAAAAAAAATTTGCTGTGTAGTCATATCCTATCCCGGGATAAAAACAGAGTGATTCAGCTGTTTTTGGTGGTCAGGGTTTTTAGTCATGGCTGCATTTCATCATTTTCCTTTAGTGAGGAAAAAAAAACCCTGTGAGAATAATAATCGAATAGTCTCAGTATGTAAAGTATAATCACTATGAATAATAAAAAACCTTTACTCTCAAGCAGCTAAGAATCAGTTTGGATCTGCTGAGATTGTAGGTCACAGTACATGAAGCACTACAAATGTAACAGGCAGAACGATGTACAGGAAATGACCTGTATATAATGTAAAAAAATGCTGATGTTGAAAACTGTAGTGTAAAAGCGCCTGCTTCAGATCATTCTATTTCATTCATGATCAATATATTTGACGTGGGTGTGTATGTGTATGTGTGTGTGCTGCAGCATCCAGCAGATTCTGTCTGCTTGCCTGCTCTCTCTCTCCCTCTCTCTGTCTCTCTCTCTCTCTCCCTCTCTCTCTCTCTCTCTCTCTCACTCACTCACTCACACTCACGTGCTTCGATACACCAATCTCTACGTCAAAGGTGGCTCAGTGTGTTTCTGTTTCAGCACGGAATCATCCCATAATCCTCTCTCCCTCATTCTCTCTCTCTCTCTATCTGTGCTGCTCTATTTACTCACAAACACTCACATACACATTACCACAGAGAGCTTCTCGAGTCCAGACCTTCTCTCTTCCATCTCAGCCTCAGCTCCATACACAGCATCCAGGATGGATGTACTAATGAAGGGATTTTCCATGGCCAAAGAGGGAGTGGTGGCTGCCGCAGAAAAGACCAAAGCTGGCGTTGAAGAGGCGGCTCTCAAGACCAAAGAAGGTGTCTTGTATGTAGGTAAGTGCCAGTGAGGGAGGGTGAGCAGAATAGAGCAAAACTGGACTGTCTGTCTGCTGCAGGTGCAGTGCTATCATATGTCCTGATGTAGTATAACAAACTGCAGTGCTGACCCCGATGATGATCTGCTTATTATGTAAAAGAATGCAAGCAGAGGACTCAGACTCGTGATCTCTGTGGAGTTTAAGTGCATGTGAATGACTCCATTCTGTAATTCCTGAGTGTCTGTGTATGAATGTGTATAAATATGATAATGCATGTTGATTTTCTGCATGTATCAGTAGATTGGAGGAAATGAGAATGGCAGATGAGCTATGGTACTGCAGAGCCAGTGCAGGGGAACAGATAGACACAAGCTGCTTTTAGATGGAATGAATTGCAGATCAGATTTACTGCCAAAAAAAATATAAATGCAAAGAAATTATAGTTAGCAAATTATTGCTGCTGATTTGTGATGCAAAAATGTGCTAAATATTTTCCTCCACTTACAGCAAAGAAATGATTTGCAGCATTTTAAATTGTAGGACAGTATTTGACCTAAATATTGCCAAAATATTAGATTTACTCTGTTAATGTTGCATGATAACACTTTAACTGAGACTTTGCAGAATGCATGTTGAGGTGTATCAAATTTAAGTGTGAGACTGTGAAATGCTTATTGTTGTTATTATTATTATTATTATTATTATTATTATTATTATTATTATTATTATTATAATTATTCCTCAGTGCAGCATCTAGCATTGTACCTATCTGTGGATAACTAAAGATCAGCTGAGCACTGCTGCAGTCTTCCCCCCTCCTCTCTTGTGTCTCCTTCCTCCCCAGTGTGTGTGTGTGTGTGTGTGTTTGTGTGTGTGAGCGTGCCTCTGCGGCAGGGTTTGTTAGCCAGCTTGAGATCAGTAGCTCCAGCGCCACTGAAAGAGAGACAGAAGCTGGAATGAGAGATGCAGTGTGGTGTGTGGCAGACATGCAGCTCCAGCTGTGTCCACATGTTACTAGCCCAGTGACGTAATGCACCAGAAAAAAAAAAAAAACGCAAAGGACATCTTTGCTACATCTTCACTGCGGCCTTAGTGCATGTCGAAAGTCATTAAACAGGATTAGGCGTTGATTGATGCCTCTACCTAAGCAACAGGAAGCTTTTCATATCCAATAGGTTAATTCCAGGATGTGATATTTACGTAAAAAGGTTATCTCTTTTATACCTTAACGATAATGATAAAGCTCATTTCTAGCTCTTCTGTGATGAAATGAATTAATCCAATTAAATCAGTCATGCTCACCAGCCGGCATCAGCATTAACGTCCTAATGCTGCAGCAAAGGACTGCGTGCTCTGTTTCTCTGGACTGCACCACTTCTCTCACCAAGGTCATTTCCCCATTGCTTGTGTTTCTTTATTTATAATCTCATGCAGTATATCTGAACATTCGGAGTCAGGTTCATGGATGAAAAAGCCGAATGCTGTCTCTTCACATCACAACAATACGCATGTGTAGATATTATTTGCAGTTTCATCTTTAGCTCTGTATGACGTGGGATAGGAATGTGACATCTGTGAAGTACTTAAGGGAAAAAAAATTTATAGCTCTGCAGAGAATGCCTCGGCTTGATTCACTCCCAGAACGCCTCTGAACAGGACAAGGTGATATCACTGATATGTGCATGGCATAGGATTTTAATAATTCTCTGGGCTCCTAAAATATCTAAGGTGTGTAATTTTTTTCAAACCTCATATTCTGCTTATTTGTTCCTTTTGAGACAAAACCTTTTCTAAAAGCAGTATACGTTCGAGTCAGTCCCATTAGTTGGTGGCTAACAATGACATGGAGTGATGAAGTAATACCATAAGAAGTACCATGAAGTAATGACATGGTACAGTGATATGCAATAATTGGATTGAAACCCAGTGTTTTTCGCAGAATCTTTCTATGACTAACTATTTTATAATGGTTAAATGGAAGCATTTCTGTGGCTCCATCTGGGTTAAAAAAAACAGTTAAATAAGCAATGTGCCCCTTGTTTTGTCTGAAAGGCATATGAAAAACCAAAAAGAGCCGGATCTTGCTTCTGAGTAAGTGCAGGCTAGGACAGTGTGATGCAGTTTTTTAGGGATAACCGGAATAGAAACTGCAGAAGGTGCAGACATGCAGACGCTCGTCACACAGTCCAGCTTAGGCAGCCAGAGTCACATGGCTCTGAGAAACTCTAAGTGTGTTTGAGAGAGCGAGAGCGAGAGAGAGAGAGAGAGAGAGAGAGAGAGAGAGAGAGAGAGAGAGAGAGAGAGAGAGAGATGGTTTGCCACCATATTTTTCATCAGAGAGAATCCTTCTTAAAGATTACAGATTCTTCCGATTATACGTGAACAAATAATGTGATTAGATGAATAGCTTACTGACAATATTATTGTATTGTATATTTTTTTGGATTGTTATATTTTCCATGAATCTGGAAGCAGTTTTCCTTCATCACTTGATCTCTCTCTCTCACTCTCTGCCTTGTTCTCTCTCGTCATCCATCTCCATCTTTCTCCCTCCCCTCTCCTCACAACCATATTCTCAGCCTCCCTACAGCCTGTTATATAACTGCCATTTAATCATCAGGGAAGCATCTGAAAGCTGGCCTGTGGACAGTCACGAAACAAATAGAATGCTTTTAGGTTCAGCCATCAGCAGCAAATCCATGTTTTTTTAGATAGATATGTATCTGTAACACATCCCTCCATCATATTCTTTTTATATTTTTAGAGCTCTCTCTCTCTCTCTCTCTCTCTCTCTCTCTCTGTGCGTTTGGCCTCTTCAGCTGTCCATTTTAGAGTCTGTGCCCTGTTCATGACTGACAGGAGTGAAACCCAACATGGTCTTCTGCTGTTGTAGTCCATCCGCCTCAAATTGTGTGAATTCTGCATTTTATGCTCTGCATTGTTGCAAACTACTTGTATAATTTTCTATATATTTCCTTTCAGCTCAAAAAAAGGTTGAGCGTTCTCCTCTTCTGTAGGAATTTTCTTCCTAAAGAACTACCACTAACAGGATTTGGAATTTATTTAGTGTATGCACTATAAACTGACGTACTAGAAAATGCCAAGGTATCCATTGTTTTCACCTAATCCATCCTGTCTAGTATCACCAAGCATGCCATGATCAAAAACATTTTTTCTCCATTCTGATGTTTGTATGATTTTATGTACTGCAACACGATTGGCTGATTGGATAACTTAGAGAATAAGCAAGCATTTCTGCTGTTCGTGATAAAGCGAGTGCAATTATATCACTCTGTAAACATTCAGCTAATAATTGTATTCTTGTATTTGTGTGTCACAGGTAATAAGACAAAGGAGGGAGTTGTATCAGGTGTAAGCACAGGTACGTGCAACTCTAACTCTGATTGGTTTACTGTGTAAATTAACTGTCTTACGTTAATAAATACACTTTCTTCTCTATGTACTTGCACTAGTGACAAACAGGACTACAGGGCAGGCGAACATAGTTGGAGACGCAGCAGTGGCAGGTGCTAATGATTTGGGACAGAAGACTGTGGAAGGAGTGGAGAACGTGGCTGCATCAACCGGCTTGGTGAATCCAGTAAGTGCACATCAATCTGAACCAAGCAGCTGTCCTTCTCAGTGCCAGCAGATGACACACTTTCCCAGATTGAGTTCTCTATTGCTTGCATGAACTGCAGGGTTGCATTAAAGGAGCAGTATGTAATGTTTAGGGCCCTCTACTGTCTGCAGATTCAGTCTTCCCCCCACTTGACCTCACTCCCTATATATGATTTGGTAGCTGCCTTTTAAGGAAGAGTGGCAGAGCTGAGCTATTCTATTCTGGATGGGGATAGAGCTTATTTCAGTGTCAGAAGAATTGTAAAAAGAAGCATGAAATTAACCAAATTCCAAGCTCTTTTCAGGCAAACAGTTTTATTTACATTATGCCTCTGAAATTGTATAATTATCAGAGGTCTAGAAACACCTTAATATGATGCAAGGCTGCTTATTTTACAGTAGCTTTGCAGAGCAAAAATATATCTTTTATACAATAGTAATGATATTAAGCTATTCGTTACTATAGAAAAGAACCACAAATGAGTCAAGTTTGTTTTATCTTAGTCCTACTATACATTTAAAAACAGCATAAATAACCAGTGTAGTAAGTAGATGTAAGTATTTACTATCCTACTGTGTAACGCTAGCCGATTTTTGTAGAGAGCAGGAAATATAACACTTAACCTAGTTTTCTAACACTGGTTCAGTTAGGTATTTCTCTTCTCTTGTGTATGGAAAGATTGTGTGTAACTAACCCTTTCTGTCTGTTTTATCTCCATGCTGATGACAGGATGAACCTGTATATGAGGTGCCTATTTTATGGGTTTGCTAGGGTTACTGAATGCATAGCATGTATGCTAACATACAGGATGAAGCAGAATGCTTATGCATATCGCATATATCATACAGATGACGGCCCTGTGCTTATGATATTTCTCTTCATTGAGACATCAATACTGATGTGTGCATGTCTTGTTGTATAGAACAAATTCATGCTGGATAGATGAAGAGGTGCCTTGAGGCTGGTGTTTAACACAATCTTACATTGTGATGCCTTTTAGCTTCTAACAGTGCTTGCGGTTTTAATCCATCACTACTATTACACCCAATACCTAGAAATCCTACTAACACTACACAGAATGTGTTTTCTACCTACTTATAGATCTTTTCTTGTTAGTTTTACACACAGCTTTCTTCCACTGTATGAATTCTAACTTCATTACTAAGATACAAGGATGTTTCAATCCAGAAATAACGTTTGATGTGCCGAAGGGAACAGATCAGATTGCTTACTGCTCCCGGTTTGGCAACAGAAAGAAAACAGTGTCTAATCTGAACAGAACCAACACTCTACACTTTTCATTTCTCTCACACGCTCTCAGGAATGATTGACATTAAAATAATACTCTTTGTAATGTTAGTTAATCATTTCAAACCCAAATTATAATGAATTAAATTAGTCAGATAATGAGCACCTGATTTATCCAACATTTTGTATTAAATTTAAAATATAGTAATTCATTTGGACCTTTAATTTATGGAAATCCATTTGGGGTTTTCACTATAGATCGAACAAACATTAGTTAATGCAGGTATTTGTTTTGCTAATTACAACAAATTTCAATTAATACTAGAGGCTGCACTGAAGGTACTCATACCCAGTATCAGTACTGGTTTAGTACCAGCAGATCAGATATCACAGAAAACAGATCAGACGTCAGATCCTGTAACAAAAGGCAAAATCTGGAAGATTTTGGTGTTTTAATTGGAACTGGAAATATTTACATATAAAGTGAATTTACTCTCGTTTCTTCTGTTACGACGGATTTATTTAAATTAATATTTTATACATGTATATATTTTATACAGTTTACGTATATATTTATATGTAAATATTTTATTATTTTATATTAATATCAAAATAATATTTTAGATATTTTATATTATTTTAATATTATTTTTCAATGAGTTTAACTGTGAATTGCTTCAATTAAAAAAAAAAAAAAACATTAAAATAATAATCATTTTAGTGCATATTGGATGCATGAATACTTGCTTCTGTAATGCCCTTGATTTTCTCTGATAGACTCATACTGCATGCCTGCACTGAACTCAACTAAATAGAGCAGAAGTTGTAGAACCCTTGAAATACAGTTCTGAGCATGGACGAGAAAGACGGAGCTTCTGCTTTCTGTCACAAGCCTGATTGTTTCCACTAGTTCCCCCTCCTCGGTCTGCTGTTTTATTGCCTGTATATTAAAGTCTCAAACCTCGAGTTTCATTAGGAACTCAGTCTCATGGGTCAGTTTTAAGAATCTAGACACACTGATTTATTATGATTCAAAGCCAATAAAATACACTTATGGTTTCCAAACTGATGGCTAACATTTGAAATTTGCGTTAAAATAGCCAAGGTGAAATATTCCAAAATATCTAATGTAATCATTCTGCACTGTTCCAGCAAGGCAGATGATGATGATGATGATGATGATGATGATGATTACTATTATTATTATTATTACATTTACAATGTAGTTTGATGACAGGAAAGTATTCCATTTTGGCAGTACATATTGGGAAAATGCGCTGAAGTCAAATAACTGAGAAAAATCAATGCTCTAGATATTATGGGGTTGTTTTTTTTTATGTCTGAACAGCAGGGCAGCAGATCTGATAGACATTTCATTTTTCTCAGTATATGAGGCATAGCAATGAGGTGAAAATGACAGAGTGAGATTTAAGAATATGGATAAAGCTATGTGAGTTTGGAGACATAAATGGCTGTCTGGATCCGTTTTTTTCTGGTTCAGTGACTCAGCAGAACCGGCTAGCTTTTCTGTGAGGGGTGGAGGAGGGAGCAGTGGGTGGGGTCGGAGGGGTGAAAGCAAGAGAGATTGAGTAAAAGCCTTTACTATCGCCGCACATACATTACAGCACAGTTCTTTTCTTTACATATCCCAGCTGAGGAAGTTGGTGTCAGAGCACAGGGGCAGCTATGATGCAGCGCCCCTGGAGACGAGGGGGTGGGCCTTACTCAGGGGCCCAACAGTAGCAGCTTGGCAGTGCTGGGGTTTGAACCCCGACATTCTGATCAACAACCAAGAGCCTTAACTATTTGAGCTACCACTGTATCCCGGTTAGCATAATCCATGCAGAATCTCTCTAGGTTTGAGGCAGGAAAATGTCCTGTATATGATACCAGTCCACCTTAGGGCTTTATATAGTACACACACGATTTAAACACTAGAAGTATGTTTATGGGAGATGGAAAACCCAGCAGGAATGTGGACAGAAAGTCCACACAGGATCAAACCAGGGACCCTGGAGACCCACTGTGCCACCATTCTAGCCATGACACAAAGCTATGAGTCAAAATGTTATTACAGTTATTAAGGTTACGGTTTAGGTGAAGATTAGCATTAATTAGCTGCAGTAAAAATTGTCCAGACAAGGTTAGTGAGAAAAACGTGTGTGTGTGTGTGTGTGTGTGTCTCCTCAGGCGGACTTCTCCCAGGGTGGAATGGAGGGTGGAGATGGTGGCCAGGTAAATACCAGTATTCACACCCACAAGTTATCTGAATGATATACAGCACGTGTCTGATGCTAATAAATCATTTTCATCTCTTTTAAACAGGGTTATTAAACCTGAAGTCAGAAACAACACCCGTTCTCTTCCTCTGCCCCGTCAGTTTCCTCACGCCTGTCCTCTCATCCCAGCAACACTTCACACACATCTCCCAGGGTTGTTTTTTTTTTTTTTTTGTGACAATATGGAAAACCAAAACCGAACACATCTTTCCCGAGCTCCTGTTTGCTCCGTGTAATGCTCTCGTTCCCTCAAAGCTCCAGTGTTGGTGTCGTCATGCTGTTTTCCTGGTATTGTCACCCCTCGACTCTGTTACGAATTTCATACACGAGCAATGTCACGTTAAACGGCAAATACGACGAGGAGCTCATGCTTGGCTATGTGTAGTTGTGCGAAAACTATTGTGGTGCGTTTTGACTCCCGAAATGTGATTTAACCTTCATCTAGGCAGTCTAATTCAACAAACAACACAATTTATAGTACCATATCTTTCTTATGAGCAGTTTAAACAAGTAAGATCAGTGATGTGAACCTGTAGAATTACGATGTGAGTGAAGGATGGTTGATGTGTTGCAAGGCATTTTCAAGACATCCATTAGAGCATGTAATAATCAATGTTGCGTCCTTGTAATTGATGAATGTCATATTTGGAGTTGTTTTGATGCTGTATGAGGTGTGTACACTCAGATACATTACATTCCTTAGCTCAGACTGAGTGACAGAATCGATGTGTGCTTGATCACAAATAGTAGATTTATTATATAGAGAATTCTGTAAAGAAATAAATGGATATTTATCCACATTTCAATACTATGCTATTTTGATTAGAATTTATGTAGCACTGGCAGAGTTGCGTCTATTCTTTTTGCTTGTCTTTGTACATTTGTGAAAAGGCCAAAATTCAAGAAGCAAATATTGTCATGTATTAAAAAGAAGGAGTGTTTGGGGGAAAAAATGATACAAGCTGGAGAGAATATATATATATATATATATATATATATATATATATATATATATATATATATATATATATATATATATATATATATATAAACAACATTTCATTCTGTTTGTTTTTATTTTCCTGCAGCGCATGTTGTGAATTCGGTGTGCCAGCATAGCAGAGATTTCTAACGCCTGTGACGTGAAGCAATAGTTTCTCCCACTGCAGAGTTTGTCCCTGGTTTGTTCTGTAGCAGTCTGCAGTGATGATGTTTTAGCACTGTGTTTTATTAACTGAATGCCGAGATGTGTCGATAAAATGATGATCCATCGCTGTTTACACCCTCTCCAGCTCAAAACCCCTTAGACATTGTGTCTCAGCTCAGTCTATGTACGCTTATGTTGGCTTTTAGCAGGGAAAATGTGTCGAGTGTGTATTTTTTGTTCGAAGCCATTGGAACGTGAAGACTGCATGTTGCCTTATCAGCACTCTAATCATCACACATGTGCAAACAAATTCTGATGTTTTTTCCTCATGCTCATTTCCTAAGATACACAAATTCACATATAGACACGCATGTACACATACACACACACACACACACACAAATACAAACAGCCAGACACACATATACACATACACATACACACACACACACACACATGCTCTCTCTCTCTCTCTCTCTCTCATTCCCAATTAAGTTGGCATTGAAGCAGAAAAGCTGATTTTATAGAGAGTATAAATGAAATTAAAAACTGAAATAAAGTTTTGTTGAAATCTATTCAAGTCTGTTAAATGTTTTTAATCACATATAATTTAAGTTGCAGAATCTAACACACGTGAGTTACATATTTATTTCCTAAATGTAGGTTATACATTATAAATAATTAATATTAATGAGCTAGCCAGAGGTGACACTGTCAAGGAAAAACTCCCTGAGACACCAGAAACAGAATGTTTTGTCTGAACAAAGAAATGAAGGTTTGGTGAGTCAGACTGGTGTACACCAAGCATTACAGTAGGGAAGCGGGTGAGTGCAATCACTAATCAGGTGAACGGGAACGTGACAGTGACCTTGTGCTGGAGTCTGGAGCAGCCATGTTTGTAGGCTGCAAGGTGTTCTGGGATTCGGAGTTCAAAACCAGTTCCCGTTTTGCTCTCTTAGTATGTCAGTGATATACACCAATCAGGCATATCATTGTGACCACCTGACTAATATTGTGTTGGTCCTCCTTTTGCTGCAAAAACAGCCCTGGCCCATTGAGGCATGGACTCCACTAAGATCCCTGAAGGGGTGCTGTGGTATCTGGCCCTGAGATGTTAGCAGCAGATCCTTTAAGTCCTGTAATCTGCCACAACTTACAGGACTTAAAGTATCCGCTGGATACTTACAGGACCTAAAGGACTTACAGGACTTAAAGGATACTTTTGATAGATAGTGACCACTGCAGGCCAGGGAACACCCCACAAGAGCTGCAGTTTTGGAGATGCTCTGATCCAGTCGTCTAGCCATCACAATTTGGTCTTTGCCAACTCGCTCAAATTCTTACGCTTGCCCATTTTTCCTGCTTCTAACACATCAACTTTGAGGACAAAATGTTCACTTGCTGCCTGATATATCCCACCCACTAACAGGTGCCATGATGAGGAGATACTCAGTGTGAAGATGATCGTAAACAGGGGATCAAGAGTTTGAATAAATCCATAATGTTTATGGAATTAAGTGAATAAAATTGGACTACTAATTAATGTCTGTGGATTATTATATGAAATGTCATGCATGACATAGGCTTAGCAAAAAGTAATGATCATGTTATCTCTAATTAGTGGTCACTGGCTATCTGTACAATATGTAGAATATTTTCTTCCTGTCTCCAGCCTTCAGGAGAAGTGTGCAGTGTACGAGCTGAACCTAAACCTAAACCCTTACACAAACCAGATGTTCTGTTCTATTACTGCATTATTTAGGTGAAGCACTACAGAAGATGACTTCAGAAAAATATTCTTTTGTTAGCAGTGAAGATGTTTTATGACATGGTAGTACAGGATCTTTAATTAAACCACAGCACACTCTATAGAAACTAAGTAACATCAGAACAAAATAATTGCACACCACACCCCAAACACAAATGTAGGACATCGTGTGAGAAACGAGCCAAACCTGTGGGAGATATTCTATCCTGTACACACAAATGACAGAAACTCAGGACGTTTTGAGATACCTGTATCATTTTTTTAGTATTTACTATTTTTTAGTTAATGCTACAATATTTACATCCTGCACATGACGTGCACTGCAGTGTTTCTCTATCCATACATAAGCACTGGATCCTAATCAGGTGTGTTTGTTTTGGGCGTCTTTTTAATGATGCTTTACAAGGCAGCATTCTTATAGTGGTTCCTGTAATTCCTGTTCAGCATAAAACCACCCATACTGAGAATGTGTGTCATCTAGTTTATTATTATACAAGATGTTTGGGGGAAAAAAACAAGAATGGAGAAACAAAAAACTGACTTCAACACACTTTCATTATTATTATTATTATTATTATTATATAATATTATATATTAGAAATTCATCACTACACAAAGCAGCTCCAGCATGTCAGTGAGCTTCTTACATGCTTACACAAGCTGAGGGAAAAAATAGAAAGGAGAAAATATTGACTGGGCAATGTGTGTGTTTGGGTGTGTGTGTGTGGGTGTGTGTGGGTGTGTGTAGTAAAAGGCTGAACCACTGTGTGTGCTTGTGTTTTTGCTCTTCAGGGGTGTGTTTAGGAGTTCTGCTTCTATAAAAAGTATGATGTTCTCTGGTTACTACACAAAAACACAAGCTCTCTGACTTATCACTTGTTGATAGTATGGATAAACTCACAAACATGAACCTTCCCAAGGGAGTCGTTGACGGACAGGTCAATAAGGTCATCGATCAGGCAGGTGAGACGGTCAATACAATTAAACAGAGATTTATGAAGAAATGTATCATGATGTGAATAATGTAAATGAACTAATGTAAATAAATTTATTAAGGAATTTCTACAAATAAGATGTGTTTTTATTATTATTATTGTTGTTGTTGTTAGTTCTATTTATGGTACTAAAAGTTTGTGTAAAGTTCTGAGTTTCTATTTCACAGGATTGCATTATTAGTAATATTAAAATCTGTTTTGTTTAAAGCTGGGGTTGCCAAACAGAAAATTGGCACGATGATCGGAGGAGACCAAAAAAAGGAAAAGAAAGAAGCAGGTAATTTTTTTTTTTGTTTGATTTGTTTATTGAAAGAAAAATAGAATGTCTTACTGTTCAGTATATTTTGAATAGATAAATAGAGAGAGAGAGAGAGAGAGAGAGAGAGAGAGAGAGAGAGAGAGAGAGAGAGAGAGAGAGAGAGAGAGAGGGAGTGAGAGAGAGGGAGTGAGAGAGAGGGAGCGAGAGAGCAGGCAAGCAGACAGAATCTGCTGGATGCTGCAGCACATACACATACACACCCACGTCAAATATATTGATCATGAATGAAATAGAATTTAGCAAATTTTAAACCCAATTTTGATCCAATTTTAATTTAGAATATAAGAAACATCCTAAAGAAGCAATGATTAGATAGATAGATAGATAGATAGATAGATAGATAGATAGATAGATAGATAGATAGATAGATAGATAGATAGATAGATAGATAGATAGATAGATAGATAGATGCTTGAAATAAATTCATTATGATCAGTGTGGACTCTTGTAACAAGGCTGTAATTGCTGCAGGTGTTGGTGATATGATAAGCGGCGCGATCGGCAAAGCAGCAGCTGACCAAGCAGCAAATCAGGCAATGGATTTTGGAAAGAAACTGTTCAAATAATTTTCATTTGTTTTGTTGCACATTAAATGTTTCCCAATACCTCCTCAACAAGCAACATCATTCTGTCCTGTACGCACAACTGGGAACACCTCAGCTATGTAGTCTTTTATATATCTAAACCAGACTTAAACTAAAACAAACAAACAAAAATCCTGCTTCTACTATAATGGAACAAAAGCACTTTAGTTGTTAGATTAAACCATATTATTATTATAGATCCTGTGCATAAAAATGTTCATTAAACACTAATGTAACCAAGCTGTGTTTTCATTTCTTTATTCTCAACAACAACAAAAAAAAAAAAAGCAATACAAATTTTTTCCAGAGCGAATTTCCACAGGACGGTGTAGATGAGCTTTGTGAATGGTTTTGTTCCCCCATGAGCTGCACTCACCCACACACTCACCCCCACTCACACACATTCACACATACAATGTCTTCTAGACAGTATAAATTTTCAAACATTGTAAATTGAAGAGTTTAGCTTTAGCACGTCTCCAAGACAAACTGCTGAACAAGAACCGGTGTGTTTGATGAATCTTCTTCCTATGTGAGGTATTTTATGAATGCTGAACTATGGGGTTAAAGACAGAATTCCTCTGAGCATAAAACTCCTGCTCTAAGGTCTAAGGCATCTTTAGTGTTTTCTTTTAATACTCAGAATGTAGGGTCACAAGTTTTGAGTCAACATGAATAAAGGAATCTGAGTATGTTACGATGGCTGGTGGATGAAAATAACATGAAAATCTCATATGCACAGTGGAAGTAGAGCCAATACTGCAGACATCAGGTTAATGACATATTAGTACAAAACTAACACGGTAACGTGATATACTTGAAGTGAAGAACGTCGTGGCATGACATAACTAGCAGCTTGCTCCGATGCCATACAATAGGATTATACAGAAATTACAGCTTAATTTGAACAAACTGCAGGGGGAAAAACTTGGCAAATGAGAGGGTGGTTAGTCTAAGGCCGGTTTACAAAGAATGAATAAAGTGGTAGAGATTGAGGATTTATGTGAAGGTCAGTCCGGCCTCGTTGTACACCTTGAAGACCTTCTCAATGGCATTGACGTAAGCTGCTGTCCTGAGGTCCAGGCCCAGGTTGTACTTGTTGGCTGTACGCATAATTTGCTACAAAAGAAAGATTTTTTTTAAAAAATACAAAATGGTTCTTCTTGTATAACTACTAAGAATATATAGATTCAAATTAGTATCTCCATTTGAAAGTCGGGTAGACAATGCAGATAGCGTAGACAGTTTGGTCCCAGACACTGATGACTGACTGATTACAGGCAAAGAAAAGCCCTAGAGGTGTTTGTATACACAACAAATAATCATTCCACAGAGAAGATTCATACATGCCTCAAGCAGGGGTAGTGGCTCGATCACAATCATCATTACGCTAAGAACATCGCATCGATATACTAAACTCATCTCGTTAGAATATTAGGACTCTGTCTGTCTGCCAGAATTCATCTGCAATGACATGCAGCGGCTTTTTATAGACTGCCAATTAACATTAATGCAGTCTACAAGCTCCTTTTTTTTTTTTTAAATCGTATGTTTAAGGTTGCACAAAGTTTGCTTCTTTTACCCAATAAAAAGGAGTCATTATAAAAATAAAATACATAAATAAAATCAGTCCAGGTTTAAACAATGATTAGTTACAGTTCAAATGATCATTTATTATATAACAGTCATTACATGTTCATTTAGTGACAACAAAAGCATGACACGCACACACGCAATAAATTCTCGTCTTTGTCTATACAAAGTCTATTTGTACATCAATACATTTTGCTGAAAATCTCACGCAGGAGAACTTACCCTTGCAGATCTCTCCATTGTGTAGGCAAGACCAGAGTGCACAATGTCCTTCTCAGAGGCACCCTACACATTACAGAGAAGCTATATTAGACCAGACCATCGCTCGTTAAGAGGAAGAAGAAGAAAACAAAGTAGAAGCAGCTTTCAGTACTGCCACACATTACATTACAGTATAGTGGAATAATTTTCTTCACACATTCTAGCTTGGAGGTTGGTGTCAGAGCACAGGGGCAGTTATGAGACAACAGCTCTGGAGCAGAGAGAGTTAAAGCCTTGCTCAAAGCCCTAACAGCAGGAGCTTGGCCAAACTCAGGCTTGAACCCCAAAGATACAATCAACAACCTAGAGCCTTAACCACTTGACCCAGCCCTGTGATATAATAAATTTATATACCAATACAAATATATCAATATTTATAGTAAATCTGAAATGGCCACATGTTCATTATTAATAATTGGTTAAAACCGCACAAGCACGACTAAAATCCTCCAGACTTTAACAAAAATAGCCAAAAGCCTTCATCCATTTGAAAGCACACAAAATTTAGACAATGTTTACAGCTAAATGACATGAAATAAGTGTATAGCCTTTTTACATCCTATTCTGAAAAGATTTTAACCGCATACATTCACACTCGCAGACAAGGAACACTGACCTTGCCTCATTTATATAATTTTTAGGCTAATATGTCAAATTAGTTAAGCTTGTCAATGACATGGCGGGTGTGTCACCTGTTGGGTGGGGTTTTGTTGTGTAGTATAGCTTGGCTTGCATATACATTCGCATAACATTGCTAAAATACTTCACGGAATCAGATCTAAATATGTTTTACTGTAGAATTGGGTGTGTTGTGAATTGGGTGTGTTGTGAATTGGGTGTGTTGTGAATATGTTCCATCAAGAAATGAGTTAAGAGCTAAGGACTAAAGAGTACGTCGTCCTAGCCACTGTTGGGAAGAGGGAACAAAAGTTGATCAATAGCCTATGCAGGACACCCTTAAAAATGACGACTACAAGCAACTCTACAAGATAATATGGATTATTATGTAAAAATCTGTGTTTAAAGTAATTGTGCTTTTATATACATAATTAATACTTGGATATCATCCTGATTAGTGCATGGCAAGACCTTTATTGGTGGAAAGAAAATTTTTTAAGAGGGGGGGTTAGGGGTACATGAAAATGGACTGGACGTTTATGGCTAGGACAACGTACTCTTTAGTCCTTAGCTGTGTTGTTTTTTTTGTTTTATGGAGCCCTGTATTGTATAATGTAGCACCAGGGTCCTGGAGAAATGACTAGAAAAGCTTCTTGACTCTTGACTTTCCTGGAGAGTACACAGCTTCTATTACCAACTCTTATGTCACACTTGTGCTCTGTAATTCCAGTTAACATAATTGATACTTGATTCACATTTATTCATTCTCTCAATGTGCCTTGCTGTTTTCTGACACACACAAACTGATACTTACTGCCACTCGGGCTTGGAATTCTGCAGTGGGAACCACAGGGATGGGTCCACCTTGCTTTCCAAACTTCCTCTCGAGACTTTCTTGCACAGACACTGGAATAACGTAAGAATGAACGTAAGAATTAGTGAAATGATTCCCTGTAGTGTTGCGAGATGTTTTCCTGTTGGAGGATTGAGACTGAGGTAACACAGCAGCTAAGAAGGGAGATATGCTTCATGTTGTTGCTTTTGTACAGTCTGTGATAATACGGATGAAATGGTCATTAATAATATACTTGCCTTATGAAACAGTGTGCTGTGTGAACTTTTAATTGCGTGTGCAACAATAGTTGTTCATATCTTATGCACGACAATTACAACTACAAGCAACTCTACACCGAGATGATTTGAATTATTATGTAAAAATATAACTTACAGTAATTAAGTTTTCTTCATTGTAATGTCTTACTCATTCTGAACAATAACAGAAGCACAGATACGCAACTCTCTAGTTTCTGATAGGACTTATTCTATTATGATATATTTCAAGAAATGAAAGAAAAGATTTCTAAAGACATGTCAATAAGCAGAAAAAAATATCTATTTCTAAATCATCTTTACACATACTATATGCCTCTATCTGTATATGCGACACTAGCTCTAACAATGGTGGTCCTCCTCTTTCCTACTCTATACCTCTGATGGTCTACCAACAAAATCCAGCCAAACGTATACGATTTATCTGAGAAAGTGGGAAAGAGAGAAAGACAATGCACATGTGACCTTGTGTTGATGCCTAAGCACTTGCCTTTGAGAAGGCAGGAATGTTCTTGTTGCTGTGGGGCAAAAAGGCTCCACCCTGATGACTCAGGTGAATACAAAAGGGCAGATTAAAAAGTGAAGCTGGCTCTTTAGCTCTGCTCTGCTGGGTTACTAATAAACAAAGATGCTCCACAGAGCACATAATGCAGTTACTGAATATGAATGAATGAATTATTAAATATAGCATAGACAAATGTCATTGTCTTTTCTTATTCCAGTAGCACACCCTGTGCAGTACCTTCCCTAAAAATACTAATGCATGAGCTCAAAGTATAGACGAGCAGTGGCAAAAGTAACCCCTATTTTTCTTCTTCTTAATGAATTTCAAATAATAATTAGAAAAGAGTTGAATGTTTGCTTTGGACACACTGATCCAGCCGAAATGGACGCAGGCGTCTTCTTGCTTTGAGTAACTAAAGGATACGCAAACACTGGATATGCGTTTTAGTGTAGCGAGTAAGGGCGTTTGTTTAAAACTCACTCAGCAGGTGGTAGTTGGAGTCCCTCTCATACTTGAAGGTCAGACGACCGTAACTGACATGATTCAGGTTCTTCAGCCACTCGAAGTAAGAGACAGTCACACCGCCGGCATTCAGGTACATGTCCTATAGTTAGACCAGAAGCAAAATCTCTTAAGCGCAAAGTTCAATAAATCACACAACAACAGAAGAGTTCACTAACAGCACTAATGCTGCTAAATCGATCCAGTAATAACATCAGTCTTTACTTGAGTGCACGTTTGGGGATAATCTTACCGGGATGACCATGATGTTCCTCTCCACGAAGATCTTGTCAGCGTCGGGTGTGGTGGGGCCGTTAGCTCCCTCAGCGATGATCTAAACCATCAAAAATACACGGGTTAAATGTGTATGAAGCTAAGCACAGTGTTAGTGTTGTATAGTGATGGATGGTATACTATAAATAACTAGTTTTAAAGTGAAATGATTCATAGGTGTCTTTTAATAAGGCATAAGGTACTACAAGTTTTTTTTTGCTTAACTGCTGACGCATTTGTGGTACAGACCTGCTCAGGGGTTAAAGCTCTGGGCTACAGATCCAGAGGTTTTCAGTTTAAATCACTGAGCAAGTTAGTAAGCTCTGCTCCAGGAGCACCGTATCATGTCTAATCCTGAGCTCCAGCATCCTAAAAAAGCTAAGATATGTAAAAGATTTCACGGTGCTGCATTTGTATACTTTTTCATGATCATCTATTATATATTCCTTCATTTATTCACTGCATTTTACATGTTTACTATTTAAATCTATGTACACTTATATTCACTTCTGTTGTTGTATTGTATAGAGATTTGCAATACATATATTTGTTATCTTTTTATACTCTTAGTATTCTGCACTGAAATGTCTGTCTGTAATTCTTAGAGTACTTTCAGTTTAATCTGAAAGAGCATGGTTCATGAAAAACTGGTCATGTGAAAGCTGTCATACAGACCAGGAAGTGCACCGTGGCACTGAACCCGAGACTACATGCAGGAAATGGTGTGAGTTCAGTTGCGCTGGAAGGAAAGGTGCTGCGAATCCCATAAATATAAACGCAACTCGTAGTCGGGTCCACACTTTCTCAGGAGGTAAAGCAGGGATGTCCGATCTTATTCACAAAGGGCCGATGTGGGTGCAGGTTATCATATCAATCAAGCAGGAGCCACACCTGATTCCACCTGTTTAATCAACTGATCTTGGCTTTCAATAGGCTCAGGTTGCTTTGAATGAAAACCTGCACCCACACTGCCCCATTGTGGATTAGTTTGGACAGCCCTGAGGTAAAGTAACCAGTGCATGTGTTTGGGCCAGTGACGATAGTTAGGGGATGTGGTAGCTTAGTGGTTAAGATGTTGGACTACTCATCTGAAGGTTGTGAGTTTGAATCCCAAGTCCACCAAGCTGCCACTGCTGGACCCCTGAGCAAGGCCCTTAACCCTCAGTTGTTAAAAAATTAGATGGTCTGCCAAATGCCATAAACAATTTCCACAACTACTTTCAGGGTGACGTTGTGAAACACCGAAGCTGTGAGATGCCTTACTGCATGTAATAGCACCAAAATAATAAAACAAAAAAAAAATATATGGCGAGTCTTGATGTACTTTTATGATGAGGTAAGATGACCGCGAAAGCACCAGGGATCGAGAAAATCAAGTGAGACTGAAACTGCGGGAACGAACCCAGTGTGAAAGCTACCATAGTCAGTAGAATAGTGAATAGTTAAATGTAATGACTCTCTACCAGTCCCCTGTTTGCTGTGTTGTGAGATGCTGGGTGTCATCAGGATTAATGGATTTCATTAATTCCAGCAGAGGAGATCACATTTAGATAAACAGTCTTGCATCAATGCCTGCATTCAGAGTAGGACGGTCTGACAGTCACATTTATCAAACCAAAAACACTGAGGATAAAGAAAGAAACTTTCTAGCCTTTCACCTGAACAGGTGTACATAACCTAATGACATTTTGAGGCGTAAATCTTTCAGGAGAGATAATTAGCTATATGATATGCTTGACTTTATGTTTTGTGGATATTCCTAAGCAGTGGGTTGGTTTGTGCGTGTGTCTGACCTTGGCTTTGATGTTGGGAGCATTTTTCCTGGTCAGCTGCTTCTCTCCAGCAGCAGGGATGAGGATGTCACAGTCTGCCTCCAGGATGCTGCCCTCATAGGGCTGAGCATTAGGGAAGCCCACAATAGTGCCATGTTGCTGTGTGAGAAGCAGATGGACACCCATTTGTAAAAAGGAAAGCACGGTTGAGTCAGAAAGGCAGCATCAATTAGGACTAAAAATTCTTCTGTGCTCACCAGTTTGTAGTCCTCCAGCTCCTTGGGGTCGATGCCATTGGGATTCCAGATGTTTCCATCGATCTCGGCCACACCCACGCATTTAGCACCGTAACGGTGGAGGTAACGCATCGAGTGCAAGCCGACGTTTCCGAAACCCTATAAAAGAAAATACATTTCTTTAAATGATGCAGAGTGTATTCAGTGTGTTGTGGAGAATAACTACTATTGACAGTAACAGGAAGAAGAAAATTAATAATCTGCCCAGAAGCAGCAGGAGATGAAAATCTAATAAATATGTAATGTCTGAGGAAAAGGACTTAATTATGAGTCTCTGTATTATGACTTGAATTATTACATTATGCTAGACGCCTGGGAAGCTGTTCAAAGATCTCTTATTAGCTGATGAATCAGCGTTTCTACAAATCAAGCTGGTAAATGATCTCTGGCGCCACCATGTGTTCACTCTTAAAGCAACCGCTGATACAATTTTATCAGCGCACAGAGCACAAGGGCACTGAAAAGCAGCTACTAGAAAGTGTAATTGTCCTTTAAGAGGAAAGTTTCAGCATTAATCTACATTACTATTCACCCTGTCCTTATAATTCACTCCTCCTACAGTCTTGTGTACTGTGTAACAGTCAGTCAATCTCACACAGAACTTAATACAGCAAGGTGATAATCCCTACAGAAAAGCACCAGATAAGAGGAATGTTTTGGGGATTTTTCCTTCACGTCAGCCTTCGCAGCAGATTTATCTTCCATGCGATTAAGAACAAATGTCAGTGGATGAGAGAAAAAGTTGTCGTCTCTGACTCATTCTTAATCTTGAGAAAAGCCAGCAGCTGGAGTTCACTTCTCTGAGACGCAACAAGAGGAAGCATCATGTCTAATCTCAGAAGGAACTGAGAGTTATAGCTGATGCTGATGGTTAACTTTCTATTCCTGTCTGAAATCAGTGACCATTACAGGAACAAGGATAAATTCAACTAAAACTCTATATAACACACACACTTGCATAACCTAGTGTATGCCACTATATGGACAGGGAAAGAATGAATGAAATTATAGTGTATTTATGTAACATTTTGTTTACAGTTAGATCTAATAGGGAACTGTACCACTTTGCTGTACCTGGATGATGAAGGTCTTGTCAGCGAATCCAGGCGTGAGTCCGAGCTTGCTCATGTAGGACCCCTCGTTGATGAAGTTCTCGATGCCGTGGAAAACTCCACGTCCTGTGGCTGACACTCTGCCGTGGATTCCTCCCTGGCTGATGGGCTTCCCCGTTACACAGGCATGAGCGTTAATGTCCTTTATAGAGAAAAAAACATATTAGGCACATTAATATACTGTGTATAAAAACAAAAAGCATATACAATTACAACACTGAAACATGTATTACTACACTGTTGTACATATGAGCATTCGAGGATGTTACTATAAAAGGGGAAAAAAGGCTGATTGCAGTGGATGGAAATCATGAAGCATCTACATGAGTCACAGGATGAGTGGTGGCTGAGGTATGAAAGAATGACACAGATCTAACACTCAAACTCCATGGTCACTTTCACTCAGGCTCTTAGTTAAAGTCAAAGACGAGGACTGAACTACAAATCCCAGAAATCCATGCAAGCAACTGAATGACAAGCGTGCCACTTCCCTGTGATTTTCATGTTACAAATAAGTACGTAACAAAGGCAAGAGACATTTTAAACATGGGTAAAGTGTTCTTTACACCTTTGTATGCACATGTGTTAAATAAATAACTTAAAACCTTAACCTACAAAATTTACAGCAGGGAAAAACATTGTCTGTCCAACAACTTTACATTGCAATATAATCATTAAAATACCTCAAAAGCGATTTACTTTATTTCCGTAGTACTCAAAACGTTCTTTTCCATGGGTTTTTATTAGTTAGAAACAATTACTGGTTATGAAAAAGTGATATGTGAGCTATGTTTAGCTGAAATCAGCTAAAAGATGCGTTGCTTCCTGTTATTACAGGCATGTGGAATAACTCTATTCACATGACTGAGTATATGGACAGGGGCCACTAAGCAGAGAGAGGACAAGCAGTCACAGTGCTAAACGACATGAGAGAAGTAAAAAATAATCCTTATACAACCTTGACTGACGCTCAAATAAGGTTAGCAGCCACCTAAATATAGACCACCTTTATTCCACAAACCTGGATACAATAAACAGATACCGAGAGCTGAAAAATGCTCAAAAAGTACATAATGGCTAGGAAAATCTGTTTAGACTGAGATTTGAGAATATATTTATATACACTATATTGCCAAAAGTATTCGCTCACCTGCCTTGACTCGCATATGAACTTAAGTGACATCCCATTTCTAATCCATAGGGTTCAATATGACGTCGGTCCACCCTTTGCAGCTATAACAGCTTCAACTCTTCTGGGAAGGCTGTCCACAAGGTTTAGGAGTGTGTTTATGGGAATTTTTGACCATTCTTGCAGAAGCGCATTTGTGAGGTCACACACTGATGTTGGACGAGAAGGCCTGACTCTCAGTCTCCGCTCTAATTCATCCCAAAGGTGTTCTATCGGGTTGAGGTCAGGACTCTGTGCAGGCCAGTCAAGTTCATCCACACCAGACTGTCATCCATGTCTTTATGGACCTTGCTTTGTGCACTGGTGCACAGTCATGTTGGAAGAGGAAGGGGCCATCTCCAAACTGTTCCCACAAAGTTGGGAGCATGGAATTGTCCAAAATGTCTTGGTATGCTGAAGCATTCAGAGTTCCTTTCACTGGAACTAAGGGGCCAAGCCCAGCTCCTGAAAAACAACCCCACACCATAATCCCCCCTCCACCAAACTTTACACTTGGCACAATGCAGTCAGACAAGTACCGTTCTCCTGGCAACCACCAAACCCAGACTCGTCCATCAGATTGCCAGATGGAGAAGCGCGATTCGTCACTCCAGAGAACGTGTCTCCACTGCTCTAGAGTCCAGTGGTGGCGTGCTTTACACCACTGCATCTGACGCTTTGCATTGCACTTGGTGATGTATGGCTTGGATGCAGCTGCTTGGCCATGGAAAACCATTCCATGAAGCTCTCTGCGCACTGTTCTTGAGCTAATCTGAAGGCCACATGAAGTTTGGAGGTCTGTAGCGATTGACTCTGCAGAAAGTTGGCGACCTCTTCGCACTATGCGCCTCAGCATCCGCTGACCCCGCTCCGTCAGTTTACGTGGCCTACCACTTCGTGGCCGAGTTGCTGTCGTTCCCAAACACTTCCACGTTCTTATAATACAGCTGACAGTTGACTGTGGAATATTTAGGAGCGAGGAAATTTCACGACTGGATTTGTTGCACAGGTGGCATCCTATCACAGTTCCACGCTGGAATTCACTGAGCTCCTGAGAGCGACCCATTCTTTCACAAATGTTTGTAAAAACAGTCTGCATGCCTAGGTGCTTGATTTTATACACCTGTGGCCATGGAAGTGATTGGAACACCTGATTCTGATTATTTGGATGGGTGAGCGAATACTTTTGGCAATATAGTGTATGTAGATGTATGGAGAGAAAATATAATGTATGAAATTAGTAAAAAAATATCTAGAAATAGGTTTAATAATACATTCCAATGAAATCTTATAACAGGAAATACTACAAAAATATTCAATATATTTAAAAAATATTTTCACCAAGATTTTATTTTTTTGCAGTTTATCCTCAACTGATAATTGATTATTATTTACAATATTTACAATTTTGCTAGGAAACCTAAATGCTATGATTCCTATATATTCTGAATCAAACCTGAATCAACTCAAACAAAGACCATGTGCCTTTTAAAAATCCACAAATAAACATAAGGGGCATCAACGTTGTATCTGGGATGGGTCCTATTCAGAGGCAGAGCTGAACAATGGCTCCTATTATTCATCTGAGTCAACCGAATGCACAAGCAATGCACATTTATCCTGTGCACAATGCAGGTGGCTCAAATGCGATTAAAACACCTCGTACGCACAATCTATCTGGCTAAACAGAGGAAATCCGAAATCTATCTCTGCACTAAAGAGATTACATGAAGTGCAAGTAATCTACTCAAGCTGGCTTCACTGTATTCAAGCAGAGCAAAAGAATAACGAAGGCCGGTTCTTCTCCTCTGCACCGCCGAGCCTAGCACGGAGACGCATCCTGCTATCAAACGCTTACAGTTCTGCACGCTTCAGTTCTCGCATGTTAATAGGAAATCGGGCTATGTTAAAAAGAAGGTCCCACGTCGCCATGGCAACGGCACAGCCAGTGCATGAACTCTGTATAAAGACTGTATAACAACCTTGAAAACAAACATGCCTACAGAGAGAAATTGCTAAGAGACAGAGAGAGAGAGAGAGGATACAATTAAGAAAATATCTATGTTTGGGGTGGCAAAAATATAATATCTTGACATTTTTATATCACACTTAAAAAAATTTGCATAATTAAAGAAAATAATCTAGCACTAATATAATTTCAAGAACATTTCTGGAAACAGGCTGACAGATATTTTGAACATTTATGTGACATGGACAATTATTTAGCCTTTATTTAATCTTTTTATTATTTTATGGATATGAAAGCTGACAGGATTCATGCCCTAATGTCAATACTGCATCGTCTGATAAGACCGTAACTTAATTCATGGCAGCTGCTGCTCTCTATCAGTGGAGGTACCATCATTAATGCTCCAAAACAAAACACTAATACAAATATGACTATGAATACATGCTGCCTGGAGATGCTGAAAGCTACGTGGATGTCACTCAGTGAGGCAAGCATTACAGTACTGTTTGACCGAGCCGGTGTTGATATGTACATAAGGTGAAAGAGCTTGACCTCTTAGGCGAACGTTTATCTGGACCACTGTTGCTGGTGGCGACATTACTGTTTGCAGGGCTTGTTGTGTACATATTCTTAACAATGACATCTCCTTGGCAAACTCAAACACTGGCTCAAAGTAGGCAGAGGTCAACATCAAAAAAATAAATAAATAAATAATAATAATAAAGAAAAAAAGCTATATGTACTATTTAACAGACATATTAATGCATAATGACTTACAGTGTGAGCAATAGTGTTAGCGTAAGTATCGGCGATCCAGGACATCTCCCTTTCACCAGTGCTCATGTCAGGGGCTGGGACATCAATACCAGGTCCTGAGAAGAGACAGAAAGAAAAGTGAGAGGTTTTATTATAACCTGGCCGATTGTGAACAGGCTTACACTTCCATCACAAACAAAAGGCAACAATATCATATCAATATTGAATGTACAGGACGAAAAACAATTCGCGGTTAAATTCACTGTTGTATTACTAGTATCATCCACCCACTTCCTGAAACCCTTATCCTGCATAGGGTCAGGAGCCTGGAACCAATCCCACACCCTGGAGAAACCCTGGCGGTGTGAGGCAAGGAACTAACCACTAATCCACTAATATATACAGTATAGCATTCATATAAAATGCTTCTTCTTTTTTTATAATATAGGTAGTATACAGTTAATACACATAATAAATTCTAAACATAATCAGGGCACTACAATAAGTTTTAATATCTGTTGGGATAAAACAATTTTCTGCTCATATTTCATAACTGTAGCCTACATACTACAATAACAAAATGAACAAAAATTGCAAGATTACAAGGATAAGATTGCAGTATTTGGCCACTGCTCTAAGGATGTGACAGGAGAGAAGAAGAGATCATGTATCACAATGTCAGCTCAATATTATTGCACAGAATATAAATCTCCCTGAGAAGTATCCCAACACAATCATGATACTGAAATTAGATTGTAACATTGTTCAGCCTTAAGGGTCTGGTGCAAAGGCTCAGTACTGATTAATTACGCTCAGCTCGTCTCTCGTCTGGACGTCGTAATGGAGCTACATGACTGAAACACGAGACAGTTCAGCATTCCTTCCATTCACTCCAATTGACACTGTTTCTAATCTCTGCTTCGCTCTAATCTTCACTCCGCTCCTGCCACCTGTCATGGCGAGGGTCACGGACGAGGCATCCAGATAAATACATTTCCAAAAACAGCTCTGGTGGAGGAGGGAAGCGAGAGGTCATTTTCGCACAAATTCGGGGAGAAAAGCTCTTCTTAAAGGCCAGGACTAACAGGAGAAGTTAAATAAGGTTTAAAGAGCCAAATGGCATTTCACTTCTTCTACGCCAGGGGGGTTCTACATTCAAAAGGTCCAAATCTGAATTTTCATCCATGTCAAAGGTCCAGAACAATTGGTTATTACAAAACTTGCTTTTAATAAACATGCATAACAAATCAACACAAATATTTGACAAATAAATCTGAGAGACTTTTGCATTCAGAATACATTAATAACAGGATCAAAAGTGGCAAAACAATTCAGTTTAAGTGTCAGCATTTTTTAGGAATATTAATGTCCAAAATATCTGTGTTTTGTTTCATAGTGGCATTTTATTATTTCCATTCTTCCCAACTCTAACCGCATCGTTACAAATCAAACAGAACGACTTTGTGCTGGATTGGGGCAAAATAAACTCATACCTTTCTTTCCAATCATCTTTGAAAACTCTATTTTCTTTGTCAACTTTTCGTTTCCTGAAAACTGACATCCTCACCCATCCAAACACTCACTATGGTGAAGTGTCGCCCGATTACCCCACCCGATTACGTCAAACGTCATACGCTCACTGGATGTCATGATAATGTCACGCAGGAAAACTTTTAATATCTCACTTTCGCTTTCATTTCGGACAATTAAAGACATACAAAACTAAACAAATGATTTAAAAGTTTAACATGCGCTTATCAAAGTAGGAAATCCACACTTTTAAATCCATTTTAACACACAATTAGTGCTCTTGAAATACACTAATGGAGGAGGGTCCGGATTGAATTCCCTCCGGGTCCGGATCCAGACTGGAGTCTGGACTTTGAGAAGTGCCTTTCTATGTTTACAGCCAGTGTTGTGTATGTAGAAGGGTAAGGGTATAACCTCCTCAGGTATGTTTTTGCTAATACATACATGACCAGTTATCTCTGTGTAATCAGAGTTCAGAGTGCAGGCTTCGAAGCTTGCTCTACAACCTTTGCTTAAAGGGAAACATGACTTATTTGCTAAGCAATAAAATGTACTGGGATGGATTTGGCACTCGCCACCTGGGAGCCGAAGGATTTCTAAAGCAGGAGTAGATCATTATCATCAGTGTTCGTGCTACTCACCAATGAATCCCTTTTTGGCAAGCTCAATGGTGAATCTTCTTGTGATTTTCTCCAACTCATTGTCCTACACAGCATCAGCAAGCAAATTAGCAAAAATGAAATCAGATATATATATATATAAAAAATAAGTACAGACAGTTAACAGACACAACAAAAGATGTTCTTTTTTGGGGGATCAAAAAATCGTAAATGTGATACAAGATATAAAAACTTTGTTTGCACTTTGCATGTTGTGTTGAATAAATGAAACTAATAAACCAACTTATTTGTTCCAGCAGCTTTGGTACTAAAGCTAAAGAAGCAAAACCACCATCTGGCTGATCAGCATTTCCACTCTGAAGGGCAGGCCGAAGGACTGCCGAGCTAGCAGAGTACAAAATTTCAGAGAAGAACTCCTTTACTATTGCTTCTGCCAAAAAGAGCTGTGTTGAATGACTAACAGAATGACCTCCACATTATAGTGACCCTGCAACAGTGACCTTACATAGTCACGAAAATCTTCTCATTTTCATAATGTTCAGATTTCAAACATTACAAAAAAAAGAGGCAATTATCTGCTTGGTAATTATACAAGAGACTAAGTGCTGAAAAGGAATCTAAAGAGAGATATTGGAAGAACATTTAAGATGAGGCAGAGGTCTAAATGCACCTCCTCCGTCTCTGTATTGATCCACACAGCAGCCTGCTCTGTCCATTAAGTCAAATGTGAGAACAATAACAGATAGGAGAGAGAGAGAGAGAGAGACATCTACAAAATCAAGTCTACCAGAACAACTTCACTGAGTTCAACTAAGCTATCATGCTGCATTTTGAATTCAGGAAAACAACCAGGTCACAGAAACTGAGGAAAAAACTGGAGAGCTGCATGAGTTTAGGCTCAACCTATAGACCTTTTCGATTATACAGATACCATACCATCATTTATCTAATCAAAAAGCTATTAAAGAAAACAGGTGTAAGAAATTAAACGCTCGCTGGACATAACTGGTCAGACAAACCATACTTCAAACACGGATACTAACGGCTACTTTGGAAACCGGTAGCTGAGTGGTTAAGATGTTTGACTACTGATTGGATAATTCAAAATCCCAGCAGCCCCAAGCTGCCACTGCTGGTCCCTCAGCTGCTTCCCTTAAATTTCCCCAATGGCAAATTAATAAAAAAAAATGACTTCATGCACTGGGTACTATTCATATTCATATATAGCTTAGTGGTTAAGGCATTGGACCAATGATCAGAAAGTTTTGAGATCGAATCCCAGGACCACCACCCTTAACCCTCAATTGCTCAGCTGTATAAAAAATAAGATAAAATGTAAATGACTCAGGATAAGGGAATCTGGTAATATTTATTCTGGAGTGTTGTACTTACAGAGAAGTTTTTGGGGTTGATTTTGACTCCAGCTTTAGCACCTCCAAATGGCACATCTGGGGAAGAATTAAAAGTATTTTTAACTTGTGTTTCTGTCGTGTGTGTTTTTAGGCACACTCAATAAAACCTCGGTTGGGCAACATTTCAGCTATGAGATGCCTTGCACGTAAAAGATATTCTTAGAGTCTTAATTGTCTGTTCGCTTAAACACGCATAACGTGACTATGAGACAGATGACAGCTTTGTCTCAACCTTAATTTTGTTTTCATCCGTCAGGGATACCATGATTTCCTCCTAGGCGCAACAACCCCAGACACCCGTGTACAATAACACTATGTCGGCCATCCGTGTACAATAACACTATGTAACACGGTTTTCATTCCTGGGTAGTGAATGACATTTTCCAATTACTCTTGATAGAAAATGATAAAAAAAAAAATAGCCATTAAGCCCCTTGAAGTTTGGGTTTGGGCTTTTAAGAGAACGAAAACCTCAAAATTAGCCCATTTTATTAACAAAAACTGCCCAAAACTAACCCAGACTTTCATGGCTAAGATGGGTTTTTTCTCTTTATTTGGGTTACAAAGAAAGGGGAAATAACACTTATTTCCCAGGAACAAGAAAAAAGTAAAACTTCGTTACATAGTGTAATTAATCATTCATCTGCCTAGTAATAAAATCCTACCATAAAAGGGATTGTGCCTCAGCTCAGTTATGCAGGGAAGGAATGAAGATGGTGGTAGGAACTATTGTAAACATCATCAGGGATGTATTTGTTTCTGTAACCCGTACATGAAATCTGCTTGATCCAGACGCCCAAACTACTGATTTATCCACCAGCCACTTACCCACAACAGCACATTTATAGGTCATCAGTGAGGCCAAGGCTTTGACTTCATCCACGGACACATCCATGCTGTAGCGGATACCTGCAGACCACAACAGAAATGCAGAAAAGTCAGTATTATTAATGTGAATGTGAAAAAGTTAGAAGTTAATTGCTGTTATCAAATGGATTAATATCTCACTCTAATTAAAACCGCTTTATGTAATTGCTACAGTCTGGATAGTCTGACAGACTGGAGGAAATGTTCTTGCCATGCTAATTATCCTCATTAATCCTCACTCCTGTAATCGCAGCTGCTTTGTAAAAGCCAAACTCAGTTATGACAGAAAGACAGAAAGAAAAATCGAAAATCTGAATGGAGATAATAGGAGCAGCAGAATAGAAACAGCCGACTGCAGAACACAGACAGGCTGAAAACTGAGAGCTTTACGTCATGATTCGACAATGATTTGATTATACAAAACAGTTATTGTGCAGACATGTGCAAGCACTCGAGGGACAAAATGAAATCGAGAAGCAGACTTCATTATTATATCACTGAAACACATCAGATAGATAGTAAGAATACTACTCCTGGTAATAGAGGCAAAAACAGCATACACATTTATTGATACAGACCCAAAGATCATGCAAAGTTTAAGCTGATAAAACCTGCAACATGTGACACATTCATGTGGGCAAAATTAAAACACCGGTTTGTAATATGTAAATGTTAGCTGTAATAAACCAGTACATTTACTTTAAAGACTTGTCACAAAAGCTCATAAGATATCAGACTAGTTTTTCATCATTTAAGGCTTTGGGGGATTCTGCTTTACATTTATTTCTGGCTCAGAAAATAATCAAATCTAACCCTTCAGAAACATGACAGAAAAAGAAGCAAATGAAGGTCCACAAAGAGCATCTCTCATTTATTTGGATTTTCCCCCAAGGCAAGCAAGCGACCTCTGAATGCTAAAGCCCTCTGTGTGAGAGTGTGCGAGTGTGCTGTGTCTGAAGCAGCTAATCTCCTAAGCAAGCCCATCATAAATTGTAATAAACGTCCGCTCCGGTTGAGGGACGATCCTGACAGCTATATCAAATCCATTTGCATGGAACAGCACTGTGCAACACAGGACAGAGATTTCTATTTCAGATAGACATGAACCTATGAGGCATCGTGTAAATCTGTCAAGAAAATACAGCTAACAAAGGACAGATAAACTATGACAGCAGTATATGTAGCCAAGAGAGAGAGAGAGAGAGAGTGTAAGGGGAACGACTCAGTACTGAGCTCTTCTGCTTGCCATCCACTGGTTAACCACAAGCCTGGACACTCACTCAACTTAGCTTAGTTTTACAAAAGCTTATTTCTTACATATATAGATGTCATATCCCCTAGCACTTATTTTTTCCTCGGTTGGATCTTAGCTCAGTGTCCAGAAATGTGCCGATTACATGCTTGAGCAACCTGTGGTACATTCAGTTAGCAGAAGACATGCAGAAGACCTAACTGCACAGCAAGCTTGCTTTACTTTTGCAGACCCGCAATGAGCGACTCCCAAAATACCTACATTATTAAAAGATTACAGAAAGAAAATTAACATTTTAAACGGCAGGCAAAACAGTATTACACGTCTGTCTAGCTTTTTTGTGCAGTCTGACTATTAGGAAAAGTAACCCTGTCCTGTGCTTAACATGGAAACAACTACCCTCATGAGCCAGATGCCCATGCACTCCGAGGAAAAAAATGCATTTGTGTCATGCAGCTGATAAATAGTGTGCCTGGGCCAGTACGATTCACCCTCCCCCAGACCCACCCTCGTAAAAAGCCCTCTGGATAGCCTACGTCATATCCTCAACTCAAATTATACCCACAACCCATTGCGGTGTTCTTCCTCCCACACCTCATATCCTCGTGCAGGGGGTTACTCCACTGTTCTTGAACATCAGACCAGCATGTATTACACACCTCTCTATTCCAGTGAATGGCATGGACTCCGCTACTCTCTTACGGAGTTATTAATAGAGTCCGAAGGACATGAGAGCTCTGTGCTCTTTCTAACATGCTTTGTAGCAGTGTTCTGTCCCATTCATATTTTACTGTGCCTGATCTCAATACCCACTCATCAAACACTAACACACACTCACACAAATCCAACCAAGTGTCCTCTGACAAAGGGATACAACTGAGAGGATTACTGAGAGGAGATTAAAGCATTTTGGAAACAGACTTGTGCCTCTTCAATGCCATGAGGAAAACACCATGTCCTTGCCTCCATGTCTCCCTTGTCTCCTTGTACCATGATAGATTATAAACAGGACCCTGAGTTCTTTACATAATGAAAAATGTTTGGACTATACAATGCAAATAACTTTGCATATATTTATAATAGATTTTTTATTTTATTTTAATGCAGCTGTACAAGTTTTGTTTGTGTAAATAATAACAACAATACTGCAACTGATTAAAACCAGTTCCTGAAAATAGCACGCTAGTTCCAGGAACTAGCAAGAGAGCCCGTGACCGCATCCTGATTGCCCCCTTACACAAAGTTAAGTGTACTATGTAAGGTGTACACACCGTTATAATCACACCCTAAGTAGTGTACGAGTGTAGTGCCTGAAGTGCCATTTGGAACTTCCTTGTCTTACGTTTCAAACTGGCCTTACAGTACTATGCTAGCTCACTGACTGACATATGCTTTATGGTTATCTCCCAAACTTTGATTCTATGCAACGGAAAAAAAGCAGGCATTGTAAATAAATACACAAACGTATACACAAACAAACAAACAAACAAACATGTTTTTGTACCTCCTTTGCAGGGGGTTCTGTGCTGGCTGTGCTGTGCCCGGTAGCCCTCGATAACCTCCCACTCTCCGTTGTCTCTCTTGATGGGGAACGACACGCTGAGGACGTGGTTACACGGCTTGATGATCTTGAGGATCCCCCGTACTCGGTGTCTCTTCTGCTCGGGTGTCTCTCTTGTCTTCAGGTCCTCCACCAGCTTGTTCTCCACGATGGCGGCGCCGCGGTCAAAGAAGCCTTCCACCATCCTGAAGAAGTTGGGGTCGTCTTCTTTATCCGCGGCGTCGCTGTAGTGCCTTAGCCGCATTACAGATGATGAAGCCGGCATCGCTGCCTCCACACAGCCGGCCAGAGCGCTGCCCGCTCCGCGGCTCACCAGCTCTCCGAAATACCGGTACATTTCGAGCAGGGAAAGCGGGTATTGTTTAAGATGGAAGAGAAGAGATTATACTAAACAAAGAGGCCTGCAAAAGAAACGAAAATAAGGGAACGAGAACTGCACAACCTCTAATGAGCCTCGTTCAGCATTGAAATGACAGTGCTCCTGCCATCCCCCTCGCTTTAAAAGGCGCCTCCGAGTGCGCAGAGCTAGTGCACTCAGCACAAAGGGCACTAGGGGGCGCGTCTCTAGGGGAGGAGCACCTGCCCACGATACAATGCATGGCCATATGTAAGTGGACATCTGACCATCATCGTAAGCACACAATTGTATAAAATGTCTTTGTACTCTGTAGCGTTAAGATTTCTCTTCACTGGAAGTAAGGAGCCCAAACATGTCCCACTATAACTGTGCGCAAAGATATGCACGAGATACTTGAAGACACGAAGGACATCGAAGTGGAAGAACTAGAGTGTCCTGCACAGAGCCCTGACCTCATCCTAACCTTAGGATGAACTGGAACACTGGCTGCAGCCCAGACCTCCTCACCCAACATCAGTGCCTGATCTCACTAATGCTCTTGTGGCTAAATGAACACAAATCCTCACAGCCACGCTCAAAGTGTAAAGCCTTTTCGTCAGGGTGGAGGTTATTATAAGAACAAAAGTGGCCTAAATTTGGAATGTGATGTTCAAAAATTAGTAGTCAGGTGTCTACAAACTTGCAGCTATGTAGTGTACTTCAGTACACTGACCATGTCATTTTCAGAGAGAGGAGTAATGTGTAGTCCTGAGATGGAAGGAGATGGATGTAGTTAAAAAAGAAAAGCATACAGTACATTTTCATTTTCAGTGGAGCCCTCTCACAATTTTCAACTCAATTCAATTTATTTGTATAGCGTTTTTAACAACGGATGTTGTCTCAAAGCAGCTTTACAGAAGTATTGAAACATAAAGAAAAAAAATTATAAAGTTACTATTTTATCTTCATTTTATCCCTAATGATCAGGCCTGAGGCAACAGAGGCAAGGACAAACTCCCTGAGATGATATGAGGAAGAAACCTTGAGAAGAACCAGGCGCACAAATTCGTTACAAAACACATATCTCATGTCCTTTGAAGGAACCATTAAATGTTGTCTGACTGTTTTTCTTGCCATTTTTTTGCCTGTGATGGACAACGTTTTGGTCCATGCATTAACTATACACTTAAGTAATGTAAGCTAAATGATACATACACTGATAGAATTCATTTCACATTAATGCACTCACAAATTCTTCCTTCACCTTGACTGAAAGAGTGGCCACATATGGCAGTAAGAATAACTAAGTCAAGCTGTGAACATCAGGACAAATTACTAATGTGAAATGGGGAAGGGGCTGGGCTTCATGACATAATACATGCTCACACACAAACATATAAAATAATATAACTAAACATTTACAGCACTTGGCAGATATCCTTATCCAGAACAACTTTGATTCATACAAGAGTGGCAGCAGTAGGTTTTGAACTTATGACCTATAAACCAGTAGTCCACCAGCTTAGCCACTGAGCTACCGCTCCCACCAGTGAGGCAGGAACAAGTGATACACTCCAGTGTTACACACATCACTCATTCTGTAGTCGAAGCACTTCTGCTATGGAAATTGATTTCATTTGCTCAGATAAGTAAAAGTGCTAACTATTGCTTGATTGAATTGATCAATTTATATAACTGAACCTATTCTTCTTTTACAACTTTTTATAGCTTCGGTTTAGATGATTCAAAGTTAAACACATCTACCCTGGTGTCAATACACATACATGGAAGAGCAACAGCATTGAGACATTTTGAGGTTTTGCAGCAGGAAAGATGAATCATGCACACCTCTATTTTATCTTCAATATGATGAGAATGCCACAGTCACACTATAGTTCACTGCCCGAGCAAAAAGACCAGCTGTAGTGTAGCTGTAGTTTTCTGAATAAAAAAGAAAAGCGTGTGCATGTGCATACTCCTTAGTTGTAGTATACTAACCACATCAGTGATTGCTTCAGAGGGCTAGTGGACACAAAACCCCACTTTGACAACAGAATGTCATCTGAATGTCAAGAGACTGTTTAGAAATTGTGTAGAAATCCAGAAAGTCCTGTACAGAACGTTTCAGGGCTGTCTGACTGATACTGGTCTGTCATTCTCCGTCATTAGTTTGTAGTTAATGATTTAATCCTGTTTGACAGACAAGACCTTTACCCTTTGCCTGTTTGTGAGACTCAGTCAGCACAATACTTGCATTGAAGGAGACTTCTAAAGCGACGTTTTATAACTATTCGAACCTAACAATCACAACAACTTTGGTGGCATTGCAGGGGCTTAACTTTAGCCTGCCAGAAATCTCAGGGGGAACTTGAAGCAAATGATAAGGTTGAAGGATTTCAGCTGATCTACATCCCCTGCTCTATAGCGTAAAACCAAATGACAGACTTGCTTCTGTATCAGGCTGTCACAGTCAAATTGTATGTTCAGTGAACAGTGAAAACAGGAATTGCGTTTTGCTGACGCTGACTACACAGCTTTTTGCACTGACCCTAAATTGGCCCACATGGACTCTGCCCGGTAGATAAGATACGTAAGAGATCAACCTTGGGGAAACGCAGTATCATACGCTTTCCTGCACAACCCGGCTTCACAAGTCAATGGCGGTGACCTGTTGAGTCTGGTTCTGTCAAGAGATGATAGGATCTCAGGTTTCTATGGACTCTCAAATGGCAAGATAAGAATTAGATCTTAAGTGGCCAAGTGTGAAGTGTTCAATCTGCGCTTCACGTTAATCAAACATTAATTAATCCATGTCAATTTAGTGAAACTTTTTGTTCCTTTTTATAATTTCCAACATATATCCTTTTACATGCACTATTTTGGGGATATTTTGGGGACTAAAAATACTTTCTGGACTGGAAAGGATTACTCTCACCAATGTTAACTCTGAACCCTCTTGTGATAACCTTTGCTATTCCAAGCAACTGTCTTAGTTTTAACTCTGGTGCCTGTATATAAGCAGAAACAGCTCACAGGAGAATAGCCAGATGGGTTTGAGCAGACAGGAACTCAAGAGAAATTTAAATAACAACTCTTTACATCAGGGGTGAGCAGAAAAGCAGCACCACATATTAACCTTGAGGTGAATGAGGTGGCTCCTACAGCATATTACTATATAAAGTAAGACTCCTGTCAGCCCAAACAGGAATCTGAGGCAACAATGTGCACCCCTCAGTGCACAGTGGTTAAGGTGCTGGACTAGGTTGTGAGTTTGAATCCCAGGTCCACCAAGCTGCCACTGCCGGGCTCCTGAGCAAGGCCCTTAACACTCAGTTGCATAAAATGAGATAAGATGTAAGTTGCTCTGGATATGGGCATCTGCCAAATGCTGTAAAAGTGGACAAATGTTGCGTCTAGGTATGCTGGTTGCCCCTGTAAAGGTCAGACAAACTTGTATATTGTTATCCCCAATATTAGACATGATGTTTGGGTTAATATTTAAGAATTTGCAGCTATATAAGATGACCTATTCTCTGTACTTTTATCTGATGACAAAGAGCGGACAAGAACCTGATTTTATTATTTTTTATCAAGCATGGCCATAAAAAATTGTCATAAAGTACAGCCTGTAATAAAGAAAGCACTCCCATCATGCCTTGCTTTTCTCTCCTCTACACTCTGGCCTCCTGTTCAGTAGCCTGTCACTGGCGGTGTTTCATCATGGTTATGTTTCACTGAGGGGAGTGTGGGCACATCATTGGCTCACACACAGACAACACCCACCATGTGGTTGGATGAGGGTGGTGGTGGGGAGACAGTAAATTACGGTGCTTTGACCCACTCCACACACAAGATTTGATTGGACAATACTACTAAGTTATACATGTCAAATAAAGGCTTTCATCAATATATTTCCTGGGAAGTGTTTGTTTGGTGCAGCAGTGTTTAATTACAATGTCCGACTTGCTGTTTTTCTCAGCACCAATGCACTAACGGTCTCTTAATGGTCTCTCCATAGACAGTCCATTACTAAATTGATTATAAATCAATGATACTGGATTATTTCTTATATATTAATAAATGTCTAATACAAAACATGACACATTTGATTTAATAATGAAATGAAATGAACATGCTGTATATGGAAGGCCAAAAAGCATGTGCAAAAAGTTTCATATTTTACTTTTACCTTCAAATTTAATAGGATTAAAAAAAATTATTGGTAGCTGAATATTAGGGAAATATTTTATTAACATAAGTTTAACCCAATATATATACATACATATACATATATATATATATATATATATATATATATATATATATATATATATATATAGAGAGAGAGAGAGAGAGAGAGAGAGAGAGAGAGAGAGAGAGAGAGAGAGAGAAATTTGACACTCATTTGGCACATGCTATATTTCTACACAGCAAAAACACCAGAGCTGTTGACCAATCTGCTTAAGCCTCTCACACTGGACACTAATAAACCAAAGTCAGATCCTTTTTTTCACCTTTCAAATGCTATAGCAATCAACAAAACTCATGTGAAAAACAAATAGAAATGTTTTAAGGAGTGCAAAGGGGGAAATGTTAAATTACCTTGTTGAATCTTTTCATGTGACATGTGATTGTGCTCAGAATGAACCAATCACATTCAATCTCTTGTGCAAAAGTCATTATAATAGATCTACCATCAGTGATGTAATTCTGATTAACTCCAAATAAATAATTTTTTTTCAGGATTTCCTCAACATCTTTTTTTTTTTTTTTACTGAATACTGAAGCAATGGTTTGTAAAAAGCTTTGTCAAAAGGTATGGATCAGGAAAAGGGTATAAAATAATTTCCATAACATTAGATGTACCATGGAGCACTGTGAAAGCCGTCATCAACAGAGAAAATGGGCACCTCAGTGGCATTCCTAAGAATGGGATGTCCCTCCAAAACTGCTGAAAAAACAAGAAGAAAATTTATTAGGGAGGCTGCCAAGAGACCTATAGCAACTGCAAAGAATGTGCAGAAATATCTGACAAGTACTGGTCACTGCCTGAATGGGGCAACACTCTCTTATATTCTTCTCATGTTTGGGCTATGGCTAGACAGAAGCCATTTTTCAGGAAAACAAAACATTTAAACTTGCCTGAATAAACCCAGACCATGTGTAAATGTTTTATGCAAAATTCTAAAAGATATGTTTGGTGCAAAACTCCCCTACACATTCTACCCATGTCATCAGGTAAAGGAAAAGCCTCAGGGTTAGGGTTAGGATTAACTGACATCTCAGTTAATATTTTTCCACTGTTCTTTTAGCTAAACTAATCTCAAGATCATGAAAGTCCACAGTTCATACATGCCTGTAACTATAGCTTGGTTTTATTTATAATCATATAATGCAAGCCAACTGTTAATATCTGCATTTATATTACAGAAATTCATGAAAGAAATATGACTAGGATTTAAATATAGGCTACGACAACTGTTCAATTTCTGAGCATTTATACTGAGCAGGAAGTTGTTGTTTATATGGTTAGACCACATGAGGGAGCCACATAGCTGTCAGAAACTAGATATTAGATTCAGAATAAGAGAAGTTTCTGAGTAAAAATGAGTATTTTGTTCGTGAGAGTAATTCATCCTAGACAGATAGAAGGAAAAAATGGGATAAAAATGGAAATATTATATATGGGAAAAAATGTATATATATATATATATATATATATATATACATATATATATATATATATATATATATATATATGTTTTTATATATATATATATATATATATATATATATATATATATATATATATTTGTTACACGAACAAAATACTCATTTTATATATATATATATTAATGTTAAAAATAGTATATAAAATGCTAAAATGGAACAATACGTGCCCAATTATGTCATGCACTAGCTGTGATATAGAAGCTTCAGTGCATCAGTTCATGATAATAAAATCTCTGTGTCTGGAGATTTTTGGTATCTAATTCAATATCTCACCCCTGAAGGGAGTGGCTAAAGCTTGTGAGAGGAGTTAGAGAGGTCAGAGATCAGATCTTAACCACATACTTTTTGCCTCTGATGTTCCGAAGGTTGTGGAAGTCCACAGCCTATGATCTTCTCATCACATTGTATAAGACATTGGTGGTACATGGTAGAGCCAAATTAGGTGATGGTAAATATCAAATATCAGCAATCCCTAGAATTTCTAGGCAATGATCTTTGCAGATGCATTTGTTGTATAGAGTTAGGTGTTATAACACCAAGTCATCACATGAATAAGTGTTAAAAGTCAGAGAATCTAGTGAGAGCAGATTGGTGTTGTTGGCTTTTATGAACAATTAATGCTGTTTAATGACTGTTTAAAAGGACTATCTCTTATTCATTACCCCAGATTATACCTCCAGCATTAAGACACATACACACAAGCACACATACACAGATTCATTGCAAAATCAAAATCATATGCACAGAGACAGACCAACACATCTACTGATTCACTATGCATAAGTACACATGAAACACACGGCAGACAGAAGTGCGTATGTGTGGGAGTGCTGCAAGGCAAAGAAATGAACAAGTTCCCACGAGAAAGCTCCTGTCGTGTGCCTCATTGCCGGAAGCTGTGGTCAGTGTGGTTTCTTCTGTGTTTATAACACTGCATCGGCTTGACTGAGAGACAACGTCATAAAGCACTATAACTGAAGTCAGTTACAACTTAATCAGCTCAAAAAAAGTTTCAAGTCTTTATTTTTATTCAAAAAATGCACAATCAAGCCAGACTAGAGCATGCTTGAATCACACGTGTCAATGGCAAATCACAGTTGGAACCATGATGCATTCACAGCTCATAACTACATGTTTCACTCCTGGCTACAGAAGGGCTGCCTTGATACACTCAGGTCATCCAGAGGTCACACAGGATGTTGTACCCAGATATTATCACAGCCACGTTTCTCTTGTGTCTCAACTAACTGCCGGTGTTAGTGAAGCATTAGCTCTATTTATAACTGTTACTAAAAGAGACAGAGGAGACAGAACGCCACTTAGAAAAATGCATTGATTCAGACATCTTTTTTTGATCTTTTTTTTCTTGTGTTCTTGACGTGAAATGTTTTTCCACAGGTTTTAACACACACAGAGAATTACAAGAAGTCAAATACTGTAATAAGGAAAAAAGAAAAGAGACTAGATATTTATTTATTCTATTTATTATATTATTTATGATTTTGCTTTGTTCATCCCGATTTTTATTTGTCATCAGATTTCGTCAGAATTGCATTAAAAGACAAAGAATTCCACTACCAGATGTTATAGTATATGACCAAACATCGATCAAGCCTACTTCTAGCAATTTTAGTAATTTCCAGTTTTGTCATCTCTGGCTAGAGATGAAACTCTAAAATAAAGGTTTCTCAGAGAAATTAAGACCATAGCTAAGATTAATGGCATAAAAAAAAAACAATACTCAGTCCACAGAAAATATCAGCTCAATAGAGATACATTCATAGAGAATGGGCTACACAATTAATGGTTGTGTAATATTGCTTCTCTCTAAAAACAAAATCCTGAAAGCAGCAAAAGCATCTTGCTGCCAATTTGAGTTAATAAATATCTTTGTTTGAAGTCAGAGTCAAAAATCTAGTCATAAATCGGCAAGACGGCATCACAGCCAACAAGAGATCAGTGATCATTATTTTTTTTTTTAAAAATAATAAAAAATAAAATAGGAAGACTGACAAAGAATATTTTTGAAAGGTTCTGAAAATATACAAAATTGATTTGTAACCTACATGAGAATAAGATTTCGGCAGTGGGTTCACATTTGTACCCAAAATATTAATCACAGCAAGTGAGTTTACTGGTAAAAAAAAATAACCAGCTGACTTTGTTGTATATAATAAGACATAATCCAAGTTCTATGGGACTATTGGGATAAACAAGTGAATGAGAATTTCCTGTTCCAGAAAAGTCTACACTTCATAATGTTAAATATTATCATGTGTCATTTTAGAGGCTTCAATAAGAATGTAAGAAATGATTCCTTCCCCTTTAATCAACTTTTGAACTCCTTAACTAGAGTTGTGCCTCATATTTAGAAAGAAATATTTTTGAAATATATTCATATTTACTTAAAGTGATATATTGACACAGTGATTTTCCTTTCAGCCATGGAAAACAGTGCTCCGCTGCAGAGACCCTGCACCTCTTAAAGATGTCTGTGTGCTCCACTGAGAATAAAAGCACTTGGCTGGGCTCCATAGCTGTCGTGAGAAACAGCTCTGTTTACTAAGCTCAGAGAAATGGATGCCCATGGCTAATATTACCAACATCAAAAAATGAAAATTCAATACAGAATAGAACAACAACAACAAAAAATCAACTTAGAGATATCATCTATGGTCAGCTTACCGGCTGGTCAGCATAGCCTGTGCTCATTTATAAAACCTGTGCTGCATGGCTTCATTTAATTTCCATAATGTGTTTAAATCATTAACTTTATTAAACCTCTACAGCTTTGTGTTGTGTATTGATTGAGTGGAAGCCACATGAAATACAAAAAAGGACTCGGACATGGTCATGAGTTTCAGTTCAGATCATTTCAGCATCTCAGAAATCCCTGAACTTGTGGTGTGCAGGAAAGAGAAAATCTAGTGAGTATGATTTCTGATGATGAATATATTAATAATTTGTTAATTTAAAAAATGACAGATTACTGCAGGCAGTCACGAAGATGCATATAACTTAAATAACGGTGTTACTATAGCGACATGCAGTAATTCCTGTTAATTTATAACACACTTCTGTTCAAACCACATCTTGCTTCATATTCTGTTATATATGTGACCAAATGTTAGAGAAAATCCTTACACGAGGCCAGTTTCCAAGAGCACTGAAAAGTTATCTGTAGAGAAAGAGTTCACCATCATCTACCGTTTAGCATTTTCCTTTTCCGCTGAAACACTTACAAGAAACCTCAAGTGAATTATGTGAAACTATCACACAGTGTGCCACTAAAATAATCAGTGTTCGTCACATGGAGAACATAATCTACAGAACCCTAAGAAGATGATAATAACTTTCATAGCATGATGTTAGCTTTCACAGCATGTAAGCTTAGCTGAATTAACTCTAAGTTTCCTGTTTCAGAAAGACTGATAAGAAATATTCTCCATGTTGTGAGAATGAGGTATATCGTATGGAAGGCACTAACGGTGCTTAGAAGTTATTAGAGTTGAGAATTTTCCCAGAAACATTCCATGTCCTGTATTTGTTTTTATGAAATGTGATTTTCATTCATTTTCATTTCATTCATATTTTTCTTTCTTCACTTTGTATTTTTAAATATAGTGTGATGAATACAGCTTCTTGTTTCTCACATTTCTCCACATTAGTTATGCAATATCTGACAAAAATCCTTGTTCTAACGACAACAAAAAAAATGCAGTGTGCAGCATTTTACTTGTTCGGTTTGTATAGTTCCTGTTTACTTGTTTCTTGTTACGTCAATGTGACATGGGTCACCAGTGGGTCCCAGACTTTCAGGTCTGTAGAGGAAACTATGGTTCACTTGGTTGTATATTTGACACAGATATGCATGCTACCACTGAATTTCCAGAAATATGCAATAAAGCTGGAACATCTGCAGTGTTGTGTAGAATGACTCATATAACCCATACTACATATTAAAAAAATCTACAACCTTTGTAAGTAATTTAAGGTTACTTTAAAATCTAAAAGCTAACCGGTTTATTGCATATTGCAGAATGAATTTCTGTATAATAAATCATTAATAATCATGTATAAAAGTACCAAAAATAAAAAAACAGACAGAAACGTTATTGACTACTCCTTTTATTACCAAAAAGAGCCCAAACAAAGTGCTTCTTTACATGGAGTAAAAGAAACAAGAAAGTAACATCTTGATATGTAGGCAATTCATAATATCATGTAAAGTTAGATTAATTTTTCCGTATTTTAGGCTTCCTGACTTAACAAAAGGGGGGAAAAAAAACACCAGTGGATCTCCCTTCAGGGAACAGTTATGTAACATTGCATTATAAGTTAAGTGTTTTCACTTAGTGACTGGTTTACCCCGTCTGTTCTAAACGCAGAGCTAGTTTTATAAGTCAGAAATTGCATGGGCAGCAAATATGCAGTGTATGGACACACTTAATAAATTACAAATTAATGAACCGTCATTCATTTACTTTTGAAAATGCTGGGCAGTAATTGATTAAATGTAATCTGCTTAGGTATCTAATGAAAACAACTATAGTGTGTAGTTTTACAGTGTTTATATCTGGGAGATCAGTATTCGCATGAAAAGGCATTTAAAACATCAGCAACATTTAAGCAAGGCTTTCTCAGAAATATGAGGATCATTAGAAAAATAAATACTGACCAGGTACAATGGCTCATCATTAAAATGTGCAGGAGTTAATATAGCTTACAAGGCCCTGTGTTAAATAGATGTTCAGTTATATTTCTTGATGAATCTTGAATACTATCGAACTGCTACATAATTTGATTGGAACAGTTAAAAAATAAACTATTATTATTACTATATGCCACTGTTTTGTGCAGGTTTATCACCTTTAGTTATAGAAATCTTTTTTTTAGATGTCCATTAATAAAAGATATAAGAGCTCCATAGTATTAATGGAGGTTATGTACATTAGCTTGAGCTGCAAAAAAAAAATACATTTAACTTTAAACGGCATCAAAAATGCAAAACAAATAATAAACCTACAGTTTGTACTAGAGTACACAAATTAAGGTACCTAGGCACTGATCAGCACCACGTACAGACACTGCACATATCTATATAAGTATATATTTAACATTAATCTTTAACCGTTGTTGTTAGAATAAAGTGTAGGTGATGCTGGTGGGAAGGATAAGGCAGAAAATTATGAGAAGCTGGCTGGTGCAGGGTAAAGTAGGATGTGGTTGAAGAGATGCTAAGAACTGAAAGCATCACTTGCGAAGGTAATTTTAAGTCCTCTTGTATTTGGTCAATGAAAAAAAAGGGTCCATTTTAATGCTCTTTGAAAATAAAGTGCTTCACATGATGTAGAGAAAAGATATGAAACATATAGCATCACAGCTGATTAGGTAGATTGGGGAAGATGAAAGAGCGACGGAAACAAATATAAGATGCAAGAAAAAGGGTATTTTACAGATGATCCAAATCACAAAACACAATGATTGGAATTTCCAAACATTTTTGCACATAGAATATTTCAGTGTAATATATATATATATATATATATATATATATTTTTTTACCCCAAACCTAAACAAAAATGTTTTAGTTCCTCCTAAATAACTGCATTTCGCTTTGTGACATCAAATCTGGCTTGAGAACATCTAATATACAATGTTTCATATATATGTAAAAGAGAAAATTGCACCAGTAATACCAATATTAATCTATACCATCTAAAACAAATTACTCTCAGTATAACAGGTCTGAATGTGAGCAGAAATTGCAATACCAAAACAAAAGCAGGTAAAGTTATACATTATTAACTGGTATTAACAGCGTATAAGGTAGAAGCAATTCTTACATAATCAATAAAATGTACATTTCATAAAGCTCATATTTATATGTCTGTAGCAGAAACAGTTATGTTATGAATATTGTATTCTCTAATTGTAGATATGTGACTGGAAAGGCAACCATTATATAAAAGGCATGGCTGTAGTAGGCACAGAATGATCAGAGAGACCCAGACTGGGTGAAACTTAAATATTTCAGTCTATGTGGACTGATCTAAAGCTTTGAGCAGATCAATGCCCTGCAGCAGGTGAAGATTTCCCTGCAGCGGCACGTTCACATCACAGTCATATTGTGTCAGCTCCGCCAGCCAGTAGGGGTCAAAGGAGGGGCCTATCAATCGATTTGTGATCCCTGAGAGACACAACATGTATCAAAGGTGATGTTAAGCTTCAGGCTGTAAGCTAGTAATAGGAAGGTTGCAAGTTCAAATACTCTTAAAAGATCTTGGACACTTAAAATTTGTATAAAATGTAAATATTTTTACGGTATTTGGCATACGTACTTATTCATAGCAACTTACATTTATCTCATTTATACAACTAAGACTATAAAGGTTAAGGCAGCTTAAACATTGGCAGTGCTAGGATTTGAACTCACAACATTCTGGTCAATAAACCAACATCTTAACCACTAAGCTACCACTGCCTATAAATGTATATAAAATATTATAAAAATGGCCAAAATGCATGGATGAAAGCAGCGTACATCACTGACCTGTGAGTTTACCGGAAAGTGGCATGCTGTACTGACTGTACGCTGAAGAGCAAAAGCGCTCAGTGAAAGGCTGTTTGAGCTCTCCAGAGATCCGGGGATCTGGAGGAGGCCGACAACAAACAGGATGAGAACGCTTGCCTACTTGCCCAGCTGAGAAAGGGTCTGAAAAAAACAAACAAACAAACAAACAAAAAAAAAAAAAAATCAAGCACGTCAAATGTTATGGAATGGGAGACAGACAAAACAAAAATATGAATATTTAGAAACAAGGTACCTCTGGGATCAGGGGGCTTCCTGGTAGAAAAGGCACACCCATCTGTGTTTGCAGGCTTCATTCTCTTCCACATGTTGTCTACTGACTCACTGCGACTGATTCCATCCTGCTTAATAGACTTCAAACACAAACACAAGCATATTGATTTGGACAATTGTGCTAATATTTCTCATTTTTTAAACCTGCATTGGAAATTTCCTTAAACCTTACCCGAGGAATATCTGGAAACGAGCAGGAAGAACCAAATTCATCCTGTCTCTTGCGTTTGAAACTGTTAGGCAGAGTAATCTGATCAAGGCACATGCCTGCTCTGCATGAGTGCGGGATATTTGGAGGAGCCTGGTAAGGAGGAACGAGCGGTATCTCCGGGTAAGGCCCTGGGCAGTTCTTGTGTTCTGAGGTGAGGGGGGCCAAAGGCTGGAAGAGACTCGTCACATTGCTGAATGTATATTGAGGCTGAGCGCAAAGGCTTGAGCTGGACTCCGATAAGGACTCGTCCTGAGCAATGGGGTTGAGCTGGAAGTCCTCGCCATCCATGGGGATGTAAGGAGCCAAAGTCTCCAGATCCAGATCACTGAAGTCCCACTGCTAAAAAATGACAAACAGTAGAATGACATTAATTTCATTTTAGACTCTCAATTAAATTCAAAAGGTGACCGAGTTCATGTCAGTTCCAGTAATCTATTATAACTCAAGTTCAGTCATCTCAACTACTAGCAGACATTTTGAAATTACCTGAATGATCAGGAAGAAAGAAAAAAATTCTTTTTTTTTTTTAATAATTGTTACCACAATATTATTACGTCAGTAAACAAAACAGCAATTTTTTTCCAAGATCTGTGCCAAGTAACAGCAAGAAAATCCAGTTTGAATGCTGCATAATTATAAGCAGCTACATTTTTATTTACCTTCCAAAGAAACCACAATCCTGCACACATGGTTTCTATTAGCTCACAAAGCTTGTGGATTCAGATGTCAAAGTTCACCTACATAGATCTGGCATGTGGCAAAACACTACAAAAATCTTAGCAAGTTAAATATTTTGAAGATAATTTCAAATGTATCTAGTATTTCTACTATAAGCTATTATAAGATTACAATGAACCAAAGATAAACCTATTTTGAGACAATTTTATGCATTTCAAACTTTCGATAGTTTCTTTCTAGTAACAAATGCTTTCAATGAACAGAATTATCTGCCATTAGAAAAGACCATGTAGTATTTACTAAAGAACTGAAGATAACTGATATATTAGTAAGACAAATTAGTAAAAGTGTCTAGGATTTCATCTTAAATTTGGCGAATTTCAATCTTATAATAGTTCGTACTAATCAAATTTGACTATATTCCAGATATTTTTTGAAATATCTTTCACATCTGAATTTATTTTTCTGCCAAGCAAATTTGGTTTTGTTCATTGCGACTGCAGCTTTTATCTAAAAAAAAAAAAAAAAGAGTAATTTGCAAGTATCCAGTAGTCAGAAATTATAAATGCTATGTTTAAACAGTAGATGTTGGCACCTCAGACAAAATGATAATATTGCGCCAACACATGTAATGGACTTACTTCATTGTCACTGTCCTGCGCAAAAAGCCGTTCTGTCAGCTCAACTTTCAGCTCAGTCTCTTGACCACCATAGTAACCTCGTGCTGTGCTATCAGGCTGCACACAACAAGCAGACAACATGATTAGGTAAACAACCAGCTCTGAAAGACAATACAGTCATCAGCATTGTTGGTTAAATGGATAAGGGTACGTACAGTGGAGCTGCTGCTGTTGCTCAGGGTTGGAGTTGAGCTGGATGAAGCTCTGCTGTCAGAACTATGGTGTGGAGACTCCATCTCCCACAGCTTATTGACTGAAGCCTGACTGGGAGATTTGAGAAGGGAGAATGTAGCAGAAGCTTCAAACTCTGGACTTCCTGTAAATGCAAAGGGCATGGAGTCGTTGGTGTCATTGTTGTAGCCAAAATCCTGTCTAAAAGCTAAATACTGTCTGAAACACTAATTTACATACAAATATATTGCTGTATAGAATGTTAAAGGAATAGTCTTTGCATAATATTATTACTCATTATTACTTTGCATAATAATATTAGTAGTGTATGTGTGGATATGAGGGTCAAGAATGTTGCTGTCTCTCTGTTACGGAGGAAAAGAATGAAAAACTCAAAATTCACTTAGAATGGGGGTTTAAGGCCTGCTGTTGGAGTGCCAATAAACATATAAAATCATTAAACATTAATTTGTAATAACATGGTTATAGAATACTTGCATGAATTCTTCAAATATATGCACATTAATCTATGCAATTTTTTTTAACCAAAGTACCTTCTAAGAAACCTCAGTGTTAGTTTATACTACTGAATTTGCATTGCATTATGCAGTGTTAAATTTAATACATTTCCTTAGACATTCTTCAAAAGTGAACTTCAAGAAAACACATTTCCTGTTTTCTTATCAAAGGAGAACATGTCAAAATTCTTGTCTGTGGTAATCACACATATGCTATAGATGTGGTACGTATAATCTCGATTGAAAAAACTGAAGTATTCCTTTAAGACCGATATTATATTGTTTGCATTTGGTCCAGTATAAACCATCAGAACAGGATATTAGTGTTTCTGGCCAACTTGGGTTAATAAATGAAAATGAGAAGGTGAGAATGGAAAAGGGAAAATGAGACCACACATGCTCCCAGGGTTTCATCTAAAGTAGACACAAGGGAAAATAGTTTGATTTCTATTGCATGCAATAAATTTTGCTAATAGATGAAAGAGCATACCCATTATAACCCCAAACAATCAGAGGATGACACACACCACCAGCATCGCAACAGTAGGAAACTCAATTGTTTATACCAGGGAAACATTAATTTTTAATTTTGTTTAAAAAAACAAACAAAAAACCATCATGTTCATGTTCGACAATAATATAAAATGTACCCATATGCTAAATAAGCCATAATTTTCTTTAAAGCAGAGATATCTTTTTTTTTTAATATAATGCGTACCCTGCTGCAAAGCCAAGCTACAAGCATGCAACTTTACAAAGGCTGCCATTGCAAAGCTCATGACTACGGGCACGATATGTTGTGTGTTACGGTTCTGAGGTAGACAGTGATAAATAATGAGATGAATTAAATGAGTTCATGCATGCAGGAGAGGAGTGGGCATGCTGTCAAAGGATAGGGCGGAGTACAGGCAGAAGTTGTTGTGGGGATAGAGGTAGTGGTGGGTGGAATTCTGACCAAAGTCCAGGGCAATGATCGCTTCTCCTGGTGTTGGCACGAGTTGTGGGATCTCTTCAGGTTCCTCCTTGAGTTTGGGAAAGAGCATGTTAGGTGTTTCTGAGAAGAGTTCACTGGTGACCAGCATGTTTCGGGGTTTGAACAATGACTCCATTTGGTCCATGGAAAGCACAATGGACTTCTCTTCGACGCCACTGAAACAGAACAGTAATAACATTTGAGATCATGCTGAAAGCTATACACTAAAGAATTTGCATGTCGTTTTAAATTGTTATACGCAGCAGAATAGGTTTTGGTTTACATACCATCATATGAAGTCTTACCTTAATACGTAGTTGATGCACACGATGCATTGTGGCTGAGAGTTTCGGCTGTTATAGATGACCGTGCTGTGCGTCTCCAACCATACGAAACCACCATGCTTAGCCAACATCCGATAGTGACCACTCACCACCTGGCCCTTAGCACACACTGCAAACAAAAGAAATCAACAATATTTCATGTAAACCTTTCTTGAAAAGATATTCTATAGAGATGTTCACAATTTAGTTCATGTACAATCCACAGTGAATGATAAATATTAGCCGTATCATGATTTCTGCTTATTCCTTAATAATGAAATGAAATTGCTCTCAAAAGTCCACAGAGGTGATCTAAACTGGATCATTGATGTAAAGGTTATTCAATATAAAGGTTTAGACAATCACCTCTTTTACACATTTAAAGAAGGACTTTGCAATTTTTAAAAAGCTTTTTCTAAACCATTAAGCTTGTATAAACTGAAAGGGAACTGGAAATTGCAAGCAGAAAAACAAACAAACAAAACCAAACAAATTAGCCATATGGGTTTTACAAGGTATAGTTTCATTCATAATATTAATTCAGTTTTGTTTTGACAGTGCTTTTATTAAGAAACACTGCTGGAAAAAAACCAGCTTTACAGAAATGATATCTAGAACTAAAGCGAGATGGAGTCTTGGTATTTCCTGCGTACACTCTTCTACTAATGTAGCACACTGTGAGTGAAAGATGAGGTAGGTGCCTCAGATATGTCTGTACATCAGAGACTGCGGAAAATATGTCCTTGAGTTCACATCTGAAAACAAGAGCAGCTCTGAGAGGTTGTGTCTTCAGATAAGATGAAGGAAGTCACCAACATTCATAGAGAAGAAAAAGCTGAAAATTCACTCAGAATGGGAGTCTAAGGGCTGCTGTTGGCTTGCCAATAAACATTAATCATTCAACGTTAATTAGTAATAACATGATTATAGAAAACTCTCCAAAAATATATGTGAATTAATCAGTGCATTTATCTTTTTACCACAGTAACTCTTAAGAAACCCTACTGTTAGGGTTTTGATATTACAGTGGTATTTAATAAGCCAAGCTGACTCTGTAAATGCTAAATATGTTTCATAATCTTCATTGCTGATGCTAGTCTAGCTGATCTTTTTTGGGGGGGTAAAATTAGAGAAACTATGGTGATTCATTTTAAAATGTCATTAATCAACAAGCTCATCATTTGGGCTGACCTGCCTAGCAGACTCCAGATTGAGAAACTGCTAAAGCAGTCAAAAGACACTGATAATAAAAATCACAGGATGCTTCAATTAGTAGGTATTAATAAAGCCCCCAGAGCCCAGGAGGACCTTCCTGCCCAAGGATTTTGAGAACATCCCTAATATTTTGTCTCTGTATCTGATAGATTGACTCAGCCTTTCACACTCATAATGGGTTAATTTTAAGCACTGACATTGCATTAGGCCTCAGAGAGACAACTGAATTGTACACAGGAGCAGCTTGTGTCCATACATTTTAGTAGCGCAAAGGACAATAAATAATGAATAATATGAATCAACCTGCTAATCCTTTCTAATCATGGAAAAGCTAAACTATTAGCTAAACATTACGGCAATGTTCATTTTTATTAAACTTTGTTAAGATGGATTTTGCTATGGATGAACTACTCGGTAAATCCCAACCCTAACCCTAAGTCCCTCAGAATTTCAATAAGACCTGTCCTCAGAAATATCACAATAAAGCTTTGAGAGGATGTGTCATGGCCATGTGTTGGATTCTACACAGAAATAGGAATAGAAGTTGATTTGGTAACTAGCTACCATGAGTTAACAGGATATCTGACAGGGTTTGGAAGTCATAATTATATTTGTTCACTTCTGCACTGCTAATATTTGCCAAATAGCTAACCTGACCTACAGGATTTTTCTGTCATGTTCTTAATCATTAATAACCCTTGGATTTTTAAATATTATTAAAAAAAAACCACACTGCTAAAATAAACTTTAAAGGATTTCTGAATGGATTTTAACTCAAACACTCCTAATTGGCTAATTAAGGAATTTCCCCCTGGGATTAATAAAGTTCTTTGAATTGCTATTGATAATGCTAGCTAACTTACACGATTTCTGACAGATTGTTAAAGGAGATATAGTAGTAGTAAATCAAGCACATTGTATGTATAAACCTAAAGATGAAGTCTTTAGACAAACTGTTGATAATTACTGATTATCACCACATGTAATAAGAGAAAGCTCATTCATATCTGAATAAAAATAGCAGATGGTCGGTGTGGACAGGTCAGCAGTCACTTGACGATACACGAGGTTAGCAAAAGCCGTCCAAGAATTTGCAATTTATAAAATTGTCATGTCATACAGAAAGTGCCAACAGATATAGTGTGGACAGATCCACGTGTGGGTCAGGTTGCACATACCAAACTCTACAGTGGACAAAACATACAGGACACAGGACAATCCTTCTGACTAGCACACTATCCAAAAAACCACTACAACTAATGGTGGCTGAAAAGAACAGAGCCAAGGTTTGTAAACTGTGCGTTTTTTTTTTTTTAAACCCCAGAGTACTTTAAAGGGTAAAGTCATAAAACCCATCATGTAAACATGTAATGCTATTGGGCCAGAGTGGAACATTTGCACTGTGGCATCTGCTAAGCTAATAAACAGGGCAATGCAATAACCATTGAGCTTATAAATAACTCGACAATTCCTAGGCGCAAGCTGGACATCTGCTTCCCTCAGTCAGCGGGTGCATGGGAAGTGCCTCATGACCAGGGAAGCCTGATTTCAAGACAGCAGTCAAACCCATTCTAAGAGATAAGAAACATGGATCGCTGCCAAATAAAAGGTCAGTTTGGTCAAGGGCATAATGCATCCTTGGAGAAGATCTGCTTATGATTTCAAGTGAGTTTTAGGACATGAGATACATGTCGAGGTGTGAGGATGAATATTGTTTGTGTACGTTGTGTACTTTAAACGTACGGTAGCTAAAGGGTGAAGTATGTACTCACAGTTCTGGTGGCTCTTAGTCATGTTGTCCACATCCAGTGCATGGTAGAAGTCATAGACTGAGCGCCCTATTAAGTCCTCTGGTGTGTAGCCCATCAGATTTCTCACACTGCAAAACAACGTTAAATAATTGATTCAGTCTGATTCAACTCCAAACTTGATTTCAGCAATAAAAAAAAAATCAAAACTATACTTCAAAAAAATATATTTTTTCGTGTATATAGATGTATTATTGTGTAAGCATTACAATATGCATAGATATGCCAAAAAATTCCACAAAAGTGCGTGGGGGTGGGGGTGGGGTTGGGGTGGGAACAAGTATTCACAAATCGTGCAACAGGCTGGTGAAAGCCAGGACAAGCAATCAGTTCACTAAATGAGTTCAGAGAAGCCAAAGTAAGTGCCTTTCCCACTTTAGTGCCAACTGTTGACAATTGGGGCTTTTTGTTTTCTGAGAAAATAAATCCTTCTCTCCCTCATTTTCTCTGTAGTTTTTTTCCCCTGCTTGTCTGTTATTTTTGAGATTTTTTTCCATGCTTGTTGAAATAACACGCTTGTACGTTAGTGAAGGGCACATTGTTGCTTTTGAGAAGCTGCCCTTGCTTTGTTTGACTGATTTCAGTACTGTGCAAAGAGCAGTTTAAGCTTTTAAAGCCATAGGAGCCCACCTAAGTACATTAGCATGATTAAAGGCAGCTATGAAATGAGATGTTAATCAACACATAACTTATCTCACTGATCAATATCCTTATGTTTTTTCTCCTCTTACCCTTGTGATTGCTTTGACCTCTTAGTATCGGTCATCTAAAATTCTTAAATATCCGACTGCTGATCTACTTTTTTATATAAGCTTTGGGATTTAAACACATCCGAATCTTTTCTCCATTAAAGCCAGTGGCAAAAGGAAGCTATGTCACAGCAAATTTTTAGATAAACTAAACTTAATTAACTCCAGTACTCTTATAGAAATCCATCTTTTTGTGATTGCGGTATTAAATATTTATACAACAGCATGCAATAAACATTGACTGCATTGATAGCAGACTGAATTTTAACCATCTGTTGGTAAAGCTAGCTATTCATACTGGTTATGTAAGATGCCAGTGGCTACTCCCATACACCGGTCAGAGGCTGGCCAACTCTAAACAAAGATAATCCTAATTACTTTCCCTTTTTCCTCAGAATAACGATCATACAGGCGACTTTGTAACTCAGCAAAGATAAGAAATTGAATCCTTGAACTTTAATCACACAAATATACCAAAACTCAGAAGGAAGTTGCATAAATATACATCATCATACACCTCTGTATAAAGACTGAATGATGCTTTTCAGCGTTCTTTACATTAGAAATAGAATAAAAAGCTTTAACACAATTTTCCTAAACTATTCCTAGATTTCAGCAGAAGTCAACACCGGGATCCACTCCTGTCAGCCTTGAAGTCTGAAGTGTTGTGTGTTCTGAGATGCTTTTCTGCTCATCACAGCTGTAAAGAGTAGGTAACCGAGTTGCTGTGGCCTTCCTGTCAGCTAAAACCAACCTGGTTATTATCCTCTAACCTCTCTAATCAAGAATGTGCCAGCCATTAGATGTTTTTTTTTCCCTTCACCATTCAGAGTAAACTCTACAGACTGTTTTGTATGAAAATTCAGACAGACAGATAGATAATTGTCATTGTACAATAAAGAATTGAATTTTGGGTACAATTAATTAAATGTCTCTTCTTATGGTGTAAAAAAAGAGAAAAGAGTAAAGGACAGAAAAATAAAAATAAATAAAAAAATGTGTACAAATATCGAACTATCTGAACAGATGGGAATGTTCAAAAAAGATCAGCAGTTTCTAAAAAGATTTAACAGCCTGAATAGTTAGAGTGCTACATGCCTCTCATCACAATAGGTGAACTTCAAGTCCATGCTGTGTCGACTCATGAAGGTCTTGCCGTCAATCGGTGTTTCCACACTGGACGGATGAGGGATGGGTTCACATAGCACTACCAGGCAAGTCAGTGGGGGCTCAGCAAACCCACACAAAACGTGAGGGGGGCGGCTGGGGTATATCTTTAAATGCCCTGTGCAGTGCAACACCTGAGGGGAAAAAACACACGCTACATCTGAATATAACAGTAAAAAAAAAAAAAAAATGGGGTAATAATTGACAATGGTAATAATTTTACATAATCAGCTTACTCTGTCGTGTCCAAAGAATTGTGTTTATGTGTGTATTGCAGTCCACATGCACCTACCTTCCAGCTGGCTGATTTAAGGTTGACCGTGCGTCCTCTGTTGGTGACAGTGCACTTCATCCTCATAAAGAAATCTCTCTCGGTGCTCAGCTCCTTATGTCTCCTGCCATACGATGCACCTAACAGTCGCATTCAAGCCATTTAACATCAATATTCTTTCAAAATCAGAACCCATTTATTCACCAAATCTATAAACATATATTATGCCCCAATGTCTGGTCATAAACACACAACATTTAACACAACTACATCCACAAATATAGCAAATGCAGGGCTTTCAATATTGTTAAAAATGATTAGCGATATTTCCATTCTATATATATATATTTTTTACACAAGATTTTATTAAATACAAATGGGTGACAAAGGAAAAACAAATGACTCGTTTTTGTGCCCTAATTGTTCCCTTAACAGGAAGGTTTACTGCCAATTAACAGAAGATAAATTCTGTAGACTGACCGTCTTTATCCTCTGACGAAACATCTATCTAATCTAATACATTTTATCCTGATAAAAGGTCACATCCTTACTCACAGTTATTTAAAACCACTACAAACAACAGACAGGCATAATTTATGCATCTATCAGTTGATAAACTGGTACAAATTGATACCTTACAGTATTATTAGGATGAAATGATGACCTCACTATCAGAACATAAAGTTACAGATCTAGGGACTTTTGGAAATTCCATAGAAAGAACCACTTGTGGAATGTAAGAAATGCATCATCAAAATGTTGATAAGACATACAGTAAAGCATAAGGGCATCTTCATTGCTACTGTAGAAAGAGATAAGAAAGAATCAAGCTTTCTCAGGCTTTAACTCTTTTTTTTAAAAGAAGCCAAAATGTTTCCATTTTCTGCACTGATTTTCTGTCATGCAACGCTCCAAAGTGGTTCATGGCTCATAAGAAAGTAGACACTCAAGACAATTGTTTATGTCTTCAAAATAAATGGTGATATCAAACCCACTTCTGCTTTCTGTGATGCCCCAAATGCACCAAAAGTTCAAGGCGTTATCTTCAACCACTAAAAGTCTCACACCAAAAGCCAGCCAAGTCCTGACTCATTTTATATCAGACTTGTGCCGATAAAATGATTCATTTGTTTATACTGATTGAAAATGTCTAATGAGTTGATTTCTATTTTGCTATAAGTGTACTGTTAAAAGGGTTAAAGGTTGAGCTACATATCTTAAAACAAAAATAAAATACGAACTCAAATAAAAGAATTTAATAAGAAAATAAGAATTACACACCCGCTTTGACTGCGAGGTTTTCTCGGATTTCCTCATGATCACAGGGGTGTGTGAAATCAAAAATGCTGTGTCCTGTTAATTCCACCTGAAACGTTTTCAGAGAGAGAAAGAGAAAGAACGCTACACTTTAGCATCCTGGCTAGCTCTGTCACAGTGATCCACTCATACTGCTCTTACAAAGGTTAGAAAAGCTTCACCTGTGTGAGACCCATGAATTTACTGATGTTCTCTGAGAGGAAGATCATGTCGCCTTCTGATGTCACCACAGCAATGAAGCCTTGCAGAGTCTTCAGATACAGATTGTCCATCTGTGTGTCCTTCACCTGTCTGCTTAAGCATGCTGCCAAAAACACACATTAAAAACATTTTAATAAATTATAATCTTATTAATTCACCAAATACCTACATACCTACACAAAAAAACCCTCACTTCCCCTCTAACTAATTCACCATGAGAACCAAAACACATCCCAGATCCAACATCAGCAATGGGAGGAGCTTCAACACACACAATGCTGCTGAACAATCTCAAGAACTTGAGGCAATAATTAAAGCAAGGCTTCATGCTGGGAGGTGGAGATCTGCTTCCCCCTGATAAGACCTTCCTTCCCTCAAAGGCTGGGAGTAGGCGCGAGGGTCTTTCTAACTCTGGTCTTTCTGTCCCAGACGGGACATCATCATTCTTTCTGCTACATTCAAAGTTTTTTTTTCCCCTCCTCAAGCCGGCGGTCAGGCTGCTTGCTCTTTCTTCTACCTTTCGCCCTACAGTATTTAAAAACATCTGCACGCTAGAAAATACTGCTCCTTGATGTCCAACCAGGTTACCTCTCTGCCAGGCTTTGACATTCCTGACATTCTTTTGACAATTTCTGTCAATCACTTCCACAGCCTGAGAAGCAGTTCTTGTTTAAGCATGTCTATCCATGCTCGTTTTCTCTCGAATTGGCTTGTTTTCACCACTAAGACTTACAGTGCATTCCTGTGTTCTCATAACTACATCGCTTTTCTTTAAGTTTCAGTGTATTTACCAAGCAATCTATTGGAGTTACTGAATAACCTTCTTTAAGTACTTTAAGTTGGGGGTGCCATAACTTGTGTAAGAGTAATTTTGCCAAAATTGCACACTAAAGCAATGCACATATATTGCATAAAGTCTGTAATTAAACCTCACTCTAACATCCATGTATAATTATGTTTTATATCCTAAACTTAACCCCACACATAATATTATAAATAATTAATTATTTTAAAAAAATGAAATACATGATACATAAATAAAAAATTCATATAAATAATTATATATATATATATATATATATATATATATATATATAAATAAAAAACAATACAAAAAATTATCATTTTAATTTGCATTAATTATTTCGTGATTTAAAATCAAATCAAAATCAATAAAATCAATCTTTCAATCAAGAAAATGTCAATTGGAATAAATACCTGTTTTTTTTGTTGTTGTTTTTTTAACTAAATGTCATTTATTCCTCCAATTCTGTCCACTAGAAATATACAAATAATTTTGCATACACAAATAAGCAAAAAATACACATTTTTCACCATCCAAGATTTCAACAAGCTTTTTTTTTTGCACAGTCCAAGCTTTCAAATCATAACTCAAATATTAACTTAATATCCATGAAAACTGTTTCCATTGTGTTGGTCTTGGAGGTTAACAACAGCAAGATTTCTCATTCCCAAAATTTATCAGTCAGTGCTTGCTATAAAAAAAATAAATATCAATAGTTATTAATCAAACCTCAACAGCAAAATATTTCAAGATTTTTTAAGATACTTTTTAAGATTTTTTAAGATATTTTTAAAGATTTATTTTAGGCTGCTTATTATGCTAAACAAATAATAATGGTGCAAGTAACATCAGTTTAATAGACGTTTAAAGGTGCACGCACGAAAAATTTGTCGATATGGAGCGTACATGCTACTTGATAGATATGCAAGTGAACCACAAACACATTCAGGTAAGCCGCTTGATAGTAAGTGTAATTAACCAGACTAGAAGTCGTGTTCTAACAATAATGGTGCCAGTGCATAATAATTCATCTCGGTCTATTTCACCTGTGGTTTTCACATATCAAGCAAAATATCTTCTTACGGTTTTCTGTCAGAACGCCACGGACCACTGACAGTGAGAAAAGCAGATATGCATGAGCTGCGCAAGTACACGCCTGATTGTATCTAGATGACTCCGATAAAATCAGGACTGGATTTTTCTAGATTCCGTCCATCAGTAATGTTTGATAGCTGAAGACGCCTTCATAGAACTGCAGGACATATGTAAATGAGAAGTAGTGTTGTCATGGCAATACTGACAATGGCTGCCCTGGAATAATGAGATAATAAGCTAGGGATTTACGAGGTTAAAGGTACAAATGTGTTTTTTGTTTAAACATGTCTGTAGAGTCATTATTGTTATATCACAGCAAAACTGTGGCTTGTCATATAACTATGCAGTGGATTATGCTAGTTTCTTTGTTTCAAGATTCTGTTGCAGTTAAACGGCAAGTCATGAGGCATGTGTAGGTTCAATAGAGATGGACGGTGTGTGCTGGAGAAGTGAAGCACTAGGTAATGGTTTCATCAAAATTTGAATTGCAGGCAGTCAAAGCGCACTAAAAATATACTGCTGCTCATCTACGCAAATTCTAAACACATAAAGGAAATGAAAAATGAATTTTCCAAATCAGCATCACAAGTACACAAGATCAAGCAAACGTTCTAGACCATCAGATGTACTAGAAAGATAAGGAAAAATAGACAACTGAAAAAAAAAATTCCTCTTCGATATATTGTTTACTAGATGAGCAATGTCACCTACAAAACAACAAAAAGGTAGCTTTTTCATTTGTTAACACCAAGGTGTCATGTCCGATTTTGAGCTTTTCATTTAAGACGACACTACATCATGATTCAAAGACACTATATCGTCTTATCTCACTACAATTTGTCTTTCATCCCCGCCCTCTTGTGCATTTTCACCACCTGCTTCTAGATTTCTCTTTGAATTATGCTCCCTGCCATTGCAAGCACTTGTCACACAGTCTAGTTAACACACACACACACACAACCATGTGAGTTAGTAATCAGTGATGAACTTTAGAAACCACCCACGGTCTTTGTCTATGTTCCTGAGATCATAATCTTATTGTGTCACAGAGTACAGAACGTCTCTTCTGTGGCTCTGCAATGGCTAGTGCGCACCACCCAACACACACACACACACACACACACTCCTATCTTTGTGTTGTGATGTAACTAATTAATACTTTACCCATACCTATATCTAACCTTTACATACATCGCAAGAAAGAAGTTTGGCTCTTTTATTTTCTTTTCTAATTAAAAGGTGCAACTTAATTTCTGATTAAACCGGTCAGATGTCCTTATCATAGTGGAAATGTTTTCATCTATCTTTTTGAGGATCTTTCATTGCACTGACGTAATGAATGTTCTAGCCAATTAATACTATTATTATATCTAAATATAAAATGTAATTCGAACTTTAATATCTCAGCAATGAGACAAAAGTAAAATCCGTATTTTTGTGAAAACCTTATGCTTGTTGGAACATCCCATTACTGTGAGGAAATTGGCATCATTTGCTGCTCATGGAGATTCAACACACACACACACACATAAAAACAGATACATGAACACACAAACACACACACATACATACAAAAGCGCACACACAAGCATGCATGAACACATGAGCATGGAAACACACAGTCAAGCACACACGTACACGCACAAGCTCAGAGACATGATGATCTGGAACATCCTTCTAAAAGCACAGATGCATTCAGGTTGAAAAAATAAAATGTTCCTGTCTGACAAATTTGATTTAATTCTTGCGTGACTCATCCAAGCTGGACCACACTGACCTACAGCTTACTAAAAGCAAAAACACGCAGCAACTGCAAACAGTAGCCTTAGAGGCCTGAGAGTGCATCAGGGTTTGGATTCAGATGTTTGCGGGGTCGCAGAATGTGTGCGGTCATTGTGTATGTTTAACATAGTGCTTAGCAACCAAATTAGAATATAATTAAAGTGGACAGTTTTTCACTGTAAAGTCATGGTCATTGTTTTATTTTAAATACAAGATGCAGGAATACAAAAGAAACAAAAACAATATCTAAAACTAGACCATTTTTGTCTGCACTGTGTTATACATTACTGCTCAACAGCTTAAATTATCTGCAGTGACACGATATTAAAAGACACTGAAAACTACAATTGAAAATAGACTTCTTGAACCGGAAATTTTTTTAATAGTTCTTGGGGTATTTATTTTGGTAAATCCACTTGATTTGTAGTGATTATCGCAGATTTGTGGTTAAATCATCTTTGAGTGTAAAGTTGTTACATTGAAATGTAAGTACTTAGCGTCGACCTTTGCACTTAACTTAAATGAAACAGTACAATATTCACAGCATTAAACTTGTCCACATTTAGTAGTGTTACTGGAACTAAAATTAACTTAATTTGGGATTAAAATATCATGATGTTGTGATTGTAGTAGAATGCTGTGATCAATGCTGTGAAGCACTTAATTGAAAGCTCTGGATAAGAAGTGGTATTATTAGATGAAAAGAGTGAACCTGGGAGCAATAAAAGTGTCACATGAACCTAATATAAGTACATCTGTTCCTGCTAAGCCCAAGAGTTTATCAACAGCGTTATAATCAATTTAGAGGGTTGAAAATAATTAAATATATTACATGATTACATAGAGATACACTATATTGCCAAAAGTATTCGCTCACCCATCCAAATAATCAGAATCAGGTGTTCCAATCACTTCCATGGCCACAGGTGTATAAAATCAAGCACCTAGGCATGCAGACTGTTTTTACAAACATTTGTGAAAGAATGGGTCGCTCTCAGGAGCTCAGTGAATTCCAGCGTGGAACTGTGATAGGATGCCACCTGTGCAACAAATCCAGTCGTGAAATTTCCTCGCTCCTAAATATTCCACAGTCAACTGTCAGCTGTATTATAAGAACGTGGAAGTGTTTGGGAACGACAGCAACTCAGCCACGAAGTGGTAGGCCACGTAAACTGACGGAGCGGGGTCAGCGGATGCTGAGGCGCATAGTGCGAAGAGGTCGCCAACTTTCTGCAGAGTCAATCGCTACAGACCTCCAAACTTCATGTGGCCTTTAGATTAGCTCAAGAACAGTGCGCAGAGAGCTTCATGGAATGGGTTTCCATGGCCGAGCAGCTGCATCCAAGCCATACATCACCAAGTGCAATGCAAAGCGTCGGATGCAGTGGTGTAAAGCACGCCGCCACTGGACTCTAGAGCAGTGGAGACACGTTCTCTGGAGTGAAGAATCACGCTTCTCCATCTGGCAATCTGATGGACGAGTCTGGGTTTGGTGGTTGCCAGGAGAACGGTACTTGTCTGACTGCATTGTGCCAAGTGTAATGTTTGGTGGAGGGGGGATTATGGTGTGGGGTTGTTTTTTAGGAGCTGGGCTTGGCCCCTTAGTTCCAGTGAAAGGAACTCTGAATGCTTCAGCATACCAAGACATTTTGGACAATTCCATGCTCCCAACTTTGTGGGAACAGTTTGGAGATGGCCCCTTCCTCTTCCAACATGACTGTGCACCAGTGCACAAAGCAAGGTCCATAAAGACATGGATGACAGAGTCTGGTGTGGATGAACTTGACTGGCCTGCACAGAGTCCTGACCTCAACCCGATAGAACACCTTTGGGATGAATTAGAGCGGAGACTGAGAGCCAGGCCTTCTCGTCCAACATCAGTGTGTGACCACAAATGCGCTTCTGGAAGAATGGTCAAAAATTCCCATAAACACACTCCTAAACCTTGTGGACAGCCTTCCCAGAAGAGTTGAAGCTGTTATAGCTGCAAAGGGTGGACCGACGTCATATTGAACCCTATGGATTAGGAATGGGATGTCACTTAAGTTCATATGCGAGTCAAGGCAGGTGAGCGAATACTTTTGGCAATATAGTGTATATTACATTACTACACTGTTGATAAATACAGCTTCAGAAGTACTGGCTATTTTGTGGACATTCATTACATTTAATTCCAATAGAATCTAGGATATAATCCACCACAAAAATGTGGAAATTAATATGGAATATCAATAGATTAATTATTATTATAGAATCCCAGTCCCAAAGCAAATAGCCCATTATGATATTTTTTGCTATTGGTCTGACTAACACCATATCATTCTAGTTTAGAGCACTCCTCACAAATCTGATTTATTTTGCTATACTGACAGTCAGGAGAGATTTCATTCTAGCATAATATTATTCTGTAAAATTAAATTCACAAACTAATACTGTTCAGCCCTCATTTCTTCCCAAGCAGTGCAATACTCTATACTGCAATATCGGTTTGTCTTCATCTTAAAACTAATGTGACTGATAAAGACAAAAAAAAGTGAAGGCTGATGAAAACAAACAGAAAAATAGAAAACAATTTTCAGTGTAAATAATTATGATAACAGAGAAACATACATATACACAGACACGGCAGAACCCGCATCGGAAAAAACTAAGGGCAAACCCTCATCTGCTCTGCCCACCACTTTGGATAAAGGCATTAACCAAATAAATAAAGGTAAATGTAAATGTGTGGGAGCAGTGCAGTGATTAGTATGACGAAGGTGTGCGTGTGTAACCCAAACCTGATGTGAGCAGTTTGCGTGTACGGAGGAAGCTGATGGTCAGCCTCATGATGGACGCTTTGTCCAGGTGTGTGCGGATGCTGTGAGGCAGAGGCAGCTGATGTGCCAGCTCATAAAACACCTCCGTCTCCTTACTCCTCCTGCAGCGTGCTGCATCTCGCGATTTCTCTTTCCGCCGTTCTGAAGGATGCCTGTGGACGCAGGCCAAAGGTCAAAAGTCAAAACAAGTCAATCAACTGCTAGAGGATGTCAGGGTGTGTGCCAAACATCTCTACTATATTTAAAACAGGATGATTATTCCAGTGGCCTTGATTGTACTGTAGCACAGAGCCAGAATGTCTGGTGATCTTTTTCAGTTTATACCTGAGCAGACCGCTACTACTTCCTGTTTATGCACTGTAAATGAGTGTGCAGACATGCCCTCCAAAGGGAAACAATGAAGTCATTAACACAATGCGCAGAGCCAGACAACAGTATGAAACTGGACGGTAACGCGTGGGTGAGGCAGGATTACTACACCATGGCCAAATATGGCTCATTATCATGAGCTTCCTTAATGACCTTGAACTCACAGACCGCTGTTCTTTGATTGAACTGAAAGTCAACATAATTTACTTTATTTTTCAATAGTCTGAAGTTTATTGAATACCATGACCTTCGACTTGTTAGATGTAATGTTTAACAAAAACAAATCAACTTAAAGAAACAGCTGGCCAAAAAAATAAATAAATAAAAATAATTAATCTTTTAAAACTTTTTACCTCTGTCTAATATTTGCACATACTGTAAACTGAACTCTTCAAATGAAATTCTATATATAGAAATGTACAGTGATTAATCAGATTCTGTATGGAAGGTACTATCTTTCCGGACATGAAGGCATTGTGGTCTGAGGCTTTGTAGTAAGGGTTATGAAAGTATGAAAATGTGTGGCAGAGAGAGTTGAACTCCACATGCCCTCTGTGTGGCACACCACAGCAACCCATGCCACCCATACACACAGATCAAATCCTATTCCTTTGCTTCTTCATTCATTCAAGAAAAAGCACTCAGTATACCGGAATTTTATTACCTATATTAACATTGATACACATGCAGACAGAAGCAGAAACACAAAAACAAAGCTAAAAACTGCTGTGTTGATTCTGTTTTTACTGTTGAAGTTGGTTATTTAATCCTATATCAACTGTATTGTGTAGTAGGAGAGCGTCTTCATCTTCCCTAGTCTTACATCCAGCTCAAACAGTGTATATACAACAAACTCGTGGATCTGCTGGAATGAGCTAAACCATTTATAATGGACATACTGCCCACCAGTCCTTTCTATGACTCATTTTTCAGAGTTAACATTTTTTCCTAAGACACAAAGATCACTACAGGTCTTTTATTAGCCTACAACATGCATATGTATTCACTGGAAATATACAAAAAGCTATATTTTTCCATGCATCAGAGTATGTACAGCATATTTAAACTTAAGATATCTAGCTTGTGTGTGCCTCATGCCGAGTCTCAAAGACTGAACAACATCTGCACCATTATCATGCTTATCCTTTCAGACTTACATAATAGTACAATGTAGCTGCTTTAAAACTTTACCAGAAAACATTGCTTGGAAATCTTGGTTCTAAAATTGTGAAGTTGCTCAGGATAGTTTAAGGGAAAATTTTTTAAATTAAAGGAGTTAATCTCTTCTAGTAGATAGAAACTGCCACTAGAATGACACGAGGGTGTAGTGGAAATAAGGGATCATCTTCGGCTCTACGGCGCTTGGAAAGTTAATAAAAGGTTAATCTAATGCCATTAGATTTATACTCTGTGACTCATAATGAGACTTTTTAGGGTGTAATTTCAATAAGTATAAAAAAATAAATCTAACAAGACATTCAGGACAATAACAGGAAAACTACCAGAATGATTTTTTTGTTCAAAGGAACAAGAAGTTAAGCAAGCTACAAAAGATCATGCATTTATTTATTTAGGTGATATACTACTAATAGTCTACCACAGTACTAATATTCGTGCAAGCAGACAAAAGCCCAGGGAAAGAGCACTTGCAAATATACAAAAATGTGCATGGTTCTTAAAAAAAGTGTCAAACAAAACATACTGCTGACTAATCAATCAGTCTGACATTCAGGGTACATGACACATCCTCAATCATCTGAATGGCTGAAAACACAGGCCCAACGCTGCAAACCGCAATCCAGAGGAAAAAACGAAGAAGAGTAAAAACCTGGTGTTGATAAATTACTGCGAGAGGTGCAAATGACAAAGATTACAGATGATGGAATGAATGTTCTCCCCGTCAGCCATTATTTCATCTGTTACTGAAACATTTACAGCCTGAGGCCAAGCAACATGTGCATGTGTGGTTCTAGCTTTCTTCAACGTTTTTTTGTGCAGTAGCTAGAGTTTAAATTTCAAAGACCGATCTATGGATTGTTTTAGTAAGCCTTTCTCAGAATACACACAAATCTAGCGATATATGATGAGGATGAGGACTGTAGCTTTAGGCTGGTTTATATTTGCTTTAATTATGTGTTTGTGATATGTTGTGTTTCTCCTGCATTGATTTTGAACTTTTTTTTAGCGTAGATAGTGGGGGTGGAATAGTTCAGTGGGGTATGATATGCTGCAGGGGCAGTGGTGGCTCAGTCGAATAGTTAAGGCTCTGGGTCGTTGATTGAAAGATTGTGGGTTCAACCCCCAGCGCTGCCACAGCTCTTAGCTTCTAGTCTAGTCGAGGGGTATCATGGCTGACACTGTGCTCTGACCCCAACTTCCTAAGCTGGGATATGCAAAGAAAAGTATTTCATTGTGCTGTGATGTATAGGTCACAAATAAAGGCCTCTTTTTGTCCTCAGCCAACTGAACAAACTAGAACTGGGCCTCAATTTCAAACCTAATGTTAGTCTTTTCATTTAAAAAATGCTATGTTACATGTTCTAGTGCAGACATTATCTTAGAATTCAAGGGCATAGCTTTCCATTCAAGAAGCAAATCCTAAGCTTTAACAAGAAACTCGCATCTCGTCATTTTCATGCTTCTGCACAGTGACAAATAAGGCATGAAATCACTATTTTATAGCTTCACATAAAAACCTGACAGTGAGTGACGGCTTGGCTCTGATGTGCCATCTAGTGGATGTCGCTTTTGATCTTACAGACGTACAGAATACACACAGGTGAGTATGTGAACAATGCTGATCATGTTGCCGCTGCATCCGCAGGCAAACACACAGTCACGCAAGTATAAACCAGGCCTTAACTCAGAACAGAAGTGTACACAGGGTAGCTATAACATAAGAGCTTCAGAAAGCATGAGGCATAACAGAACTGTGGTTATAAATAACATGTTGGAGTAGTGTAAAAATTTGAAAAGCTGTCCTATAATAAATATATAAGCTGTTAGAAAAAACTAAGAGCAATTACGGAATTATTAAACTTGCAAATTTCTAAAAAAAGTTCACTGTAAACTGTATCTGAGTAACTAGGTTGTTTTGGCTGAGAGTTTGTTCTCTCAATCTCTCTCTCTCTCAATCTCTCTCTCTCTCTCTCTCTCTGCAGTAGCCTTGGCTTCATTCCTCCTGGCTCTGTTCATCAGAATAAAGTGGCCTAGTGTACCGAGTCGTTTTCCCACACACTCCAGCTGCTGACCTCCACTTCAAGTCTGCACTGTACAGGGCTTCAGCTTTAGCAGGGCAAAGGGGCCTCTGCATACACGCACTAAAGGAATTCGCATACTTCTGTAGCATTCGATAAGGAAAAAAAAAGGAGGTCAAGGTGTGCTGCTGCACATTCTGCTGTCAGCAATTTTAACACGTGTGCTATTCGCACGTGCCCCTAGGCTGACAGCATAATCACTCTTATATCTTTCACTGAATTATTAGAACAAAATGAGCTATAAATGTTGTGCAATCTGACAGCTACTTACTAGCCATTATCTTTGGCTTTAAGTTACAGATCGTCTTTGATTAAAAGTCTCAATCAAGCAGTGGATGGGAAAAGCCCTTCATGTTAAAGCAGATATAGATGAGATGTAAAAGACATTTGGGAGAGACAGGAAGAGCTGGAGAGGGACACGACTTTTTTTGTTTGTTTGTTTTTCGAGCAACAGTTTAGTCCCATTTTTCAAGCAAATATATTTTACTCTTTCAGCAGCAACCGTTTTCCTCTTTGACACGAAGAGCTATACTCGAACAATGTTTTATTTCACATAGACCCATTTGATTAATTACAGATTCAAAGCCATGTTTCTGAAGCAAATATATACTGTAATATTCTGTAAAAGAAATAACGATAGACATTTTATTGCACCTGTTTTGGGTCATCTTTATCTACAAACATACTAAACCATATAAAAGAAAAGAAAATGACTTGTCAAATCCATATCACAATGCTGCTTATAATCAGGGTTAAATGAGTTAAAGCTTCTATCTATCCTCGAATAGCATGAGGCCTTTTTAACTCTTGATTGGCAAAAAAAACAGACAGTCACATGACCGCTAAGCTGACCCTCGCCCCTCTTCCAATCGCTCTCTCTACATAACAAGATTACACTGAATTCAGAAGAAAAAAAAAAAAAAACAGACCTCTGGCTACACAGTGTATCCATTCACACTGAATGGGGATTTAAATTATTATCCAAAAGAGCCAACCATCTACAAGAAAACCATTTATAATTGAGGTGTTCAATGGGTGCTATTGTATGAAATACTGCATGCTAGAGATAATGATGATGACTTACTGAATAAAAGAAAAGAAAATCTCTCATAATGTTATAATTATGGACACAAGTGCATGCATTAGCTCTTTTTCAAACCGCAGAGTCCCTCAGAAGACACAAGGTTAAAATAAAATTAAGCGTGAGAAACACAAGATAAAGTGAAGAAAGGACTAGACAGGACTGGAGCTACACTGATGACATTTTGTGCTTTTCAGCCAATTTAAGGTGCTAATCTTAATCTTCGCTTGAACGTCATGTTCCGTCTAACAAGCAAGTGCGGCTACTAAGAACAAATCAGTCCTTCTGTACATGAGCCAGCACCAGCTCACACCACTGCCGCACTGATTAATACTGATTAAATACCCACACTGTAGATATGAGGAGAGAAAAATGAAAATCATGCACAAAAACAGAAAGTCAGCTAATGAAAATGTTAATAAAGTCTAACTTGTAAATGATCCCAGTAGCAGTATAATTGGGACTATGTAGTTGACAGGGATCTTTTTGACTCAGCCTGCCTAGTGCAGTGCAGGTGGCAATAAAAAGACGCTCAGTGTTTGCTTGTACTAAATGCAAAACATAGCAATTTCTTGAGCGCAGGCATACAGAATGAGTGTAAGATGGGGAGACTGTAAGTGAGTCATATTACCTGAAGAGCACTTACTATTCAGTTTCAAGTTAATCATGAGAATTTAACCTGAAATACAACTTAAATGAAATGTCAAAACACCTGATGTGTTGTTGTGGCTCAATAGCTGCCTGTTTTCTCACCAAATGTCTCTAAACTAGGTGTACTTTACAAGAATACAAAATATGAAGAAATTCAACATCTGTATATTTCCAGATGATTTTTTTTTTTTATTCTTATAATAGAGGAATGCAGTAGATGTTCTCGGACAAAGTAACCGTATCGGAAATATATAGTACAAGAACGTGATGTAAATAGAGTCGATTAATCCTGAATAAACATTAATTTCAACTAATGGACTCCTTAAATAGACTCCTGTGTGCTGAATGAATGCCATATTTCTTCAGGATAGATATTCTCAAAGGTCCAACAGAAGCTTAACATGTTCTTATCTGGTTCATCTTTAATGACCCTTGTTGGATTGCAACTGCCAAAAAATGTTAGTCATAAATAGGAAGAATGTTTTCTCTTTCTGTCTGTGTCTGAAATAGGAAACGGTTATGAACGAAAAGGAAACATTAAAGAAAACCACATCAGATGTCTCAAGCAGGATTAGAATCCGATCGTCAAGATTTTGACAGATAACACTGCCTATAATGTGCTTTATTTTGGACACCTTATCTTAGTAAGCACTTTAGGAAACATGAAACCTTTTTTTAATACTAAGTAATAAAACAAACAAACAAACAAACAAAAAACCCACCAGTGTAGAAAAAGAGCATCAAAAAATAGACCCATTAAAGGTTCTCTGCTCGTTCTTCTGGTGAATATTCTATATTCTGGAGCCCTATAAGAGTGTTTCCCTCTCAGAAGGGATTCCAAGCTAGAACCCGAGTAGGAACTAAGCACCCTCAAGGAACCCAATGAAGAACCATTGAAGAACTAATAAGTTGCAACCCAATTAGGCGCACTAACTGCCTTCATTGTTAATACACTGCCAAGTGATAAGATGCGATTTTTTTTTATTATTTATTTATTTAAAAAATAAAATGTACTGGACACACAGGTGGATGAATGTGGAACCGTGCGCTTCTCCAGCAGGGAAAAAGAAATAACTGCGCAGTTAACAAATCCACCAAAGCCAAAGCAAACACCACTTTTCTACAAACATCCTATCCCTTTCCAATATTTCTGAATGAACGCTTTCTGACGGACAAAATATGACAATAAATAAATAAATAAACTCCTCCCACGACTTACCTCTTCTTCTCTTTTTCAGAAGCCATGGTTGTTAATTCCCGTCCGAAGCGCTAAAACCGTGCAGTTCATAAAACTCTAGGGTAGAAAAGTTTGACGCGTAAAACTCGTCAGTATCCAACTCCAGCAGTTGTCGTTATTTATTCTCGAAAAATGTCCATGCTCTGGATTGAAAATAATTTCCGATGAACGAGTCGGAGTAGTAAAGTGCAGTCTCAGAACACTGCTGAGGATCGCACTGCCTCTCCGGTGTAAAGCAGGCGGGGAGGCGCGAGCGCTTTAAGGTCGAAAAACTCTCCCGGCCACGCGTCTTGGTGAGGGCAAGTTTAAAGTCTGCTATGGAAGGCCATACGGTCCAAAAACAAATACATATATATATTTATATATATATATATATATATAAGCGGACTGCGCACTCACTGATTTTCGCCTCGTGTTTTACGGGCTTTTCACTATGCAGTATTTTTTTTATTTAGGCTACTTTTCTTTTATGCGCAGTGTAGTTGAGAATACACACACCCTAAAGAAAGAAACTCTATGAAGTTACTTAACTTCCAGCGTGCAGTGGTTAGTCTGTTTGACGCACACCCCCCTGGAGGTTGAGGGTTCGAGTCTTGCTTTCGACCCGAATTTGCGTGTTTTGGGGGGTTTCCTCTGTGTACTCTGGTATTACAAAGACAAAAAAATGTGTTTTGAACTCTAACGACTACATGTGTTTTGGCGTCTCTACATTTTCTGAAGTGTGTGAATGGGTGTGAAATTGTGCCCTGCACCTTGGATAGACTAATGAAAGTGCCTGAGATCCATACCTCATGATTCATCTATTTTATCATATGGCTTAAATTGATCATTTGCAAGTTAGCATAGCTTTATGTATAGCCATAGTCAGAGAGGATTACTTTCTAAGGTGACTTTACTATTAAAAGAATATTTCTAGTAGCCTCTTTTACTGTGCTGTGGTAAAACACATGGTGACATTCACATTATTGAATAATTTTGCTACAGAAAGGTTTTATGCCTTGGCTGTCGTCATGTGTAATACAAACATCTGTGTTTGTAGGAAACACAACACTATAAAAACATGTATTGTCCAGCATTCATTTAATTGCTGTCCAGAGTTTTATCATGGAGATAAAACTTATCATATTCTCTCACACTGAGACATTAAGAAATATATATGATTATTTTCCGTATTTTCTATAAATTTCTGTTTAGGGCTCAAAAACATGATTTTGAACATTTTATTATTATTATTTTATTTTTGTATTTTGGAAAGATTGTGTTTAATTATGATTTATCATTCATTGTGTATGCTTTTGTTTCCTTTCACCGTAAATGCAACCAAACATTTATTGCATTTCAAAACAGTAACCTCAGTTTACTGGAGTTACTGTTATTTCTGACTTAGAATAAGACTCTAAGCAAAGATAGGAAACAAATTTGCATCAAAATGTAAACTCTGACATTTTGGTAAAGTTGGTAAAGATAGTTTGAAGCAATTTTCTAAAGCAATTTTACCTCAATCACAGCTCAATCTCCTGAATGATGAGGCATTGCAGAGTAGTCACTCTACCCTCTTCCACATACATGAGCTCACAGTCACCTACTATTGGCTAGTGTTGGCTTCTTCTAAAGGCTTCTTTTTGCTGTGATGGACAGAGGAGAGAGAATATGCCCTTTCACCAGCACATCCTTTTCTGCTGTGAGTGCTATGAACATGATAGATCAATGGTTCTGTTGTGTTCGAATGACAAACTGCAACATCTTATTTGTTTGCCAAATGCCTTAAATGTAAATTTCACTTGGGAGCTCCTATTAGTATAAATTTTTTTTTTATAAAGTTAAGATACATAGTGGTCTTATATTTAGATTATATTTTGGATTTTAAAGATTAGGATTAGGTGATTCAGTTAGGGACTGGGTATAAAGAGCCTTGATGTATGATCCTTTTGGCATTCCACAGTGGAACCTTGCCGTTGTCTTGCACTGCCTCACCACAGAGCGCTTGCAACGTGTTTTCTGACCTCTAGATCTTTCTAATACAATCACAAAACAAGCAGTTTATAAATGCTGCGAAAACTATTCACACATGCATAATCTGAACGGTGGCAGCATGTCAATTGTTTAATCCAGTGGCTCTAACGACAGACAGGATATAAGGTCTATGGCGCATTTCCTCTGGTGGGCTATGGGAGAAAACAGGACTAAAGTTCAAACTAGACTAGCTGATGATCATCATAGCAGCCGGCCAATCGAGCCCAACAGGTTAGCCCTTAAAACAATGGAACGCCGTTTCTGTTTACAATGACCAAACATTTAATAAAACAAAAGGCTGCATTTTCCCTCCGGTTAGTTGGAGATTGAAATACTTTCTTTTAATTGAATGTGTGGGTGTGACAAAAACCTATTAAAACTAATGAGTATAATCACTCCAGAGCTCGTCAGGTTTTGACATCATAGTATTTAATAGGATCAAAAATGAAAAACCAAACACATTCACATCCTTTAGATTACAGTACGTTTGGCACATAATAAAATGCTTACACAGAGAGAGAGAGTGTATCGGGGAAAAGAGAAAGAGGAGAGAGAGAATTCTCTGTTCACACAAAGCTTCACCAAACAAACTAAAATCTAATACAAGATGTATATAATACATACAGCACTATCATACATTATGAAATGCTTATGTATTGTAATACTGTATGCACAAATATTTAATATTCAGCCAGACAAACATTTGTACTTAATTTAAGAGGTAATATTTTAGCTATTTCTTTTTGTTTACTTCGAAGACAGACCATTGTGGATTTCTAAATAGTGAAATTCATTCATTTTACAGTAGAAAAGAAAAAAAGCACAGCAAAAAAGAAAGAAAGAAAGAAAGAAAGAAATGTTTGGCATGTGACAGAAAGAAGGATCTACAAATAGTTAAATAACAAAGCAGTTTCAAAGAATATACACTTACATCCAAGGGAAATAAAACAGAAGTGATGAATGATCAAAAAGAACGACTTTGGAAACAAAACTCTAAAGATTTGTCAAATTGCCACTGAGTTGTTCAAGCAAAGTTCTCACATTCCAGTAAGGTTTAATTAGTGCGCCTGAAATGTACCCTGTATCTCTTATTGACCTCTCCATCATGTTTGTTCACATTTTATAAATAACTAACTTCACTATTAAATGTATAAGATGGACAGGGAAAGCCTTGTGTAGGAATCGTGGAGCTGTGTAAATAACAAGGCCTAGTTATCTGAAACATGCATAAGCAGGAAATGACCTGCTTACTGACACAAGTGGGTCACTATGTGTACGATAGAAAATAAATTATGAGCACGCACACTTTTTTAAGCTACATTCCACAGTTTATGCTCTATGTACATGAGAGTGGTGTAGAGAAATAGAGAGAGAGAGAGAGAGAGAGAGAGAGAGAAACCCTCTTCATTAAGTCAACATCAACCTCCTGCTGTTCGGTCAGGCTTCTGACCCATCGAACACTCATCTCCATTTAATATCAGCAGGGCTGATGGACATGAAAGAGACAACGCAAGAGGAACAAAGAGCAAACAACAGCAAAAGATGAAGAAGAATAACAGAAAAAATATGTTCAGTGTATTGCACATGAATATCAGAAACTTGTTTTTCTCTCCATACACTTAGTACATAGTACAACTCAAATAATAGCTTCATTTGCCAGACCATGCAACAGTTGACTACTCTATTTGAAGCGTTCACAGGCTTTGGAGCAGATATTATGTACATTACGCTCTGTACAAAGGGCAAGACGGCTACGGGCACTGGCCTCTATGTCTGCTGTTGCATAGTGGCAAGTCACTAAACACACATAGCAGCCAGAGAAAGAAAATGATTGTGTGCGGAAAAAATCTAAAACAGAAAATAAAATAAAATAAAACACGACCAAAATAAAGAGATTTAAAGATGGCATGTGCACTCGCTCATGCAAACACATGCACACGGGCACGGGCCGACCAGTCAACACTTCGGATCAACACAACCCACATACAGCAGGCCTTCATAACACTATCAAGAAATATACTGTATAGTAGCGTTGTTATAAATAAAATTGCTCCCAAAATGTTCACCTGAATACACACAAAGGAATTAGACTGCACAGCACAGCATGATTCATTGTCATTTATGCAGGATAATATTCTTCCTTTTCTCCTCATTTCTATCAGAGATCTGATTGCTAATGTTACTACAATCATTGGTATAATCAAATTTGGTTCAACATAGTGCAATCCTGCCCCTCCTCCCCCAAAGCAGACACTCTGAGCAGTTTGGGAAAGTAGCTTTAAATTAATGGAGCACTGGTGAGGCTAGAGAGGCGAGGGATGAAAAAGAGAGCTGAGGTGAAAGAAGGCAAGAGGAAATGATTGGAGGTGGAGAAGAACAAAAGCAGTAGTAGCTTCAGACGCACACCTGGACCTCTTGCCTCGACTCCGATATCAGCATTTCAGTCCACATTTATCCCCACGTGTATGTGTGTGTTTAAGTCTGTTTATGCATGTGTGTGTAAGTGTGAGTGTGTGAGAGAATGTAGTTGTATGTGTGTCTGAACAGGTGCTGAGAGGCTGACATTTAAGAGAGGGCCTCTTCACCAAAATAGGAGAAGCCCTTGAACTCCTCCTGGTTGATCTGCTTTATAATGGCATCATCCACAGGGGTAAGGACGGGGTCCTCACGTGTGAAATCCTGGTCAAAGTTGTTCACATCCCGCTTTGTTTTCTGAAATGACAGAGTTGTAAGTATATTACATGACTGATTATGAATGTTGTTTGGAATGAACAGATCATGTCTAAAAATGAGATAGGAAAAGGAGGCAAGGTTTTGTTTTGTTTTAATGCTTATCAGAGACGTTCACACGGCATCTGAGGTGTGTGCTGGGAATGGTTTCCCAAAGAACACAAAAAAAGTGTGAGTGGTCAGATATTAAACTAATGGGAAGAAAAGAATGAAAGAAATTGGGATTCATATACAGCATTCACTTATTCAGAATTATGAACTTGAGTGCTATAGCTGAGGTTGAGGAAATGTCTGAGCCAGAATGGACCCACCGTGCTGACAGTGTAGGATTTGTACATCTGTTGTTTTCTAGTTTAGGGTTCATATTTAATTTAATATTTCATATTTAAACAAACAGTTAGGCCACATCCACTTCACAAATACATATACAGACACAAATATTTTGGAGAAGTAAACAGATACATATAATGGCATTATACACTCCCTTCTGGACTATATATATTTTTCATCCAAAATCATAAATTTTTCAAAACTTTCACATGAAATTTTGTCATTATTTTCTATGCTAGCTGTGCCGTAGCTGTAGAATCTTCTATTATTAATTATATCGACCAGGCATAACTTTATGAACATCTGAATAATATTGTATTGGTTCCCCTTTTGCTGCCAAAACAGCACTGACCACTGTGTGTTATGAAACCTTTCTATCAGAACCAGCATTAACTTCTTCAGCAGTTTGAGCAACTGTAGCTCATCTGTTGGATTGGATCACACGGGCCAGCCTTCACTCCCCACGTGCCTCAGTGAGCCTTGGCCGCCCATGACCCTTCACCACTGTTCCTTCCTTGGACCACTTTTGATAGATATTGACCACTGCAGACCGGGAACACCCCACAAGAGCTGCAGTTTTGGAGATGCTCTGATCCAGTCATCTAGCCAACACAGTTTGGCCCTTCATCAAACTCACTCACATCCTTACACTTGCCCATTTTTCCTGCTTCTAACATCAACTTTGAGGACAAAATGTTCACTTGCTGCCTAATATATCCCACCCACTAACAGGTGCCATGATGAGGAGATGATCAGCGTTATTCACTTCACCTGTCAGTGCTCATAATGTTATGGCTGATCGGTGTACATTTCTGTGATAGCTGTACACATACTGTATATAACACACTGAATTGAAGAGGGTTTTGGCTGAATGTCTGTTGTGATGAGCACTCTTCATGGCCAAATCTGCAGAAAATTTGCTTTTATTTATTTATTTTTCTTTAAATCTAGCTCCTCTGAATATTGCAGGATCTCCATGAATTTTTCATTCTGTGATCACAAATCTACAGTGGGCTGACTGTGTGCAGGCATCCCAATGAGAAATTAGATGAAAAAAAAAAAACAAATCTTAACACTGAAAAATTGAAGAATAAAATTCTACTGATTGCGCAAGATGGGTAATCTACTGAATATGGATAATCTGTTAATTAGAAGAATAACTGCTGAGTAAAATTTTGAGTCTGATTTAACGCACATGCTGCACCTGCATGTTAATATTAGAAAAGCTGACCAGCATATTTTAAAAGTCTAAACCTTTTAAAAAGCTGATGTTAAACTTCTTGTTGCTGTTTTTTTTTTTTTTATGTGACATGGGAAGTCAAACACATGATGTGCTCACAGTGGTAAAAGTGGTAACAGTCATGAGTACCTTACTAGGCAAACTGGGAAATTCTACTATTCTACTTCCACGATTATCTTGGAAATGTGTAACAAATGAACTCTGACATACTTCACACTAGCTGTTCAAAGGAAATAATAAAACCCTCACTCTAGACTCATTATGACTAAATTGACTCTGTCATTACAGTTAGCTTGGAAAACAGAAATTTCCTGACCTTTAACATATCAAGAATACCAGTGCATGAGCTTTCAAATCATTTTGATTTCCAACGTCATATATACAAAAAGGGGGAGCTATTCATTTGAAATGTTTTGGAAAAATATTAGATTGTACCTCAAAATGTTTTTTATTTGTACATACAATTAGTTTGGATTACATGCAATGTGTATAAATGGAAATGTGTTCTGATTTCAGGATACATTTCTTTCTAACTCTACCAACTGGAAATAATTGATCAGGAATGATCAGTACTGTACACTGTGTGTGAGGAAACAAATCAAACAGGGAAATGACTTGTGATATAAGACATAAGCAAACATCTGATATAAAACCTGCACAATGGAGGAAGCATATTTCTTCACCTGACCTGGTTTTGATTAGTCCAAGGATCAGATCATACTATTATTCTAATACAGTTTCATGCTTCTATTTCTATTTCAACTATCCAGAATGGCGAGTTTCTTTACTTTCATATCTGTACTTGTTCAGACTCTTGGTAAGCCAATGTGGTGACTGAGAAGGTCAGATGGAGGTCACACAAGAAAGGCACCAGAGCAAGTGGTGGCAGCATCTCCACCTAACCTTTCTGTGACCCAATGATTTACCACACACACTTAGACACAAGTTCTTTCTCTCTCTCTCTCTCTCTCTCTCTCTCTCTCTCTCTCTCTCACCTCTCTCTATCACACACACACACTCACACACAGGCACAGACCATGGGAAAGCAGAAGCAGAGCAATGTCGTTGTGGCATCTGACTTTCAGTCTAAACCACAAAAACACACTTTCAGTTAAAGTAGGCAGTTTCTAATCTGAGTTTTGTGAGTACTGTGAGTTTCTGCAAACTGTATATTTAGTGCACAAGAGTTAAAGTGAGTAGTTAATAAATAGGATCTTAATTTTTTTTTTTTTGCAAAAGTGTGTGTGTGCTTGTGTGTGAGTGAGTGAGCTAAAAAAAAAAACTTACTGAAGTTAAGAGTTATGTTTAGGTATAGGCATGGCATTATTTAGCTGCATTAATAATGAAAACCCCAGAGGTTTGTCACTAGCACAGTAGGTGTGTGTGTGTGTTTGTGAGCACTCACAATGCGTGGTTTAAATGGAGGTTTGATCTTCCTCTGCTCAAGCAGGACCCAGTCTATCTCCCGGAAAAAGGGATGAACTTTAATGGCCTCCTCCAGCCCCTGAGACACCACGCAGCCCAGCCTCTTATTTGGGCTCTTCGTCATAAACTGAGAATGGAGAGAAAAATTAGACAAGCGGCTTCTTCACATAACAGATCATATTATTAGGGTTTACCCAGGCACGACAGGCCTATAGCTCTGTGTACACATGCTTTCACTAGCTGGATCATGTTACAATACCATTATAAAGTAGCAAATCCCAAGTGTTAACTGATCCAAGTGACAAATATTACTTTGTCACTCTTCAATTAAAGTCAATAAAAAATACATTCAACAGCTAATCAGCATAGTCGCTTATTATGAATATATTAAAGATTTAAAGATGTCATCAGGGCCAAAGTGTGAGTACATGGAGATAACATAAAGCAGAATTGTCACTCAGTAAAAAAGAGCTGAACAAGGAAGTTTATTACTTAATATAGCTATCTCCAAAGCAACAATACAAAGTGGTACACAAGTGAAATAGGAGCAAATTTATGTTCTGGGTTCCAGAAGTGGACCCACACTATCTAAACATGAAGACAAGCTGACAAATGAACAGATAACTGCTAATAGCTAATAATCAACACTTGGAAAACAAAGCTTAGCACTGCAGCATACATTGCATGCTTTCAAATGGAGTAGTGTATTAACACTGGGAATTTCTGAGGAATATTTGTTATAATGCCTGGACAATACATTAAACCATGCCAGTAATGAAGTGTGGACTGATGGCCTTTTGCACTGAGCAGTTACAGCTTGCTCTAAGCAGCAGAATGGGTTGAGCCATCAGAGAGCAATGCCGTCTAAGGTTTGTTAAATGGCTGACGTACTGAGTAAATAGTATGGATTTGACTTGGATAAAGAAGTGGGCTGACTCATAGTGCTTTTTCCATCTGACTGTGAGATATGGCTTTAGTGTTGATACTGATTTTAATCTAGAAATATCTGGGAAGCTCATGTATCCCTTTCATATTACATAAAAGATTATAGGGTGGTGACATATTTTCCCTCTTGTCACTAGAATTAACAGTAAATGCTAACAACAGTAAATAATGGACATGGAATACTACTACTACTACTACTACTATTACTACTACTGCTACTACTACTACTACTACTAGCCTACTACCACTAATACTACTAACTAATACTAACACTTAGTCACTTAATGTAACTAACAAAATGTGGGATCACATCGTTCTGTACATCACTGTTTCTTTCAGACTCTTTTAGATTTTGCATCAAGGTAAGTGGCTTAACTACTGAGATTCACTGCCAAGCAGAAGTGAAAATTACACCAGCACCATATATCTCAGATGAACAACTGCAATTTAGGCAAATGAGAGCTGTACCGCTTAAGGAGACCATTTACCACTGACATTTTCTGAACATTTTTGAATGTCTATATATGGGAAGCAGCAAGAGCTGACAGCTGCAAAGAACATTTCTTAAATGCAATGTGGTTAGCCCACAGTAATCAGCCCCTTCCTCCAAAAAGGTTATTCCAATCCTGCTAAATGACTTTCTGATTTTCACTCTTTATATGTTAATATGCAGGTTGACAGACTGGAGATTCAGGAAGTACACATGAACACAAACACGTGAACCTGCTCAACTGGAGGCACCATCAAGGAGGACATGAATGAAGGTCAAATGAGTGAAGGAGGTCAAAGGGTAGGAAATGAATGGGGAGGGGTGAAGCAGTTAGAGGAAAAACGTCATAGAAATCACACAGAGATGGAGAGAAACAAAATGAGTGAGGACAAAAAGTGTATTATACAGTAAGTACAAACACTAGGTCATAAGGGAGAGGCCACTCACTGCTTTGAGGATGCTGACTGCCTCTTTACTGAGCCAAACAGGGTAAAGTACATCATCATGGAGAATAGACTCAAACAAATCATCCTCATTATCAGCCTCAAACGGTGGTTGACCTGCCATCATCTCGTACATCAGTACGCCCAGAGCCCACCAGTCGACTGATGGACCATACTCCAACTCCTGAAGGATCTGAGAGGTGGTGTGAAATATTACATACACAGACAAGCAGTGCTGGAAGCTAGACAAGAAAAGTATGAATTTTGCATTTTGTACCTCAGGGGCAATGTAGTCTGGAGTGCCACAGAAGGTGGTGGTAGTGACACCATTTAGGATTCCCTCTTTACACATGCCAAAGTCCGCAAGCTTGCAGTGTCCTTCGGCATCCAGGAGAATGTTATCGAGCTTCAGGTCTCTGACATAAGCATAGCAAGAACAAGACAGAAACAGAGAGTAATGAGGCTTAAGAGTTTAAAGTCATTAACAGAACTATTTTTTCCTCCTGAAGTGAATTTTGATGAGAGCTGGTGAAAGTTGAAATCACCAGAGCATAATAACACTTGCACTGGCAGAATAGCTCTGAAAAGTGTACAGGTCACTAAGGTCTTTAGAAAAATATTGTCACGTGTGTTGGTTGAACCTCGTCTGTAAATAACCCATGTCAACATGAGGAACCATTTTAGTGGCTAATGTCATTAACTGCAGGACATGTTTAAAGTAATAGTTTCCCAAAGTACCACAATTATTTAAGGTTTAGCACCACTACGTACTGGGGCAGAGACACACTATTATGTGCATTTACAAACAAAGGAATATGTCTTAAAAGTCTTAACAGGTCTTAACACAAGCAATAATGACCTTATTATAGCCTGGTTTGTAAGCGTGCAGCTTAAGCACTTAAAAAATGCTTACTGACCAGTCTAACAATTCAAGTACATATAGACATATGGCTCTATTTTAGGCAAGATAGTATAATTATTCAAAGACTTTTCTGTTTCATGCCCAGTGGCCCTGTGTGTGATTACAAACGTTATATTATCATTAGAAAACGAAGCGTGTGTAAAAAGATCCATTTAAAAATACCAACAAATGGCTCCCCAGTGGCATAACTGAAACGCAGTTGCCCTGTCTTCAGAAGATTACAGGTTTGAATCCTATTGATGCCACAGTTATTCATGGCTCAGGGCCAAGAGACCAAAATTGCTTGTGCTCTCTGGGATGGCATTACTGTCTCTCCCTTGTTAATTATAGCGACAGTAGCAAATCATGGGTATATGGGAGCTCATGTATATGGATGAGAGCATATAGTGATGGGTGAGAATTGGCAAATTGTGGTGAAAAACAAACCCCAAATCAATGGTACAATTGGTGCTTATGTTTATACTCTTCAAGCACAAGTTCATGGAGTAACATTTCTCTAACAAGCATACAATATCAGTGACTTAAGTTCAAATGTTAAATCAATATGTACTCTGCAAAATTTCATTCCATATTCAGAGTTGGCTTACACAGGGGTTTATGCTGATTTTCTGGATGGCCATTCAGATTATTACAATTATCTAAGTGCAGCAGTTACTGCACCAGATTCATGAGTAGAGTTTTCATGTTTTTTTTTTTTTTAGAGTACTGCCTTTACCTAAAGTAAAAATGCAGACTGATAAAGGGGATCTTTGCAACTCATCTAAAACACATGTTTTTTTTTAAAGCATTCTGTAACTCTAGTTCCACAGAGTTCCTATAAAACACCTAATGGAAACAACTGGTTTTCAAACACCTTTAAAATATTTCTGAGAAATGAATGAAAGTATGGAGTCTTGGAAGTCAGAAGGGCTTGAGACATTGAAGCAGCTGACTGAATGAGTGTGTAAACAGTATGCACACTGAGAGGCCATTCTCTGTGCCTCCAGCAGGCTATTGGCTATTACCTACCAGACCACCCAAAGTGCCAGCTTTCATCTTATCCTTCCATCTAAGCTGCCTTCCCCCGTTCTGCCATTCCACCCATTCCACCCAGAATCCTGCTTTTCCTCCTCCAGATTTCCATCCCTCAGGCTATGTCCTCAGTCACTCACTCATAAACACTCATACACACGTCATGCCATTTCTCTCCTAACTTAAAGCTTTAATAGTGTGACAGTCAAACTGAAGCTATCTAAAGAGGTCTGAACTCTGAGCTTAATTAACTGGCTACTAAGAAGAACACGTGGAGGGTGAGGTGAGCTATATACTGTATGTTTCCCTACTTTTATATCTGAGTTGTCTGCACACACCACTGAGGATTACAGAGTGGAATCTAGACCAAGGACAGGGATCTCAATGTGTATCAATAGGAGCTCTATCTGTCAGCTTGTATGACATTTTCTGTCACATGTGACATGCCAGTCGTATCAGCACTGGTTCTGTATGTGAGGGATCTCATATTTACAAACGGTTCTTTTCTCCAGAGAATGCAGTAATGCTTTGGTACATAAAGACAAAAGCAAAATCACAGCACAACTTAAACCCAGCATGCGGGTCAAACTCAAAGTTGGCGTGCGAGTCTATAAATAAAATACAGGTTATGCGTATGTGTGATTGGCACATGTGCTTGGACAAACTGGTTACACAGACATGGATAAAGAACATGGCTTATGCGATTGTCCACAATGATAAGCTTTTTTCTTTTTTTTTTAAAGAAGCTGAAAGCAGACTAAAGAGCAGTGTCTGATTATGTGCTCGGGTCAGTGGCTCAGGGGAAACAGGGTTCATAAGCTTCAGCCCAACCCTGAGTATATAATGTATTTATAATCTCTCTGTTTAGGATATCACAAAACTTTACGATTTATTTCTGTAAATGATTGGACAGTCTAAATATTTGGATGGTTCTCTACTTGTGTGTGCTATATTTACCAAATTCAAATATAATGTCAGTTTTCTTGGCATGTGGTTGCAGAATAAATTAACACAACAGCTTACAAAAAGTTTGCTGCTGATTCTACATTTTCCTTGAGAGGTTTTTTCTATTTTTCTTGAAACTGAAATGTGAAGGCAATTATGAAAAATCAAAACTGAAGAGGAGTTCCGAAACTGAAGTCAAGGGATGATAAAATGCTGGTATGCTAATATTAATGTCATGATCAGTTACTGTAGAATATATATAACATACAAATAGGATATGAATTTAAACCACAACATGGTATTTTAGCCATATAATCCACACCTAATATGAGGAATAAAGCAAATGCTGGTGAACCAGGAAATACAGATGACCTGAACAGACGAAGAAGCCATTTATTTCAATCATAAAGTAAAACCTCAACTCGGACAGATGAAGAGCTTTCCCTGTAAACACCAACGTATAAAAAAATGATTTTGATAATAGGCCAGCATGACTTCAAAATGTTTACAACCAAACAAAGTTCCCCTGGAACATTTCATAGACGGGAAATCTGGTTACAGACTGCTCTAGATAAGTCTTTAAAATTCATGCTCAGTGTTGTTTGTCATACTTTCAGCACCTGTTTGAGGCGAGCAGGTCAGGAAGCAGTGAAAGTGAACTCAGATTACACTTTGCCATGTGCTATGTCTGCGGCTTTACAAGAAGAATAGTGAAGGGAGGCATCACGTTGCATTTGTATCTCATCATGTGTTGCTGTGAGCAATGATGGGTCTGATGTGGATTCCGTAAAAATTCAGTTGAGAGATAGAAAGAGAGAGAAAGAGAAAGAGAGAGAGAGATGGAATATGCTCTTTTTTATTACCAGAGTAAATATCTATGAAAGTGACAGCATAAGGTGACAGTACTCCACTGCAAATGGCATCAAATCTTTGGCCTTTTTATTCATCACATTTTCCTGGAACTTTCTAGGACATTTGGCATATATTCAACAGCCGCTGCCCACAGATAATCATCTTAGGATGACTCACGCCTGCCAACATCTTTCACATTAAAGTCAACTACATGACCTCTAACGACCCTTAACTGCATTACTGAAACAAGTCAGATAAACCACTCCTCCACACATAAGCTTTTCATATATATTATATTTTAAATATATAGAATTACTCACTGTTTAAAAATTCATTTTAAAGTCTCCCTGCGCACCAAAAAAAAATCCCAGTGCCTACAAAAATATATGAATATGAACAACATTCAGATTTCATTGATTACATGAAAAGGAAAATACATAGAATTTGACACTTAAGCCCTTAACAATCCCAATTCTTTTAAAAAAGTCAAATAAAAAAACTACCTCAATTGAATTCTTCTTTTAATATACAGTACATAAATACATGTAAGTAAACTGCCTCTGCTGAACAGTGTCCCTAACTGGCTCCTAATAGATAGATACAACTTAAATGTCAGTGTAAAGTACAGATACACAGCAATGAAATGCTGTTTAGCAGCTACCAGAAGTGCAAAGAGTAGACTACATACACTATATTGCCAAAAGTATTCGCTCACCCATCCAAATAATCAGAATCAGGTGTTCCAATCACTTCCATGGCCACAGGTGTATAAAATCAAGCACCTAGGCATGCAGACTGTTTTTACAAACATTTGTGAAAGAATGGGTCGCTCTCAGGAGCTCAGTGAATTCCAGCGTGGAACTGTGATAGGATGCCACCTGTGCAACAAATCCAGTCGTGAAATTTCCTCGCTCCTAAATATTCCACAGTCAACTGTCAGCTGTATTATAAGAACGTGGAAGTGTTTGGGAACGACAGCAACTCAGCAACGAAGTGGTAGGCCACGTAAACTGACGGAGCGGGGTCAGCGGATGCTGAGGCGCATAGTGCGAAGAGGTCGCCGACTTTCTGCAGAGTCAATCGCTACAGACCTCCAAACTTCATGTGGCCTTCAGATTAGCTCAAGAACAGTGCGCAGAGAGCTTCATGGAATGGGTTTCCATGGCCGAGCAGCTGCATCCAAGCCATACATCACCAAGTGCAATGCAAAGCGTCGGATGCAGTGGTGTAAAGCACGCCGCCACTGGACTCTAGAGCAGTGGAGACGCGTTCTCTGGAGTGACGAATCGCGCTTCTCCATCTGGCAATCTGATGGACGAGTCTGGGTTTGGCGGTTGCCAGGAGAACGGTACTTGTCTGACTGCATTGTGCCAAGTGTAAAGTTTGGTGGAGGGGGGATTATGGTGTGGGGTTGTTTTTCAGGAGCTGGGCTTGGCCCCTTAGTTACAGTGAAAGGAACTCTGAATGCTTCAGCATAAGAAGACATTTTGGACAATTCCATGCTCCCAACTTTGTGGGAACAGTTTGGAGCTGGCCCCTTCCTCTTCCAACATGACTGTGCACCAGTGCACAAAGCAAGGTCCATAAAGACATGGATGACAGAGCCTGGTGTGGATGAACTTGACTGGCCTGCACAGAGTCCTGACCTCAACCCGATAGAACACCTTTGGGATGAATTAGAGCGGAGACTGAGAGCCAGGCCTTCTCGTCCAACATCAGTGTGTGACCTCACAAATGCGCTTCTGCAAGAATGGTCAAAAATTCCCATAAACACACTCCTAAACCTTGTGGACAGCCTTCCCAGAAGAGTTGAAGCTGTTATAGCTGCAAAGGGTGGACCGACGTCATATTGAACCCTATGAATTAGGAATGGGATGTCACTTAAGTTCATATGCGAGTCAAGGCAGGTGAGCGAATACTTTTGGCAATATAGTGTATGATGTGGTAGCTTGGTGGCTAAGGTGTTGGAGTAGTGTTTGGAAGGTTGTGAGTTCAAATCCACCAAGCTAACACTGCTGGGCCTTTGAGCAAGACTCTTAATCCTCAGTTGTATATAAAAATGAGATAAATTGAAAGTTGCTCTGGATAAGGGTATCTGTTAAATGCCGTAAATGTATTAGGCTATGGCAGAGAGTAGCAATTAAAATAATGTTATAGGTTATATTAATTTACATAGAATTTCAGTAGGGTAACGCTGTGAAAGCAGGCTAATCATCAGATAAGAACAAGGAATTCAAATCTGGATCTGCTGATCAGCCCTGCAAGTTTAAGGAGACATTTAGAATTTCCAGAATAATATTTTTAGTATATTTTGTCCAAACTTCACATTTTTCCAGTTTTCCATTACTTTAGAAACATGAGTTATAATAAGAATATAATGAGATTATAATGAGAATATAATCTGCAGATTTTCAAGGATGGCAGACAACATACATAACTCATTTATGCAATATTTATAGGTGATTAAATTCTATTATACACTGTGCTGTTGAAGGGGTTTAATGCCCTCTTTGTGATGTTAGCAAGTCTGTTGTGACAAGTAACATATTTATTTAGGATTTTTGGAAGAACCTTTCAGCATCTGTGCTTTGTAACAGTCAGCTGTAACATGTCTGATACAGAAAAGTCTACAGGACTTCATGCTCAGTAACATAAAATGCTTATTAGCTACAAGTCAGAGAAACACTGCACAATATTAAATGTGTCCCTTTTATATATGAATGTCGAAGAATTCCTGTGGTATAATAGGAATCTTTGTAAAGGCTCTTTTTGGAAAACTTTAAGGTGGGGGCAGAACTAAATTATTTTCCTGTAACATCACGGCCATTTATTCTTTAAACAGTAATATATTATATTCATGAAAAATAAAATGAGGTCATAAGTCATTTCAACAAAATCTAGAAACATCATGTTTTTCTTTTTTTATACATATATCTTGTCATCTCCTGTGTGTGTGTGTGTGTGTGAGTGTGTGTGTGTGTACAGATGTCCAGATAAAGTCTCCAAGGAAAAAGACTTGGGCTTTGATGGTTGAATGGTAAAATATGTCAACATGGCTTCACCAGCATCACTCCAGCTGAGGTGTTTTTGTGAGCCACTGTTCTGACAAGAGCCAGGAGACTGATTTTATGTAACTGTTCTATTTTGGAGACAGAAACAACTGCAGGGAAAATGATTTAAAAGCAATATGCACTTAACATGACAGCATTGCCTGATTCCCAGCAGGTTGTGCTTTAAGTGCTCTAAATTCAGTCTGAGAGCTTCTCAACATGACAATAAAAAACCCTGACAGAAATATCAGCTACTGGAATCAATCAGTCAGACGTTCAGCAACTCACTACATTATGATCAGTCCAGTTAAGCAACTGGACTCTTATCTTAAACCTGACAAAACGCAAGCTAACATCCGCTGATTGGAGACATGACACATTGTCCTGTGCTCCCTTGGACTCTCATGTTGTAGATATAGTTTACAAAGCCCTGATGATGTTATTTTTGCTTCATCTCCCCCCCACCCACTAGCAGTCTCACAGGCATACACACACATATGTATTCACATACACACACTCAATCAGACCCTATTGAAAACTCTTCCTGTGTTCCTCATTAGTGTGGAGTTCCATAGAACTTCAAGACAAACTCACATCTCTGTGCCATGATAACCCCTTGTTCCAGCCCAGCCAAGAAGCCTGGACTCACTTCGTACAAACTATTAACCACAGGATAACATTTACAATTGAAACAAATAAGATATTGAGGGTTAAGGTCCTTGCTCAAGGACCCAATAACTCTGGAGTTGGTGTTGCTGGGATTTGAACTCGCACCATTCTGATCAGTAGCAGTCAACCAGGAAAAGCAGAGAGAATGCAAGTGCTCCAGGGCTGGAGATTAAAATCAGACTGGACCGCTAGAACAGCAAGTTGCAGCATGCTTCACTCATTCTCCTGCTTTCTCTTCCTCAGGGACAAAAAAATCCTCCCACTCTTTCTCAATCCTTCTTTGTAGAAAACACTAGAGGGAAAGCCCAGAGTGATAATGCCAGTAAACAGATAGCAGTTGACACTGGTACTGATCCAGAATGGGACTGTTTAAAAGTGAAACTAATTTTGTCAGGAAAGTGATTCAAGAATTGGCAGTTTGTGGAGGGAGTTGCAAAATTCTGATTAAACTTATTGTTGTCCTGATTATTGTATTGTTAACTATATTGTGGAACTGGGGTTTTCTGATGAAAACAACAACAACATCAACATTTGCAAACCACGGTTATACTTACATTACCATAAATGTCAGTCATAAACCCTATTTGGATAAGATTAGATTTAAATGACTGGGGTAAATCATTTGCAGGTGTTACATTTAGGTGATTTTATTTCTGTCCAGATCTGCTGCCATTCCTGTGTTTTACTTCTCTCTCTCTGACAGGAACAAATTACCTACACTTTTCTACTCTGACAATTTTAGTCCTGTTCAGTTAAACACCTCAGTGATTTGCAGGCTGATGCAGTGTCTGGTTTTAAGACTGCTTTTAAACATTTAACTTAGAAATTATATAATGTTATATTTTATAAATAAGCAGCTGTAAAGCTGTCATGTACATTAGATGCATTATAGATTCATTATAGTTTATAATATTATTATAGGTATTTCTGCTTTAAGGTTCCTTGCTCAGAAAACAAGCATGATCATGTACTGCACACACACACACACACACACTTAGTGCTCAAATATTAAATGAAATGTATGTTTTCACTTTTAACCATACAGGGAAACATCCAAAACATGACATGATGACAGCTTGAAATGTCGTGATGACAGTTATTTCATGCATTTCTGCACTTGACACACGTAAAAGCTGGGGAAGTAATCAAAGCAAATCATGCTCTTTTGTTGAGGTGGGGCACTTGAAGAGCTGCGCTGTCATCTTTATCCTCTTTCATGCAAAGAAAGCTAAATTAAGTCAAAGGAATCAGATGGGGGGGGGATTCTGTTGAGTTCAGGAGGTTCATTCCCTCCTCCCATTACTCATCAATTCCCAGTACACTATTCTGATTAAGATAATTCTAGTAAGTTAACCTGTCTTTCCTTTAGTCCCCCAGTTCATTATGTATAGTAAAAATGTTTAGTAAAACATCTGTGTATACTAAAATAACAACTCTGATGAATGAATAGTGATTTCTAGTTAATAAGTACTGTGGGAGATAAACCCAGAGCTACACAGAAGATAGGAGAGTGCTTGATAAACTGGTACAGTCAGCATTCTGAATCACAGATAGTAAAGTTATCCTTTGAAAATGTTCTGAAGAAAGGAGTAATGAGGAATGAAAGAAAGGCAGTGTATCTGTGATTCTTCCCTAACCGCACAGCACTGTGGCTGATAATAAGATAATAAAGATCCTTCTAATTGCTGAATAAGTGTTCTAACTCTCAACGTTCATTTAATCAGGGGTCCAACTTCCGTACTGTCAATTACCACTGTCGCTTTGAATTAACTAGATAAAGAGAGATGATGCAAAAAAAAAAAAGAAAAAAGAATAAAATGTGCTGCAATGAAATACTGGCACAGATTTTGCAGTCTAGGCTAAACTTGTTTTCACCCCATGGAGACCACAAATGACTAACCATTACAAATGACTAACCATGACTAAAATGTTGCCAAAAAGTAGAGATATTTGGCAGAACTTGTTCCCTGAGATTAGTAGCGTGGCCTGACTGGGCAGGTTAGACCGGGTAAGGTAACTGGAATTATACTCGGTGCTTGAACTTTTAGAACATGTTTAGATTCATTAGTGTTAAGAGTATACAGGGATATGATGATTTAACATTTGCTCTGGGGTGAAATTTTCATTGAATATGGTCAGTCAGGTTTTAGAAAAAAATACTGACATAAAGTAGTTTACATAAAAATATTTCTCAATGTTTCTGAACATTGTTCTGATTTTACTGTTTATACTAAACTTGATGTAAACTTGTGTCTCTTAAGTACTAGACTGGATGATGTAGAGTGAACGTGATCAATTCACACAGTATTAAAGTAAAACACTGTGAAACCTAACAAAGTTATTGGCACTGATTGGAGCTCTAACTGTAGTATCAAATTTAGGCAATCAGCACACACACATGGTAGAATAGCACAGTGGTAATGCATCTGTTGCAAAACACCAGTGCTTGATTCCCAGCTCAGGTGTGTGCTTGATTTCACTCAGGGCTGTTAAAATACACACTCAAATCATGTTGGATGTATGAAAACTAACTGTGTTAAGATTATTCAATTTAATAATGCGAAACAGTCTGGATTATGTAAATTCAATGAGCTTTTTTCACTGTACAGATGTGTGTATTCATTAAAATACCTATAGATGACTCCATTTTGGTGCAGGAACATGAGGGCAGACGTGACTTCAGCAGCATAAAAACGTGAACGGGCTTCATCAAACTTCCTCGAGCGCTGGATTTGGAACATCAGGTCTCCTCCGTTCACATATTCCATTACAAAAAAAAGCCGATCCTGTGGTGAGACAAAAGCGACAGAGAGAAGGAAGATGTAGGATTTTTTGGGAGGTGGAAGGAAGCCAGACAACCTGGGGGAAACCCACACAGACAAGAGGAGGACATACAGAAAAAATCTACAGACTACAATCCAAGAATCAGACTGAATGGGAGAGCTGTGTGCGTCACTGCTGTGCTTTCCACTACACCATCATTCTGCTCTTCTTTTTTAATGCATTTTGGGAGTATTCACACGTATGAGAGTCTCTAGGCTGACACTCTACGTCTTTACGTCTCCTCACAATATTATATGTTCATTCTAACATTAAGTTTCTCCTCGAAACATGATTTCATTGCTTATACTGAATTCAATTTAAACAGGTTTCTAAATAGTAGATTTAATTATCTACTAGTGAGACTGATCAGTTATCATAGTATTAGCGTAAACCAATTATATTATTCAATTGTGCAACAATGTCGGCACCGACAGGAACTATAACTAGAGTATTTAATTAATGTGATTAAAGGGTGTGACGAAACAGCACAGCAGTGATGTAGCTATTGCAGAATACTTACAACCTGGGATCAAATCTCAATTCAGTGACAGTTTACATCATGTTGGATTTTTGTGTTGAATTTATGTAAAAGTTACTTAATTCAACGACATGGAACTGATGTACACATTTAAATCAAGCCTATTCAATAAGCCTTGTATGTCAACATTTATACTTTGCCTCAATCATAGCAATACATTTGGTAATTCTAGCATTTATTTTCAGCTGGATAAGAGCAGGAAGATAAAAATTAGCAATATACTGTTGCTATACCAATAAATGATGCTTGTACCTGTATAATGGACAATTAATGGTCATTAAAATAAGGATAGGTTTATTAATGCACCAGTGTTGCTCTTGTGCAATGCAAAACCAATTCTTCTTCCCTACAAACACTACAAGTACAAAGGTATAATAACAATAGAGTTTTAACAGCACAGCAGGATCAGCATGCTCCTTAATTCAGTCTGATGAAGCTTCTCCTCCCAGGGGAATAAGAAAAGGAAAGGTCGGTCTTCCTGCATTCCTGTTTGCTGATGTGGGAAATGGTGGGGGAACATATACAGATATCCACTGCGCTATTTCTCATCACATGCCATTGTTGCTTTTTTTTTTCATAAGGCTTGCAATAAGGAAGGTGACACATGTATTTTACAATGTCCTTACAGTGAAACAATGCCATAGGTTTGGTGAAAGGGAGGAACCGTCTAATTTAGTAAAGTCAGAGCTGCAGCTCTGTCCTGAAATATCTTACTGACAATGAACTACGCACTCATACATCAAGGTCATACAACTTTTAAGGATGTGTGGAGAAAGGCAATACTGTTTTAGAGGAGACAGTTCTGAATATGCAGAAGATCATCTTCAGTTTATTGTGCAAAACAAAATTAACTAGTACAAGTGTGTTGCAAGAAAGGATTGCTGGGAATGATATGGAATATAATAACACAGGAGTTCTGAATGTAGCCAATACATACTTAAGTCTAAAAGCCATAAGGGTTCTTCGATTGCCTCTTTGTAGGAACTTTTGAAGGTAGAATCATATGTAGACCCATACAACAGAGTGTTTGTCTGTCATAAATAGATACAAGTGGAACTTTTGAGAAGTTAAGGATTCTTAATGACCTAAAAAACGAAAACTATACTTCTTGAGTTAAAAAGTCGATGAAAGATGAAAGAAAATGTAATGGGTGTCCATGTTTCTCAAAGTGAGACCTGTGAAGCATAGCCAGGGGCTCAGTGATGTTTTTTAATAGTGGTGAATATTACACATTTATTATAAGTCACATCTATAATCAAATGGTGTGAATGGTTTGGGGCACATTCCAAAAGGCACTTGGTTTTCTCCCACTGAGAGAGCTGAGTGAAGTAACCAAAGCTTTTTCTAAGATTAAATTATTGTTTGCTGACCCTGACAAGGGCCACAACCAATCAAAGCTTACTTATGGGCTCTGAACATCTTTCTGTTACTTTTGTTACAGTGCAGTTCATATGATACAAAATGTTTAGAATCTTGTAACACAGTGTAACTGCTTTAACTTCTGTGGCTAACAAGTGGATCCATAAATACACTATATGGCCAAAAGTATATGGACACCTGACCATCACAGCCTTTATGTGCTTGTTGGACATCCCATTCCAGAATAAATGCTCCTTTGCAGTTACAACAGCTTCCACTCTTCTGGGAAGGCTCTCCACTAGATTTCTGAGTGTGATGGTGGAGATTTGGCCTTTTAGCCACAAAAGAATTAGAGAGTTTGGGTACAAGTGCCAGGCAAGGAGTCCTGGGGTGAAGTCAGCATGCCAATTCATCCCAAATGTGTTGAGAGGGGTTAATATAATAGCTCTGTGCAGGGCTCTTGGGTTTTTTCCATTTCAGCCTTGAGAAACCATGTCATCATGATCAGGGTCATGGTGGATCCAGATCATATCCTGAGAACATTGGGAAAATTTACTTTGAATGGGGCGCCAGTCTATCGTAGGCCACCATTCACACACTCATTCACACCTAGGCGCCATTTATTATTATTACAGCCAATCTGCATAAATGCATTTTTTTAGGATGGGAGAGGAAACAGGATAACATGGAGGAAACCCTTTCAAACATGACGAGAACATTAAAAACCTCACAGACAGCAAACCTGAGCTCATGCTCAAATCCAGAGCCCTTGGGAATTGTTATATTCTAACTAAATTTGTATTTGTCACAGATACCATTATACTGTCCGCTACATGTCCACTACAAGGAATATGTCTTGTTCTTTATATAGCAAACAGTTTTAAACAGGATGCTTAGAAATTGTTTAAATGTGCCAAGAATCCTGAAGGAGGTCCACCCAATCAAATGTGAACAAACAGTCCCTGCTCCTAATTAGAAACAGACAAATAATGTCTTCCGGGTAGTGTGAGCAGCAGCAGTACAGCTCTGATTGGGAGATAGCAAAGGAGACATGGCTCAACAGATCGGAGCCTGAAGTGCACACTGTCTACGCTCTGAAACAGGATGATTAACAATACTGAGAAAAAGTGTCAAAAGTTGTGCCTCAAAAAGTGAAACTCTAAATAAAAGGGGGTGAGAATTAATATAATAATAAAGCTATAAACACTTTAGGAAGAACTATCACTTACATTCTTCCATCTTCCACATCCTATTGCAAAAGTGTAGAGGAAGCAAATTGAGGAACCAGAGCTGAAAAAACTGTAACATGGAGACAGTCTATGCGGTGGCGCCAAGGGTGCATTGAAAAAAAAAGGGAAAATAGGGAAACAAAATTGCAAAGATATTCTCACTTAAAGCAACACTGCTGAGTGGTCAGATTAAAAGCACTGTTTATTCATCTATTTGAGAAGAAGACAGATGAATGACGTGTTTAAATCCTAAACCTGTTCTTGCTTCTGCAAAAATAAATATTTTCAGAAAATCTCTTAGATACGTTATTTATTGAACTTATTTAATATAAGGTACAGTAAGCCCTGCCTCCTCTCTAGTTGCATTTATTTGGTTGCCAAATCTAACCCGTCACAATAATTTCTGCCGCCTGGGCATACTCTGAGAAAGTCAATAATGAAAAATGTGGCTAAAACAGATGAATTGTGTCGATCAGCTACCATTGTTATCATCACCGAGTGCTGGAAGCAAGTCCCACAAAACTATACAGAGTTCTAAAATACACAGTGCGCTAACACAATATAACCCATAACAGACCTGGTAAAAAAAAAAAAAAAAAAAGTGTTCAGATTTAAGACTCACCAAGAAAAGCATCAACTAACAAGAGCAGAAAGTAAATATCTAAATAACCATCACTGAGACACAGAACTACACACTTGGGGAGATGGTGAGTTTGTCTCAGTTTGGAGTTTCATAGTCGGAAATTACTTTATATTACATAATAAATATAAAAGACAAACAGAATAAATGTGTGCTAGAGTTGCTCATACTCACAAAAATGTATGATGCACAGCCTATTATGCAAAGATTCAATACTTACTCATGAGCTAGTAAATATACGTTAGCTATATTCATCATTTTCAGTCTTCTATATTTATGTAATTACTGATCAAACATTAGGTCAGTGAACACATTAAGGTTTGGGGAAACAGGCTGGAACAAGGCCGGATTAGCAATCAGCCAGCACACATAAAATGACCTCATCTTGCTTCTACTTGCGCTTTGGGTTAATGTACCTGAACTCTCACAGGCACATGAGCATGGAGAAGACTCCATCTATAGTCAGTTCTTCACTAAATATCACATTTCACATTCCACTGAAATGGAATAAAGAAACACAAGAAAAACATACATATACTCCTGTTTGACCCCTAACTTACACATCACACTTCCATCTCCTGAATCCAGTGCTGCTTTCTCTGTATTTGCATATTAAAGCCTGATTGGTTCTTATATTTTATGATGTAATAATTCTTTCCTATCACGCTTTCACACTTATCAATCACACAAATTTTCTAATTAGCTTTTCAGTTCCTCTTTTTGTTTTGTTTTTTCAAAGAATGCAGCAAAACCACTCGAGTGAGTTTTCACAAGCAAGTTTCAAAGTGTCTGCTGAACACTAAGAATTTTCTCATAAAAAATGAACAACATTTAGAATGGGTTCGAGCTTTCAACTTGAACTTGGACAGACTGGAATAGTTAGAACTGAACTATACTCACACGCTTTAACTAAGATACTAGCTGTCCATAATTACAGTAAGATTAAATGCATTTATAATATTCTCTCAGCATTATTGTAGTTGCCTAGTTTATCGTGAAAAGGTATTACAAGTATTGTTAAGCGTGTGTGTGTGTGTCTTCTTAAACCTGCCTAACATTGATCCTTCTCTTTAGCTCCAAGCTATTATGTAAGCATCATAAGCGCCATAATGCCATTAACAATTCCTCACTCCAATTGTATACCTCATCTCAACTGCCATTCCTCTACCTCCCTCCTCATCCCCTCTAATCCCCTCCTGCTTTGGCGCTTTCTCTCTCTGCACCAACATGTCTCTCTGTGGTCCTAACAGGCCCTCTTAGAACCCGCTATGTAACATTATTTACATTGCTGCGCTGTAATTATGGCTGATAAGAGTGTGGCTGTGATTCCAGTACTGATTAAGCACAGTGCATGAGGTTCATCTGAAGTTCAACCTTGATCACTTCATCTCTTTATTTTCCTCTCTCTGCTTTCTTTTTTCTAGGTCTCCTTTGCTATTCTTGTACTCTAACACATGCTCTGTTTCATGGCTTTTGCTCAAAATGAAGAGACTGAAATGATTAACTATTATACAAACTGTGTATGAACATTACATAACATCAACTTCATGAACAATCAGAAAAAAAAAATCATTCTCATGCTGAATTTTACCTCTTAACGCAATCTGAACCATTTGCTTCAAAACTCTAGCATCACTCTAAACTACTGACTGTAAAGTCTGCTGACAAATAATGCCAGAAACATGCCTCCTTTCCTTCCTGCTGAGGAATGAGTCTGAGTCTACATCGCCCTCTTCTGGTAGCATTCTACCTGTGTTTCAGCAGAATAAAAGCAACTAAGACGGTTTTCACCAAGTTTTGAATAATATTATTCATAAAAAATGTGGATAAGGTTTCATTCTGCTGCTACCATAATATTATCCATAAAAACAAAAAATAATGCTCATGATGTTTTATGTTGGTGGTCTATTTTATTCAAAAAATTAAAGGAGGAGTTCACTTCCAAAACAAAAATCGACAAATCATCCAATCACCCCCTTTGTCATCCAAGATGTTCATGTCTTTCTTTCTTCAGTCGTTAATAAATTATGTTTTCTGAGAAAAACATTTCAGAATTTTTCTCCATATAGTAGACTTCAGTGGTGCCCGCGTGCTTGACCTTCCAAAATGCAGTTTAAATGCAGCTTCAAAGAGCTCTAAACGATCCCAGCCAAGGAAGAAGGGTCTAATCTAGCAAAACAATTGGTCGTTTTTCTTAGAAAAATTTAAAAAATGTATACTTTTTAACCACAAAAACTCATTTTGCACTAGCTTTGGGAAGCACGTCTGCGACGCTACGTACTGCGTAATAACGTCGAAAGGTCACGTGTGACGTAGGCGGAGCTACAGACCCAGTGTTTACAAAGCGAAGGTGCAAAAACCAAGGAAGTCAAACGCACTTTACTAACAAAAAGGTACATATAACTTTGTGTCATTTCACATACAACTACTTTGGAGTGGTCCTCCTTCTCCAAACTAGTAGTACATAGCATTGCGGATGCAGATCCCAGAGCTCGTGCTGGACGAGCTTTGGTGGTTAAAAAGTATACAATTTTTAATTTTTCTATGAAAATGGCTGATCGTTTTGCTAGAAAAGACCCTTTTTCCTCAGCTGAGATCGTTTAAAGCCCTCTGCATTTTGGAAGTTCAAACTCGGGGGCACCATTGAAGTCCACTATATGGAGAATGGGGTGAGTAAATTATTTGTAAATTTTTATTTGTAAACATTTCATTTTTATTTATTTGTAAATTCTGGAAGTGAGTTCCTCTTTTAAGTGTCATTTTAATATTAGACTTTAATGCCATTCCATAGCTCTTTAATAGTTTATTTGCAACCCAAAATATGAATTTAATGGTCACGTATTGTGGGTAAAAAAAACCTTTTTTTTTTAAAGCTCTTGTACATTTTTATGAATATGTAAACCCATAAATATGAATTCTTTCGACAAGTGTTTAACACACCGTAACTGAGTACAAATTCCTTTGGTGCCTTGTATTTTGAAAATCAGCGTCTCGTCTTAATATGTGGTAATTTGCATTGCTGTGGGAACTCTTTTATCATATGGCATATGATATAGTAGGTATGGTATACACACACACACACACACATTGTGTAGTAGGTGATTTAAGTATAGTAGGTTATTTTGATGGAAGGCAATCGAATCTGCTTTGAAAGTTGTGTCTGAATGCAACCACAAGAGAGGATTTCACAAAATCCCACAATATTCACATGTAAATGCAGAGAAGTCTTTGTCCTGATTGGTAGGATTCTGGCACATTCATTCATTTTTTCCCCCATTTCCAGAGCCTGGGCCCACAGATATTCCATTGTAAATATTATTATACTATAAATTATTGATATTTGCCAGAATATGTGCAGAACTTCTCTACCTGGTACAATGTGTGTGTTCTGACTTTAAATGTGACATGGACACATTCTGGTTAAAAGAGCTGGATGTGGGTTTACTAGTGTTTACCTTGGTTTGGAAGCAGCAGAAAAGCTGGGTCAGGTAAGGGTGTTTTCTGGCCAGAGCGAGGATGCGTTTCTCAGTCAGGGTGCAGTCGACATCATCGTCCTGCAGGATGACATCTTTCTTCAACACCTTCACAGCATACACCTCATCCGTGCCTCTCAGTTCAGCTAGCATCACCTGGAAGGAGATGATAGAAATGGGCATTATATTCATTTTACACATTTGATCATATGACACACTTATTATTATTTTTATGCACTGATTTTAAAACAAACCCTGTTTAAATCTGTAAGTGAAATAAGCATCTTATACAGTGTTTATTTTAGCTACAGCTAGAACCATCTGCACTGTAAAGCCATTATTTAAAAAAAAAATAAAAAAATTTTTGGTCCTTTTTTTGTTGGTCCTTTATAATAAAATAAGTACTACAAATCAAGCACAGCAATTTTTTAAAGCATGTCATATTTTTGTAACTATATGATTTAAATATTGATTTTACAGTCCCATATATACTCACATTCAAAGCTCTTATACACAATAATGTGCTATATAACTGCAATATTATCTTGAATATCTTGCAGGCATGTAATCATGAGTCTGTTGCACAGTATAAGAAAAAAGCTATCTACATTTTCTTTTGCACTAGGTACAGTACATGATGCAGTACATAATGACAACATATATTTTCCCACCTTCCCAAAGCTGCCTTTGCCCAGCACATAACTTCCTAAAGCTGCCTTTGCCCAGCACATAACTTTGCAGTACATAATGACAACATATATTTTTCCCACCTTCCCAAAGCTGCCTTTGCCCAGCACTTTGATAAAGGAAAAGTGATCAAGGCTCATCCTCTTCGACTGAACACTCTTCACATCTCCATTCTCATGGCCCTCATTCTCTGTGCCCTGGAGAACAGTGGCCATGGAGGAAGAGGACGAGGAAGACTTGTGCTCTTGACCAAATGACAAAGCCTTACGTATGCTTTCAAGCTCTGCCAGTTCTGAGAGAGAATGAAAGAAAACAGTTCTGCGCCTGAATGAATTATGTCAGTGAAATGCTGTACGCTGTTCCCATACAAATGTTTTAGGATATTTTTAAAGCACGTAAGATAAATTATAAAATTTAAAAAAATAATAATGTAAAAGCAGCTATTCACATTTAATTGAATTCAATTAAAAGTTTAACAATTTATCTTTGCCAATATGTATTATATATTTATAAAATATAATTATATATTTATTACAATAGTGCATGGTTATGGAAGTAGTCATGGACAGACTAAAATATTTAGTTACTACATTATTTATATTATTTCATTATTTATAATATTTACATTATATTATTTATATTTTCATATTTATTTAAAAAAAAAATTGACTTTCAAATATCTGTTACTTCAAATCACACTTCCTTTTATTTATAAATTTGCATTTAAACCAGTGGACTAAAATCTCAATGGGGTCACAGAGAAAGTGAGTGTGAGAATAAGCTGTTCTTTACCCTGTTCACAAGGTGATGTCGGAGCTGATTTGCAGCGATCCAATTCTTCTGATGAGGTTGGCTCTGAGGTCGCTGGCTGGGCATCCTGCCCTGGAGTCAACTGCATACAGAATAGAAACATCACATTCCTCACTTCCTCGAGTGAATTTAGTGTCATTACTGTCTTTCTCTAATCCATCAATCTTCCTTGTAATTATTTTTACCATCACATGCTGTCACTCCGAATTAGAATTAGGCTCATGTTTATTTAGGAAGTTTGTAGACACTCACTGAGCACTTTATTACAATATAGGAACACCTGCAGGCCTGCTGATTCATATAGTTATCTAATCAGCCATTTGTGTGACTTTGCAATGCATAAAATCATGCAGATACTGTACATGCCAGCAGTTGTGGGTAATGTTCACATCAAGCATCCAAATACAGAAAAAAAATGTGATCTCAGTGTTTTTGATTGTGGCATGATTGTTGGTGCCAGACAGGCTGAATAGGTATTTCTATAACTTCTGATCTCCTGACATTTTCACACACAACAGTGTCTAGAGTTTACTCAAAATGGTGCAATTAAGAAAAAATATCCAGTGTGCATCAGTTCTGCAGACAAAAACATTTTTGATGAGAGTGGTCCACAGAGAATGGCCAGAGTGGTTCAAGAGCTGACAGAAAAGTTACAGAAAACTCATCTCAAAATGTGCAACACATAGAACCTTGAAGCAGCAGAACACACACCAGGTTTAACGTCTGTCAGTGGAGAACAGAAAGCTGAGGCTGCAGTGAGGACAGGCTCACTGAAACCGCTCAGTTGAAGACTAGAAGAATGTAACCTGGTCTGATGAATCTCACTTTCAGCTGAGGCACACAGATGGTAGGGTCAGATTTTGGCACCAAAAGCAAAAATCCATGGACTCAACCTGCTTTGTGTGAACAGGCCATGCTGGTAGAGGTGGTGTAAAGCTATGGGGAATGTTTAGTCCTCACACTCAGGGCTTGTTAATATCAATAAATCATTGCTTGAATGCTGCTGTATATTTCAGTATTGTTGTTCACCATGTGTATCCCTTCACGGCCACAATTTACACATCTTCTAATGGCTTCATACAGCATGATAATGCACCATGTCACAAAGCAAACGTTGTCTCAAACTGGTTCCTTAAACATTACAATGAGTTTGGTGATCTTCAGCAGCCTTCCCAGTCTTCCCTAGATCTGAACACCATTAAAAAGTGCTAGAACAGGAGATGCACAGCATGAAAGTGCACCTGAAAAATCTGCAAGAACTGTTGACATAGACCAGAATTTCCAACACCTTGTGGAATGCTTGCCTTGAAGAACTGATGCTGTTTTGAGAGCAAAGGCAGCCCGTTCCTTGTATTTGTATAGTGTTCCTAATAAAATGCTCAGTGAGTCTGGTTTATTATAGTATTTTCATGCTTTTACAGCTCGAGTTATATTTACCTTTTTCCTGCGCTGGGTGCTGTTAGAGATCTTGTCTGGTGTCACTCCGAGATCGGACAAAACCTTCGCGATCCCTCTCGCATCCACCCCACAGTTAGGAGCTACATTAGTCTCACAACGCCGGTGAACGTTCATTTTGCAAACTGAAACACAGGCAGACAGAGAAACAGGGAGAAATTGTCAGAGGAAAATCACTCAAGAGCCTCTCAGCAGTTGTGAATCTCCAACATAAATGTTTTAATTCACCTCAAGCACCTCAAGGCTTGTAGCTCAATCACTGATTGATCACTTCACCTAATTACAACCTAATGACTGAATTAGGTTTAACAGGATGAAGATCCTCCACCAGGGGGCACTATTACTCAAATAAAGTTTGAATACATGACGGCTGAAGGGGAAGGACCTGACGAGAGCTGACTCTGGTTAGATCTAACAATTGTATGAATATTTGCACAATATATTGTACAAGAATTAAGTTAACAAATATTATTTAAAAATGTCAGTAGTAATTGTTCACTCCTAGTGTATATATGCTAAAAGTATTCATAATGTATGTTCCTGAATCATACTGTATGTGAATATAATATGCATAAAACACCAACCATTTACTGTACTCATTATGCAAATGCCTACAGCCAGGAACACTGTACATATTAGAGACACACAGCTGTTTGAAATACCTAACAGCCAGAAATACCTAACAGCTTCCTGAATCACATTCATTCAGTTTCAAGTGTGAAGAAAAAAACCTTCTTCTCACACTGAAGAAAAGAAGAACAACTTCTTCATTTGATCCAGGAAAGGCTTCAGTGATCTCATCTATATTCATCCCAGACCAGCATATTTCAGAGATGATCGTATGCACACATAATCAATGACGTCAACAATGTGTCCTTCTTTCAAGAACAATTAAAATAGTGAAATATTATTTGAAATAGTGAAACATGATTAAAATAGTTTATGTTTTTTTTAGAACTGTAATAATCATATACTTTCAAAGATACGCTAAAAATCCGATTCAAATTGCCATGCGATGCCATGTTTCAAGTTCCATGTTTAAATCTTTTCAATTCCAGCCCTAAAATAGACTCTGCCTCCAGTCAAAACAGGGCCCAGCTCTGAACTAATGGGGTGTACATAGTTGTATTACAGTGGGGGTTCAGATTTAAGTGAAATGTTCTCTATGTTTTTCTTGCATTATTAGTTGCCCTAAAAACAACAGAAGGCTTGTGTTGCACCTTCAGCATAAACCATTCGTAACACAGCCTTAAAAACCTTACATTTGAAAAAGGAGGGATTTGATTAATAATCAAACTCTAAACGACATTAATAATCAAACATACTAAAGGATGTTAATTATTTGTTGGAGAAGGTCTACTAGTTTCCAGTGTGTGGTAGGGGAAAGGTGTGCAAAGAGGGTTACAATGACATTTACAATGAGGTACCTTTGCACTGCAGCCCTTGCCGCATCAGCCCCCAAAGTAAAGAGCCGCAGTGATCGCAGAAGGTCGGTACTTTATAATTGTGAATGCTGAACTTGTGAGGCATGTTTACACTGAAGCGCTGAGAGCCAACCTGTGTACAGAAATGACATCCATTACACTCTCTGTTCATTTATTCTGCAAAAAAAATTATATATATTGTATGTATCTGACAATAAACATCTATGAAATTAGAGTAAAGACTGACCTCTTCTGGAGTGTCATCCTGCTTCTTTAGCCCAGGACACTTTGTGATGATGAGCTCGTGACATCTTTTATGGACTACACAGGTACACACTGTAAACAAAAAAAGGTTTACATAAAATCCACTTTCAGAGCGTTAAAGTAAAGGTCTGTGCTCTGCTACAAGAATACTGATTATATTGCTACTAAATACTGGTGTGTCTTGTATTGCTCTAAAAGAAAAAGGGCTAAAAAAAATCTAAGCACTCAAGTAAAGGTGAAAGGTTCCAACCTTGACACTGGTATCCCTGTTTTCCTAATACACCCCTGCAAATGAACACAGAAAACACATGTTAGCCTAATCAGATATCATGCTCTGTCAACATGTATACACGTCTGAATTTTCCACAGCACAGAATCACAGTCATGAAGGTGTACAGCCTGCTGTGAGCAGCAGAGGACACCGTTTGCTAAAAAAAAATAAGGCAAAAAAAAAAAAAAACCATCACACCATGTTTACTGATGGCGAAAAAAAGACAACATTGTGTTGTGACACAGACATGCTGTTGTTTGGTGTCACACAGGCACACAGTTATGCAAATTGACTAACTGTATGGCCTTGAGACCAGAAAAAGAACCAAAGAGCAGAGGAGTAAAAATACCCACAGCTGTCTGCTCGCTCCATCAGCACATCTTATTGTGTCCCAGAGAGACTTGCTTAAATAAGATATCTATATTATATCAATCTATTATACACTATATGTAATAGAGTATAGAGGGTAAATTCAATAGAGGATAAAGGTTTATTAAGCGCTTCTTTGATTGCATCATCTGTTGTGCCTCTTGATAAAGCTTTTCATACCTGACATAGTTAACCCTGGGTCTGGGTCATTCTAAATCCTGGCTTAAACAGAACCTGGGATATCTTTTTCCATGTTTCATGCTGCTCATACTTGAGGCTTAACAATTAACCCTGAGTATTCATAATCTCATGTTTCACTCTGTACATTCCTAAACCCTGGGTTAACATTCTTATTTGCATCTTTGCTGTGTCAGCAGTCAAGTCTGGATAAATCCAGCACACAACCACATTAAATAATGTCTTTTTTCACTGATGGCAAATCTCACAATTTCACAACAGTAAGAAAACATGATATTCTGTAGATATTATTATTTTCCCCAGCTTTCCAATCCTTTTGGTCTTTTTTTAAGTTTGCTGTAGTTGACCAGGCTTTCACTGAACTTCCGACTTCCGCTAATTTTTCAGTGTCAGGTATTTCCCCCTCGCTAGGGCGCGTACTTCAGTGATGTTCAGCGTTTTGCCGACTGACCCTACCCGCCGAGTTGTTTTTGTTAAGTGTTTCTAAGTCCTGGTTATTATGTGATATGAGGCACATGCTGTTCAATTTCTCATGCTAAGCTTCAAGCCATAACGTTCTAACACCACATCTTTTCACACCGCAACATGTCTGGCACCATAATCTCAGGTTAACGCTGCAAAAGTGCTTCAGAGCAGAGTTTCATAACCCTTGATAAAAAGCAGTGCTAACTTACAAATGTGAAATGTTCCTCTACCTTAGGCTAAAGCCAGGGTTTTAAAACAATGATAACTCAGGGTTAAATGCAGTGTGTTATTAAATATTAAATCAAATGATATAATATACTGTAAATACTGTTTCCATCACCTTTATCAGCCTTATATTTAGCAGAAAGTTGTTCAGATTTATTGACACAAAAACAATTTTTTTTTAATCTATCATGTTTTGTATTTCATGCCAGTTGACTCAAGTTGCCTGGCTTCTAAGGAGGTAAACAGGTAAATAGTAGATTTTGCATAATGCTGTCCTTCTGTTAGCTGTTATTCATTTGGCTAGAAGGTATCATAATATGCTGTTTACATGACCAGTTAAGTAAACAGATAATGGCAATAAATATTAGTGTAAATATGAATACAGTCAGGGAGTCAGAGAGAGAGAGAGAGAGAGAGAGAGAGAGAAATCTTACAAATCTTACCAGATGAAGTCACGACAGTGGGAGCAGTAGGTTGGCTGTCTCAGGTAAGTGGCCATAAATTTGTGTCCGTTCACCTGATGGACACGTCTGCGCACTGCCCCTTGACGCTTACGGGGTCGCATGCGCTCACGGAACACTCGCTCTTCATTTTCCGCAGATGCAGCAGCTGTCAGACACAGAGTGACACAAATGTGAAATTACTCAAGAATTAAAACAATGACACATCTACATTATAGTAACACCGCATTACAAACACAGAGCTTACAGAATGTTTTATATAGGATTTACTTAATGAGCTGTAAAGATATCAGTGATGTTTAAATGACAACATGGTTTGTAATATTTGACAAAAATCTCATGTTATAAACAAAAATAACTCTGTGGAGCCACAGGCTAAATAAAATTACAACAGCAACAACTGACTATAACTTTAAAGCATCTTTATATTCTATGAATCATCACCATGCAAAAGTGCAATGTCTGGGTCAATTTCTACACCAGATTGACTCTTACATCTGACCACTCACACTCATACACACTCTCTCACAAGCAGAGTGAAACATCTCCAGCTGTAAACTGCACAGGGGAAACACACCCACATAGGCTGTGCCGAATTATCCCTCTTTAAAATGGAGTTTCTCAAGCCCACTGTCTGAGGTCACTTAAGGCAGCAGAGGATCAGAACAAACACATCTTTCATTCCTCCACCTAATTGCTCTCCTGAAGGTTGTACACGGTGTGTGTGTGTGTAAGAGAGAGAGGGGGACAGAGAGAGAGAAAGAGAGAGAGAAAGAGAAACAGAGAGACAGAGAGAGAGTGAGAGAGAGAGACCTGAGGCCTGAGAGCACCTGACCCAGCATGTGCTCTGCTCAGCCATGTGCCTTAACACAAGTCAAATCACAAAGCCTGAGGGACATCACAATGCATGGAGAACCGCATTGACTGGGCTGACTTCTCTATGTGTGTGTGTGTGTGTGTGTGTGCGCATTTACATTCAATTTACACATTTACACATGCACATTTACACCACACATTAAATCAATTTGGTGCAAAGAAGAGTTTGCTTAAAATAACAATCCAGTTTCACTTTAGTCAATGAGCTGTTGCATCTTTTTCTTTTTGTGGTTTGAAGCTAGGGTTAGACTCCTACAGAAACATTTCAGGCCATGGCTGAATCACATAAAAAATTTTTCAACCTGATTAAAGTCCAGTGTGTATTAAGTGTAGATTAAATCTGATTATTTATTGGCCTGTATGTGGATTAGTCTAATATTAATCATCGTTGTGCTGTGCTATCATTAATGAATGTTGGAGTTTATTCACTTTCTTATTAGCAACATTCGTGATTGGACAGAATTGTCTCAGGCCGCAGTCATGTTTGGATTTGATGTTCTGACTGTGGGATGGAGTGGATTCAAACTGAAAGTATTCTGGCCCCTGGTTGTTCAGCTCTGATTAAAATTATACTCTGTGTGTGTGTGTGTGTATGAGTCTGTGTAGATGTTATAGTATGAACTGTGGATGAACAATTCTCCCATATACTACAAAGCTCCTTGGAATGGGGATTCATAATGTGTTTGCTCTCACTTTAACTACTTATACAAACATATGCACTACCAAGTCAAGTATGGCCTCTTTATCTGATTCATGTCAGTGATCTGTTGGAATGTGCTTCATATTTGCATATGTGTTGTTGGGTATTTTGCAGCAAGGATAGCTGCTGGGGTGGAGAGGACTCCTAGGCGGGATAGATGTGGTTACATAATGCTTTATCTGATTAGAGAGCAGACTGTAACAGAGTGCAGGAAAACAAACCACGCTTTAACAAAAGGAAACATACATAGTAGAGTTAAGCAGCCAACAAGTGCTTAGAATTTATAGGAAGCTAACAATGTATACATACTTATGTATTCCAGGTAATTATGATGATCATTTAATTTCTATAATTGTCCTATTTTACACTAAAATACACAAAAAACATTTGACTTATACAGTGTGTGTGTGTTGGGAGGCTAATCTGTGACTGTTAAGATGTATGCTTCTGTGTCTTTTTTTTTCTTTGACCTCCAGATGTTCCTCCGGATGTACACCCATGGCTGTACGGTAAAAATGAAACCCCCAACCACTCAATGTTTTTACTATGAAACAAGTCTCAGACACACAGACACAAATCACACACACACACACACACATGCAACTTGTAGACACGTGTACATAAATGAAAGCATGACAGCATTCAGCAGGTGGAATACAAAAAAAATTGTCCAAACAAACTGGTTCACTTAAATTGAGTTTCCAAATGCACAACATAGTGAAGTGTTCAATCTCTGCATAAGGAACAATACAACAAGCTTTGCCCAAGATGGAAAACTGGCATTCCAATAAAGCACGATGTAACCAATTTTAGTGGAACCGTATTTTTTCAAATAATCAATGACATTCCAAGTGCTTACTCCACACCTTAAAAATGCTCAAACGTCTGACAGCATAGACTTCTAAACATTAAGTGTAACCTCAAAACAGTGCAGTTTCTCCACAACCAGCACTATCTTACTGCTTAACATCTACATGTTTTAACTGGCACACAAGATCAGAATTACAACTCACACCTTCTTACAGCTTTTTTTTATTACTTTAGCCAACTTAATGCTTCTTTTTTGGAACGGTAAAAAACAGAATCCACATTTCTGAAGCACCTAAATACAGTCAGACCATCTCCCCTTGTCCCTGTCCTCATAATCCCTCATGCCTTCTCATCCTCACCCCTCAGTTTAAAGTTTTTAAGTCTCACTCTTGTCTCTGTAAATTTTCTCCCTTGTCCTGCTCTCTGTCAGCGTGGAGTGGAGGATGAATGGTGCAGGAGGTTGAGCTTATGAGAGGGCAGGCCGAGTGGAACAGAGGGCCATGTTCGCCCACTGCCAGACAGCCAGAGGACAACAATTCAACGCCAACACCACTTCAGCCCCAGACAAACCATAAACAGGCAACACAAGCACACTCCAAGCCAGCCACGGTTCAGCCACACATCAATGAAAACAGTATTAATCAGAGTGAAAGAGAGTGAGAAAAATCACACATCTGCTGGAAACACAATACACATATTATAGCTGGAGGTCAATCAATTACACTACAGCTGAAATTTATCAAACAGAGACTGATTCATATTACAGAGCATAAATGTTCACACGTTATTAAATATATGAGTGAAATTATGATAGGAAAAAGCAAAAACGTCATGGCACAGTGGTATACTGGTTTGAGCTCTGGACTAATACACATCTCACTGCTTAACAATGTGTTCAGGAGTATATGGCATATTCAGTGGAATTTAATGTTACCAACAACATATACAGCATGTTGTCAATACATGACATCAATCAATACATGTTTTGTCTGTAGAGATCATTAGGTTTGCACTGAAGCTACAGGCTTAACGTAGCAAACACATAATGGAAGTCTGTCTCACCCTAAAAATCCATTCCCAAATCCCCATATACTTGTACACCAAAGACGTTCAATATTCACGCATTCAAGTTCAGACAGGATCTATGAGATCACGTGTTTTGAGGTGGAACCTAGTGGACATTCAGACGTTCTTTGACATAGTGATGTTATGTTCATGTTTATAGATCACAGTAGGTCACTCTGGGTGTTAAGCCACAAAAGCATGTCTCAGTCAGTAATCATATAATTGGATTAAAGTTCACACGTGTGCATTAGATCTCTGTATAATTACACACCTGTTCTTAAAAAGGCATTGATTTTGTTAGTGAACATACCTAAACACACAGGATCCTGAAGACCTAGGAGCGATTACAAAAGAGCCCTTAACAAAACTCTGGAAAATAAATTAATTAATTAAAAAAATATAAAATGGAAATATGGCCCAACAATGATGTCAGTGACCAGGAAAAGTAGGGATTATTAAGAGTGGTCAAAGGTAAGTCTTAACATGATGCTACCACCACCATGCTTCACTGTAGTGCATGGTGGTCTAAGATTTCTTGCTTTTTCCTTATCAGACCAAAGAAATTTACCACTAAAATCGATTCCGAATAACAATACTGAAGAACTGAATGCAGTTTGATTCCTGATTCATTCTAATGGTCTACTTCTGCTGGGAGCTTTCTGCACTTCCAACTCACCTTCTGCTATCACAGATGGTTCCACATGGATACCTTAACGATTTGCACGTTCTCACTCATGCTTCACTGGACAGTCTCATCTAGGTACTTTAGATTTGTACCTAAAAACTGTTGCTGTAATCATCAGTCATCCCAGGATTTTATTTACAATATACTCATAATCAACATCCTCGTAACAAAAATTAACTGTTGTTTGCGTTTAGTCTTCAACAGTGATTTATTTATTCAGTAAGGATTTATAATCTATAGAAATGAGTCCATATGAGATGCAAGGTTTGTCCTTGGTCTTTTGCTTGCTCATTATGGATCTAAATGACATCAAGATTTCTGTGAATCTGCTTTTGTGACAATGTCTACTATAATTAACACTATACACACAGAATTGGACTGAATATTTACAAAGGGAATTTGAGTATGATTATGTTTTAGTAATTGTGACCTAAAAATCCGAAGAAGCAAGACTCCACACATTTTGGGTACTGGGCACATTGTGTAAAAACATGATATTCTTTGATCATGTCAGTGAGAGCTATGAAGCCCCACTTCATTTGTCTTCCTTAGAATAAGAGTGACAAGAAAAAAAAAACAGACTTGGAGAAGGGGACAGAGATTTATTCTTCAATCTCGATTTCTATTCCCTCAGAAACACACTGAAAGCTGGCTGAGGATGAATTCAGGGATATGATGGACATGCTGTGTCTAGAAGAGATGTTATCTAACAAGCCATCTGGCAAATATCACTCTCACTTGATCTCTTTCAACATATTACAGCAGAGAAGAACTACTCCACTGTGCAGAAATACTACATTTGCAAAAACAATTTTCATGAATACACAATAAAGCACTGTGCACTCTAACTGAATTTTAAAGGTGCTATAAGCATGCTGAAAACAGACTGTAAACAGATGAGAACCTCGGATCAATCCCGTTTACATGCATGTCTCTCATCCCTTGGCCTCTTTCTCTCTTTTCCTCTCCAGACCTTGTTCTCGCCTTTTTTTCCATCCCTGGAAACCTGTGAGCTCACAGGCTGGTTTCCATGACGACCCCCGCAATCTAAACGATCGGAGCGCCAGGGCTGCCCTGCTGTACAAACACGAGGAGAGAGTGGAAAAGACCCCGAACACACTCGTGCACCGATCGATTCAACCATGACGGAGATAGCAGTGAGGATCTGAGCGGAGAGGAGGCAAACAGAGAAAGGAATGATGGGAAAAGATTAGGCTTAAAACAGAGAGAGTGAGTGAGAGAGAGAGTGAGCGAGAGAAAGAGTGAGTATGTCTAAAAATAGACCTCTCGCTCCACCACTCCGGAGCCGCATGCGTTTGCATGGTAATTGGTGATGGGCTGCACACATTAAAAATGAGTTAAGCCTCAGAGAAAGTTTAGGTGAGACCAGAAGAGGAGTTGGATGGGCACAGCATATATAACGAGGAAAGAGAGAGCAGCAACTGGGGAGGTTTTGGCTGAAGCGATGACTTAATATCTCATCTTCAGTGTTCAGTGTGTGTACTGAAGCTGCAAAAAAGCTTTGGCTAAAAGCTGTGTGTGTGTGTGTTTTAAAAATATATATTATATCTAATACCGAACGGACTAATATTAGCTGTAATGTTGATATTATATATTATCACAGTCAGCTCTAAAATTATTGGCACCCTTAATGAGAGATTTAGTAAGAAAATGAAAGCTCTAAAAAATATAGGGAAAATATAATATATATACGAGTCTTCTCCTGGAGAGAAAGAAAAACAGCACTGAGACTTCTTCTAAACAAATTTGTAGAAGATATTTCCACCTTTATATTCTTACACACAAACATGTGGTGGGTCCAGACAAGTTTCAATTGCGATCAAATCTGAAGAGTGAATTAGTCAATGCAAAACTATTCATTTTTTCATCTGTGCTACATGATTTTTATAACGCAAGGAAACAGAACAAAAGCAGATTTCCTGGAAACACTTTAAAATAAGGTAAACTAGTTTTTTTTCAAGGTTTTTGCTCACCTTTTTTGTTTGTGCACTGGTATAAAATGTTCTTTAGGAGTTGCAATAATCTTTCCAAATATGTGCTTGACATAAAATGTTATCTTAAAATGAACAATAATTATGAGAATTCTTTTTGCTGCTGGAAAAGTAAGCAGTTTTTAGCAGGTGTTCAAATGTTTACTTTAAATAATTGCGTGTAATATTTGTTTTACTCAGCTATTTCGTCTACCCTTTGATAGGTGTCAAACGAGCTAGGTAAAATTATCTCTTTAGAAATACATAGACACAGAGGTATGTCATTTTCCAATCGATGCTCAGCAGCACACGTAGAGTCTGCACGTCCCTAGGATTCCAGTTGAGTGTGCGTGTATCTGTGTCCGATAATCCATAGCTTAGTCTCATTTGCTATTTTGAGACACGTAAACCCAGGTCAGCCGATATAATGAACCCAACAGAAATATTTCTATTCATGCACATATACATGCATGCACCACACACATACAGACAGATACAAGAAAGAGGCACATCACTAGTGCAGTAAGTTCCCCAGTTAGCGTTAATTAACGTAATCTTTTCTTTGCTCTAGTTAGTGGCAGGTGAGTAATTTGGGTCTATATATAAAAGCAACAACATGAACATGGAGTGTGTGACGAACTCTTCTCACGTCACACTTTCAGAGCATCTTCTTTATCCTTCCTGTATGGATATGTGTGTAACTGGGATTAGTGATTCCCTCAAACACACACATTTAGGTTTAAAATTAATCAGTGACGCGAAATGCTTGTTTTAGCACCATGACAGAAGGACAGATAGCTTAAATAGCCCTCAAGTGTCATCAGTGATGATCAGGAATAGACTGATTCAGAAAGCCCGGATGAGTTGCACTGAGTGGATCTACTTTTATTAACTTCAATACATCCCCTAAGGATGCAACATACAGGACCCATCATCTTCAATTTTAGCTCACTGTGTATGAAATTCAGTTTTTCTATGAAAGGTTTTTTGGCAGTATAGAGGAAGATGAGTCTGCTCCAAATGGGACTCATTCCAAATCTAATAATTACATGGAGTCTGTCTTGGCATAGGGCTTGTAGAGTCAGCAGAGCTTTGAAAGGAGATAAAATTTTTATCTTCGGGACTGAACTACTGTTGAGCAGGACAGGGCCAAGCAGGTGGGATTATGGGTAATGGTGCAGGGATTGTGGGGAGCTGCAGTGTGAGCTATTCAGGACTGCATAGCTTGAGGCATTACTGAAAATAGCTCAGCTTCCCCCTCACAGCGTTGGAGAGTTTCTCTTGTGTAAATGTGTGTGTGTGTGTGTCATTGATTGGTCTGTCTGTGGAAAAAGAAAAAGATTATCTGTTTCTCTTTTCTATACTGCCACAAGGACATCTGTCCACTTTCATAGTCATGGGAGCAGGTACAAGGTCATGTTGGGGTCATCACTGGGGAAAGAATCTGTTAAAGTTGGATATGTCTCTTTCCATATCGGCTTCTACAGGTGTAACTGAACAGAAAGGAGTTTTGTGTGACTTGATGCTAGGAAAACTGATACGGCAATTAATCAGGACATGACCTAGAACGAACTCAAGGAAATTGTAAGCAAGATGTCCTGATGACTGTTTATCATGCAGTGTTCTGACACCTACTGAGGCAGCTGATTTCTAACATTAACACATCAAAAGGGTGAAAACATAAAGTCCACAAGGAAGAACAGCAGAAATGTCTGGAAATTGCAGGGTTTTTAAAAATGGCAGAGCTATATGCCAAGGCCAAATATTATTTTATAAATTAATGACTAAGCTGTCCTGCAGGATGCAGTGTTTTATCAGCAAAAAGTAAGCAAAGAGAAGATGTAGGTAAATACATTCAAAACAGTCTTAAAAATATACATTTCACAGATTCCTTTTTGTTATACATCACATCCTTATACATCACAACTGGACTTTCACTGCTCATTTAGTCACAATGTCTTTGGTAGAAGGCTGAAAGTTTGAATGATTTCAATGACAGCCTGAAAATTACAATGTTGGTAATGTCTCAGATTTTCAGATTTTTAATTTCTGGGAAAGATGTATACATTTACTTTTATGCTGGGTTAGGGTTAGGGTTAGTCATGAAGTGATTAAGCATGAAAACAAGCCAGAGTTGAAATGCTGTGGGAAATGATGCACCAAAACTCCTGGAGGATTACAGAGAAACTCTGCTAAGAAAGAAGAACTTGTCAGCCATTTGTGCAGAAAGCAAACAATTTTCTTTGAATGAAAGGCACTATGAGATGTCAAATTTATCATTAAATCAAAAGCAGACTCTAAAAACATGATGTGTACTGGTAAATGTGAGCGCATGCATCCAGGTAAAACACCACTTGAAGGCTATGAGGTTGAATGAGGCCCAAAATGGTAATGGTATCCAGCCTGGCAAAGCACTGCGCTCTCGGTCGATGGTGCAAATCAACCAGAAATCAATGAGCATGCGAATGAACAGAGTCACACTGCAGTGGGCTTCCTGGAACAGAGGTGAGATTACGGTCCAGGCTTAGCACAGGCCTGTGCACATAAGACCATTCAAATGAGCCATGAATGATGCTGCACTTTTATTAACAGTCCATGCAAAGTGACCAGGCACTGTACACATGGTGCTGCGCCATGCCCACACATTAGCACAAAACGGCTGTTTGCAGTGAGACACAGACAAGCTAGAATTAAACAGAAATTAGTTACCAACACCACGCGGCAGGGGCCTGTGATTACAGTGTCAACCACACACCACCACCATTATCGTTTTACACACTAATCATCCATCTGTGTGTTTGTTTTTGGTGTGTGTATGTGTGTGTGTGTGTGTGTGTGTGTATGTGTGTGTGTGTGTATGTCTGTGTGTGTGTGTCTGCTAATCCTGGCAGTATCCTCTGGAATTCAAGGAGATATTATCTCAGGATGTTGGTAAACCAGCTCAGTATGTTTAGAGCCTTATCTACATTAGAGCTGTCAAAACAAATTTATATTTGAATGTTCATAATATTTCTGTGTCTGAAGGTAGAAGAAAAATATTCCATTGTTCCAGTGAGGTCCCATGTGTTCCTATTAGTTACACAACAAAATACACATTTTCTTAACTTCGTGCTGAAATTAAGTTTGGGGTAGGAAATGAGCTCTCAGTAAATTGAGGTACTTTTTTCATATTTTTTAAAAAATTTTTTAAGCTTAAATTCTTGAATTATATACAGTCATTACCAAGTTACAAAGAAAGTTATTATATCAGTAGGTAATTTCCAACATACACTTATTGGAGGCACTTTCTTTCTTTTCTTCTCTTGAGCATTTAGTACACTACATAGGTGTAAAGAACATCATTACATTAGATGTCACATAGTGAGCATTCATAGTGAATAGGAAGCCATTTGGGCCTAACTGTATGTTGGAGTGTCTAGAAATAAGTGCACACTATAAAACAGTGTTTAACATTACTGTTAATAAATAAAAACATAACATAATACATTACACTTTGTGTTAAAATTATGATATTGAGCATTTTCACTTTTACCTTCATGATATTCACAAACACAGTGTTGCATCACGTTTATGTGATTTCTTATTTAAAAAAAAAATAATACAATGCTCCGATAAGCCACTGACTGCTAGATTATTCAAACTAAAATGTTCATGTATTCATGCAAACCTGCATAATCTGTTTGGATGCTGTACAATATAAATGTGGCATTATTGTGTACGTTTATTATTGTGTAAGGTCAATTTTATATACTGCTGCCCAGCTGGATGTTCATTGCTATGTTCAGTTTAGTTCAGACTCAATCAGTGTCTGGTGAGACAATCTAGCAAATAAAGCTATGATCCTGGCTTCGGTAGCATGCACATGGTCTATATACAGTAGAGGTTTCAATGTTTCAGTGTGGAAGGAAAACTTATGATGTGAAAACTTCATTCACACAGGAACACTCTGCTCCTCAGAAAAAGAAATCCTCTCTATCGCCTAAAGCAATTCTTACAGTTCCGCAGAGAATGAAGGCTGTCTGTCACAAGGTAAGCTTTTTTTGATCTTATAAAAGAAAATATTAAGCTTCTGAAGAAAGCCAAGATGAACTGAAATGTGCACATTTGATATCCTGAAACTGATATGTGGAGGTTCATTAGACTTGCTCCAGTGCACAGGAAGCCTTTGTGTGCCAGCCTGCAGTTGAGAGCTGCAGTATTGCGTGGGAGCTCTTCAGGTTGCTCAGACGCTATGATCCTCACATTTCCGGCACCCACACACACTTTCAGAGTTTAAAAGAGTGGGATTTCCCTGCAGATAGCTGCCACTTTCTCCAACATTGTCTCCAACACACACACACACACACACAGTGCACCAGCCAGGCTGGCATTGGGAGTACCAAACCTGTTGCTCTATGTATCAATGCATATGCATATGTATCAAAAAAGTACATTATAAAACAAAACAGAGCCTTCATTAGAGGATGTTCCAAGTATGATGTAAGTCTGCTCCAATAAAGCAAAAACACAATGATGTAATATTGTCTTCCTGCTTGTAGAAATCTTCAAGTTTTTTTAATCACCTAGAATCAGCATGTACTGTATGTGTACATGTATGTTTGTATGTATATGATTTTTACCTTCACTGGAGGATCCTGACAAGTCGATGATGACATAGACTTTGCCCTCAGGCTCCAGGTCAATCTGAGGAGAGAGCACACATGGGATCAGAGATTAGAGGACTCGTACTCTGGAAAATATCACTCTAGATGATGGCTTGGGAGATTAAACCATCAAAGCACTGTGTGACATCAAAGCACTTTTCACTGCCCATTTCATAATGCCATGCATCTCATCAACCTCCGTGCTTTATGCCTATAAATCTATTAAAATCCAAATAAACAGTTTTTATGGCAATCTCTATTTTCTGCATCTATTTATTAATTTAGCAGAAAAAAAAGTTATATATTTATTCATTAACAAAAATAACACATTCACGGCTTACTGTTTTGTACTATTTTTGCACTTCTTGTTTTTTTTGCAGTCGTGATCTATTTTAGTATTGCATAACAGGATAAGTACTCCGGATTTTCTTATCATGCTACGCTGCCACACTGTCACATATTCATCATGTTCCCATATAGCTGTTTCTCTCAGTTACAGACATGCTGAGCTACAGACATTTAGCATGGAGAATGCTGATGTTTTATAAATCCACTTCAGATCATTTGCACTACCACGACGCCCACCCTGCCATCAGCACAGCATGGGGCATCTGAGCCATGAGAGGGAGAAGCTTCACACTGACAGGAAACCACTGCTTAATCTCATTATCCAGTGAGAGACAGTCAGAGAAAGAGAGTGCGAGATGAGGGGGATGGAAAGAGTGAAGAGCTCTGGCGTGTCCAATAGTTGGAGGAGGATGGGGTTGTCAGGAAGATGGCTGAATCAGGATACTTGGATGGTTCAAGTCAAAACTGTGAACAGGATTATTTCTAAATTCAGCACAATTTCCTATTTCCTATTCATCATCATCACACACACACAGAGACTTAGACACCAACACACACACACACACAATCACCCCACATTACTCGTTTCTCTGTTTTCAAACCTCATGGTACATCACAGATAATCACAGAACATTTAAACAAAGATCATCTGTCTCTGAGCATACATACTGTCCCTCTGTTCCACTAGATAGATCCTGTAATAAAGTGCTGAATCTGATTACTAAGAGTACACAACAGGGACATATGAGTGGAGCCTGAAATAATGCAGAGCAGTTGCTCAAACACAATTTTGACAGAAGTGTCAGATATTAGATGGATCGAATAGTATGGCACAACCATCTTCGGCTGTAGAATGCCGATTATCAGAAAGCTTATCTTTTCAAATGCCATTTTTTCGTTTTCATATGCCATTTTTTCGTTTTTTTTTCGTTATCATATAATATATGATTTACCAAAATATAATACTGATAGAATAATAGTTAATGAGTAAGCCATAACAAGATATTTATTTATCATAACATTGTCTTATAAAATTAGCATAAGGCTAAAGTATTGGCACGCTTTGCTTCATTTGGTTCACTTGCAACCAAACCAGCTGTGTCTTGTGCACTGGAGACCCTCAGTGATATACAGTCACTCCAGGATTTCACAGATTTTTTGTGATTGCAAACTCCTCCTAATTATTGATGAGCTTGATTTTGCCTTAATTTCTGCAAAAGCATGACATCTGGATGTAGATGAATACCAATGTAACATACATTTTAAAAGAAACCTACATGCCTGTTTTTCTGTTTGTGTGGCTTGTGCTGCTTGTGCTAATCTCCATGACCCCAAGTCCACAATCTCTAGAGAACTTACCCTGCTATCATTGTGGTAGGAAATTTATACAGGTACTCAATCAGAGAGCTTTATTTGAGTTAGCTACCACCCCATGCTGTAGCACATGGTATAGTGTGAAAGTGCTAGCTCTTTCTTTCTGTCGTTTTCTTTTTTGTATGTCATCAGCCAATCAGAACAAGCCTATGGACATACACAATTGTCAATAAGATACCCAGTGAAAACAGATACGAACTGGGGCTTATCAACATTTTATCTAGCACTTATGCTATAGCAATGAGCTATATTTACTGTTGAAAGACTGACCTAAATGCTGATGTTTAATACATCCTCTGATTTTCTTTCTGTTTTATTTATTACGTCTAATTAATTGTTTCAGCATCACACTAAAATTTCTCCAATGTTTAAACAAACTCTGCATAATTGAAAAGAGATTCTTTTTCAGAAGAAAAACATAATATGTGGTTACAAAATCTATATAAATACCGATGAATCAATGACAAATTACATCCCAAATACAGAAAACTCACAGTATGCCTTTAAGTCTCCCTGCTTCTGACAGAGAGAGAGAGAGAGAGAGAGAGAGAGAGAGAGAGAGAAAGAAAATGCCTTGCTGGAAATGTCACAGTGGAATAAGTTGAAAAACAGATTCCCAGTGAATAGCTGATGATGTCATCTAGAGCACAAGCGAGGTGATGACATGTCTATCGTCCTGTCATTCAAGCCCCTCCCCCTTCCGGTGATGTCATCAGATTCCATTCAACTGCTGTCTCTCAGAGCGAGGCTGTCTCTAAAGTTCGATGGCCACTAAATATAGCAAAGGAAGGAAAAGCTTCTGTTTGTGTGTATGCATGTGTGTGTGTGTGTGTGTGTGTCTGTGTACGTGCTCACTTGTCCCACGTGTGCAATTTTCTCTGATGATACTGTCTGTATAAATGGGGGTAAACGCTTTGCAGCTAAACAATGTTGGCAAGACACAGTCGAGATTCTCTGGCTCTGTGTGTGTGTGTGTGCGTGGGTGGGTGTGTGTCCTATTTCCCAAAGTCACTCTCATCAGAAGGTGCTGGAGTACTGTAGACTGTAGTCAATGCACTACTTGTACACACACAAACACACACACACACATACACAAGCAGAGTGCAGGCAGCAGTGTGATGCCCCAGCGATGGCCTCGCTTCACTTCACACACCCAGAAAGTGCTCCCAGCCAGGCCAAACAACTCCTGAACAACACACAGACACACACACACAGACACACATAAACAAAGCCGAGAGTCACCAGAACTCTGTCTTCCATTACTGAAAGTAACAAAGCCTGTGGCAGAGAACCAGACTCTCTCACATGCCTGGCTACTAAGACGCTGGGCATTTTAGTGTTCCTGACATTTTCATTGTTTTCTTGATGACTTCATTGCAGTTGCACTTATAATGTTTGGTACACATTTATATTAAAAATGTCATATTAAACATACTGTTTACACTAAACCATACCTGGAAGTAGTATGAAGAATGTGAACTATATAACTATTTCTAATATAGCTGTCTTTATGAAACACATGCAGTGAGGCCATTTTATTATTTCAATACAGTCCAGACATTTCATTGCACTCATTTGTTTCACAATTATAGCTAAATTATATTTTGAAATTTTTTTTTTTTCTGCTGCAGCAAGACATCATTTTTTAACTTTAATGTTATAAAATATTTTGCATATCATTCTGTGGGAGCTGTGACTGATGAGTTGTCACATAACTGCAGTTAAAAAAACACTCCATTCTGTACTACAAGGAAAAGTATTGCCTTCATTATTATAATGTTTCATTTAATCCACCTGCACTCAGCAGGACAGATTCCTCACATGTAGAAAGAAATACCTGGATAATACAGTCAGTTTGTAAACAAATGATTCCTAAATTGCATAATTGTTAGCTATGTATTTTATGTGTAAATATTTAGGGCAGTGTTTATTTTCTCATATAAGCCAGTGAAAAACAAGATGAATTAAATCGGCTTGCACATAGTCAAAAATGGGAGAGACTATTCGTGTATAAGCATGTGGGTTAATCATAAAGTAGTAGAAACATTTATTTTTTCATAGTATATACATTACAGCAAAACTCTCATCTCTGCATATCCCAGATTTTGAGCAAGGTAAGGTCAGAGATGATACAAAAAGGGCTTTCTTCAAAGGCCAACACTGGCACCTCTAATCTTCTGATCAGTAACCTAAAGCCTTATCTATTATGCCATCACTGCCCCGTGTATAAGACAATGTTCATAACACTCTCACCCTTCCTTCACCTTATTCTCTTTCTACCGTACAGATCATTACAATTGGCGCAGTTTTCTTTTGCAGCTGTTTGTTTTAGGGTGAAGCATCAAGAACTTACCTGACAACTGCTGCTGCAAAGATAAAGACTGTCCTGTGCACTTCCTAGGACTAAATCCTTTCAACACACTTACTACTGTTTGTCTTTACTCTTCTACAGCTGTACACCTTAATGATTTATAATCTCACTAGTATCCAGTGCCCCCTGGAAGAGGATTCTCTCAAGGTTTTTCCCTCATGTTGTCTCAGTGAGTTTTTCCTTGCAACTTTCACCAATCGCTTACTCACCAAAGATCTCAAGATATATCTGGATTTCTGGATTAAAGGGATATACAAATAAACATCAATTGAACTAAATTTAGTTAAATTGTATTCTGTATTATGACAAAAAATATCGAAAATAGTGACATTTCCCAACTGTTAGTCTGTCACATTTTCTAGTTTCTTACATTTGCAACTGCGGTCTTTGGTTAAAACTATATATACATATAAGTGTGTAACGATATTTGATAAGCCCCCAGGGAACAAATCTTAAAATTACTCTCTCCAGTTCCAATACCTCCAGTGTTGTTATAGTGTGGTTTTAATTTGATAATTGATGTCATTGTTCATTTATTATTCCATTGTACATAACCAACAGTTGGTCAGTGTTTCTGAACACAACCAACAATATACTGAAAACCCTGAAAACAGAAATGATGACACTAACAAAAACATATTCCACTCATTAAAACAAACCAGGGTTCAAGAGGCAAACCATCAACACTGAGCATGCAGCAGAGTGACAGACCTGTCAATCAGCTGATTTGTGTCAGCTAAATAATGCAGAGCAGCATTGCTCAGCACCGACTCATGTTACACACACAGGCATATACACACAAACACAGTGTAAAAAAGGGCAGAAAAACAGAGAGAGCATGCACATGTATATGAGTACATGTAAGAGACAGTAAGAGCAAGATGAAGAGAGGAAACAAGGACTGTGTGTGTGTGTGTGTATGTGTATAAGCAAGAAATATATGGTGCAGGGATAAAGCAAAGGATAAAGTGGGGACAGCAGCAGATCCTCTTATGCATCACCCTGTGCTCACTCTCATCATTAGCATGCACACATACACACACACACACACACACACACACTAGCTCAACACCATACTAAATTATTTTGCTAGTTTTTCCTTTAATTTGTCACCTGTCTGTATGTTTTGTGTGCGTGTATGTGTGCGTGTGTGTGTGTTTATATGGATCAGCGTAGAGAGCATAAACAGGGAGGAGCTACTGCCACTGCTGTTTGCCCATCTGTACATTCTGCACTCTCTCACACACTCTACTTCTTGGACATACACAAATCACTCATCTTGTGCTCTCTTGCCATCTCTGCTACACTTCAGCTCCAATCACTACTGTGCAAATACACAGATACAAATCAAAGAGAATAAACAGTTCACACTTACACACGTACAAACACACACACATCTTATTAATTAAAAGGCAAAAGAGCTTACTTTAGAGTATTCATCATTATTCTTTTAACATATTAGTGCTGGCTGTAATTCAGTTCCTAGATTTATAATAATATTCATTTTAATATATGATTTCTGCAGTAATGTATAACAAACATGTTTAATCATTGATGGAGATGAAGGAAATGTTTATTTAGGAATGAGTATCTAGTGTCAGAGCTCTCTAATATGGCTCTTCCTTTAAAGTTTTTCAAGCAGTTTCCTGGAAACATGGCAAGCCTTATTTTTTGTCTTATTATCTTCAAGAGAGTGAGAGAGAGAGAGAGAGAGAGAGAGAGAGAGAAAGGATGCACCACACCACAAATGCATCAATACAATGTTCAGTGTTCTTTACTAAGTAAAAAAAAATTCTAGTGTTGCCAGTTGCATCACACCACTTTATCACTGATTATTTCCCTAACAACCAGTCATATTTGTTATATATGACGTAACACACTGTTTCAAAGACGGACTGGAAAAATATATCTATTTATTTCATATTAGTGTGGAAATTAGCAAGGAATCTGAATTAAGTTTGGGTTTTTAAGTTTGCAAATTTCCTTATACAGTGTTTGTTATGTTTTGTCATTAAGTGTTTACTTTGTGAACTTAGGGCTCATGGTCATAATTCTAGTCTGTATATACACACCTGGACTGTAAGGACTCCTACGTTCGAATGCTGTTCATAGATTTCATTTCAGCATTCAACACAATCATCCCTCAGCAGCTGATTAAGAAGCTGAGCCTGCTGGGCCTGAACACCTCTCTCTGCAACTGGATCCTGGATTTCCTGACTGGGAGACCTCAGTCAGTCCAGATCGGGAACAGTATCTCCAGCACCACCACACTGAGCACTGGAGCTCCTCAGGGCTGTGTGCTCAGTCCATTGCTGTTCACTCTGCTGACTCAAGACTGTGCAGCAATGCACAGATCCAACCACATCGTCAAGTTCGCCGATGACACGACCGTGGTGGGTCTCATCAGTAAGAACGACGAGTCAGCATACAGAGAGGAGGTGCAACATCTAACAGCCTGGTGTAGAGCCAACAGCAATGTCGACAAGACTAAAGAGATGGTTGTTGACTTCAGGAGAGCACAGAGTGATCATTCTCCGCTATTCATCGACGGATCCTCGGTGGAGATCATCAAGAGCACCAAATTCCAACTTCACCTGGTCACTCAACACCAGCTCCATCACCAAGAAAGCCCAGCAGCGCCTCTACTTCCTGAGGAGGCTGAGGAAAGCCCATCTCCCTTCCCCCATCCTGACTGTGTTCTACAGAGGGACCATCGAGAGCATCCTGAGCAGCTACATCACTGCCTGGTTTGGGAACTGCACCATCTCAGATCGCAAGACCCTTCAGCGGATAATGAGGACAGCTGAAAAGATCATCGGAGTCTCTCTTCCCTCTATCACAGACATTTACACCGCACGCTGCATCTGCAAAGCTAACAGCATTGTGGCTGACCCCACACACCCCTCACACACACTCTTCACCCTCCTGCCATCTGGAAAGAGGTACCGGAGCATTCGTGCCCTCACAACCAGACTGTGTAACAGTTTCTTTCCTCAAGCCATCAGGCTCCTCAACACCCAGGACTGAACTGTTCTACACTCTCTCACACACACACACACACACACACACTCTCACTCAGGACTGAACTGTATACAGCTCTCTGTCTCTCTCACACACATATACACACACACACTCTCACACGCACACACATAATTTATATTGTTCATTACTTATTGCACTACCTCAACCTGTCATCTGCTGCTATAGTTGTATTTATGTTTATTTCTATTTGCACTACCTCTACCTGTCATCTGCTGCTATAGTAGTATTTATGTTTATTTCTATTTGCACTACCTCAACCACTGCTGTTGTATTTTTGCACAATATATATATATTTTTTTACATCATTTAATTTTATCTTATTTTATTTCACTTACATTCCATTACACATGTTCTTTTCTTTCTTTTTCGGCACTAATTGTCCTGTGTTCTTTGTGTTGTCTTTCTTGTATTTATTGTCTTTTGCACTGTCTTGTCTATGCTCTGTTTGCACCTAGCTGCACACTGCGCACTTTACGTGGCTAAGATAAACTTCTGTCCTAGCTCTGTGGTGTTGTCTTTTTGTGTTGAACTCTTTGTTGTTGTATGTTTATGTAGCACCAGGTCCTGGAGAACAGTTGTTTCATTTCACTATGTACTGCGTCAGCTATATGTGGTTGAAATGACAATAAAGCTTCTTGAATCTTGAATATATATTAATTGTATTTTCTATATTGAAAAATAACTAGATAAATGTATGCTGAAGCATGAACAAATGTTTGCCATTTCCAGTTTTGGCAATATCTGTGCCTGAATATACTGGTCTGAAATGCTGAAGCAGTACAGGTTAAAATATGGCATGTATTTATACATTCTACTTTAATTTTGTCTAGCACAGCACACTCTCGCATGTAAACATGCCAAAATTGATGTGGATTATACTATGCCATGATCATGCCTCTGATATTTTGCATAACTTAGCAACAAAAGTTTGCAGAACGTTGACACAGTTACTCAGAGTGTTTCTTGTTGAGAGTAAAACCACAGAGTGCAAGACTGGTACATAGGGTGCATAGTATATGAACACAGTTACATAACATGGTTCTCTGATAGTTTGCCCAACGCCCAAATTCTTGTGTAACACAGATCATTTTCTGAACACTTTCTAAGAATGATGTTCTCCCAATAAAGGTTAAAACTCAGGCTTTGCATAACCGCTATATACGAGGTGGGGATGGGAAAATAATCGATTGCTAGATACTCTTGAGCAGCTATTACAATATTATATATATATTGTTATAAAGCCATATGTGTTATTCATAATGGGTAGTAATAATAATAATAATAATAATAATAATAATAGTAATAATAATTTCAAGTAGCACATGCTGGAATTCCTAATGCCGACTATAACTTAAAAAACATACCAATTAATGATGGAAACAATCCAACTGAATCAAATTAAACAATAACTTCCACAAAGTTAGAACAATTTTTTACAACTTTAATGTTGATCCACCTTGTTCCACCCCAAATAGCAATGCACACACACACACACACACACACACACAGACAGCTGAGTCTGTAAAATTCACTGTGGTATTCAAGAACAAGACGAAGAAACAATAGAAAAGTGCAATAGACTCTTCGTTCTGTTAAACTGTTTATTCTGTCAGGAGAGCAGTAGACTCTTTTATCGGCTAGAGGAAAGGAGAGAGGGATTGAAAAAGAGAGCGAGAGAGAGAGAAAGACAGCACCCATGAGAATAAGAGTGATGTGATTGAAAATTCTTTCATTTTCACTGTGCATAGGGGAAATCAAAAATAGGTCCTGGCAACGCAGGCAGCCTTAAACACATGTACTGCTCAGTTTTTAATAAAATGAACTCCTCCACAATTACACAACTCCAGCAATTCCTCTCTTTAGCTTTCTTCCTCTTTCCTCCCACAATGAACCCCTCTCCTATATATATATATATATATATATATATATATATATATATATATATATATATACACCCCCCAGACCCCCTCCCAACTTCTCTCTCGGACAGTTCGAGCTCGGTAACAGTAACAGCCCTCCCACGCCCATCTGTCAACAGCACACTCTCAGTATGAAGACAGGGCAGCACGCCTGGAACCCATTCACACTCTCTATCTCTCTCACATGCGCACATCCAAATACACACACACGCATGTACACACACACACACACTACATGAAGAATGCATTGTACACTAACATGTGCATGTTCAAGCCCCAAACACACTAGTGTGACTGTTTAAGTGCTATGAATTATTAATCAGCAAACACACGGGGCTAATTTTGCATAATTTATGTAAGGGTGCAAGAATGGGATCCTTTGAAGTTCTGATTGGAAATGTGTTCGAATAAATACTTGTTTCTGCTAGAAAAGCTCAGAGGCTTTCATTCGGTAAATAATGAAAATCAGCTCCTGACCAAACAAGAAGAATAGCTGACAGTTAGGTAGAAACAATTACGGGATGGAATTTTACAGAGACAAGGACCAACTGGCCTGTTAAACATCACAGTGATGCTTGATAACTGCCATGTCTGCTTTCTCACACACACACAGACACACACAGGCACTTATAGTGCATGGGTGGACGTGTGAGTGCGAATACACTGTGTGTGAATGGAGTGCTGAAAACTCACCGGGCCTCTTATAAACTCCCGCAGAGATGATGATGGCATTAATGAAGATGGTGAGAGAGCGCCTGGCTCATCCGCCTGGTCAGAATGCAACTCCACATGAGAGTGAGTGCTAATCAAGAAGTGGGACAACACCAAGTCCTTACCTTGTTCTTGCTCTCCACAATCCTATCCCTTTATATTTCAACATGCTCCTTCCTTGCCTTCCGCCAGCTGGGGCATCACCCCCACATGCATACACACACTTCAAACTATCTACCTATCTGAAATTTCTCTTTATTAGATTTACTTCTAATCTTCACCATTGCTGATGGCATAAATCTTTCCTGCACATGAACGTACATATGCAGTGAATAAGAATGATTTGAATGTGGATGTGAATATATATCCATGTGCATGACTGTGCATGTTATGTGGTTTTCCAGAGGGTAGGGCAGCTTTAGGGTTTTTGTTAGAGTACATAAATACTTGTATGTCACACTATTGTTCCTTTCCAGTGCAAGTGAAATCCACAAGGCCTGGGCAACATTACAGAACAACACAGTGACATATAAAATAACCAACACCCTTATTAGCATTGACACACAACCACACCACAACCACACCCAAAGAGGCAACAGCTAAACCAATAAAAGGCCAACCAACAAACCGGTTAGTTCATATACATTACCTAATCCACTAACTAAAATCTAAAAAAGTATGATCAAATTAACAAGCATGCTTAGAAACATTGCTATCTCATTTGTCTTGATTTTCCTTTTGTTTCCATTTCCATTTATGGCACTTGGCAGATGCCCTTATCCAGAGCAACTTACATAAGTGCCTTGATGTGTCTGTCAAAAAACATCCTCGTGCTTGTTCACTAGGTCAGGGATTAAGAGTACCATCAGTCTAAAAGCACTGTTGAGGAGGTTGGAACGGCATAAGAAACACAAGATAAGGAATTGTTTTATACAATAACAAAGTGCTAATTTAATACTCAGTGAAGAGGGTTTTAGTCATCATTTATGTATAGTTTCCATGTGATGTAACAGTTGCCTATTCATTACAAAGTATCTAAAGGTATTTCATAAGATGTAAGGAGAAGTTCCAGACCTACATTACAACCTCTCAGCTTTTGCATGCTATTGTTGTTTTAAATTTTTTACTGTAAAACCCCGATATGAATAGAATCTCAGCTAAGGAGCAATCAACACTTGATATGTAATATCTGAACCGAATAAAATATGATGAGGAGTGCTGTTATAGGAAACAACAGATTAGTGAAATGCAGGCTGACACTAAACGTAATCAGCTGCTATCAAAGTAATCTTTTCCACCCCATTTTGTTTGGCATATAACCTCATGTCCTTATCTGTTTTTTTTTTTTCTGTTGAATGAAGAATGACACTTTTACACTTCTATTGATTGAAGAATTTACAGTTACTTTCAATGTGGAACATCCATGAGGCAAGTATATTATCACTTATGTTGTAATGTATACACAAGTACATTATCGCCAGCATCTTTCAATTCACGTTCTTAAAGTCAAAAAAACAAAAAAAATGCAAAAGATTCTTTGTGTTACAAAGAAACTGGCAAGCACAATGTCCTCTGTCCTAATGACGCTCTCAGCATCATGTCCACAAGGTCCTTATGAATTAGCTGTAGAAATAACATTTTAGAATGAGTGCATTTATATACACATGATTTTACATGAACATATGTATATGAATTACTGGCAGCTGTAAGGGTAAGTGCTGCAGTAAATTTATCCACACTTTCTGACCAATCTGAAATGAGAATTCAACAGGGTCTGGTATGATGATATGATATGATGCAACATAAAGTCTGCTTAGCTCTGATACAACCTGTGATAATCTTCTAAACATATACATCGGTATCATCGGTATACATCACTAATGAAGATGGTAGATGAGAGCTGAATGCAGAAGTTCAACAGAAGGAAGTGGGCTATGCTGACAAACTAAAGCTTGCTAGTTATCACAACATCTATCACAACATAGTTTAACAAAACAACTCAAACTTGATGTGGAACAACAGTGCTCTGAATCCCAAAGGGTGGATCATGCTGAAAGATAATAATACATGGGAAATAAAGAGATAACAGTTCCCCGGCACATCACTTCTTATCACTAATTGTTACTGCTGTATTATTGCCCCTCTCTGTCTTCCTTATCCAACAGAGAAAGAACCTACCATGATTGACTGAAAAAGCAGGCTATAATCCCAACCCTTCAGTGCAGAATGATCCATTTCTAGGTTTCACTCTAAACAGAGTGCATTTCAGTATATTAATACAGTTTAAAAGCTAAGGTCAAGGGACAAGGATGTGTGAACACAACAGATGCTCATCCCTTCACTGGCAGGTGAGGACTCTTGTTAACAGCTCTGCCATAGCAAGGGAGTGCCATGAGTTGTCATGGCAACCATGTGCCAAAGAGGAAGAGAGAGGATGGCGTCTCCAATTCAGCCTGCCATATCTATGCAGAAAAAACGGGGAGGCTGCTGGGCAGAAAACACACTAAAGCGCCAGTGATCGCTATAATGCAGCCCACACTTTGAAATAGAAAAGCATTAGACAAATAGCAGGTCTTCATGGGTAATGCCATTAGTTACACAAAGCATTCAGTGTGAAATTCTCAGCAAGAATCTGAACACAGACTTTATAAGAGCTATTGAGAAAGTGATGATGAAAAGAGGAAAATGTCTAAAAGGTAGCAGTTATTTTAAAAAAATTGGAAATACAGGAAGGAAGCTCAAGAGTGAAGGGTGAGAGAGGTAAGAGGACAGAAAATGGAAGACAATACTAGGAAGGAGACCAAATGAACTAAACAAAGAAATGAAGTGAGTGGGTGGTAATCCTGGAAGATGGGTGATCCCCCATTAGCCTGAGCCCTTTGCCAGCTAGCGCATCACCCTCTCCATCGTCATACCTCACACACCCCCACTACAACACACACACACACATACACACACACACACCCTGCTGCTCCTATAAAATGTACCAGCACTAGGAATATTTTGTCTGTTTAAACTGCAATCTGGTGTGTTGAACTCCTTAGTGTGATTCTAAATGAACCCTAGTGTGGTTTGACTGTACTTAGAACAATTTTCAATCCTGATTAACATGAAGTAACCCAGACTTGAAGCCCATTATGGGTTGTAGCTTTTTTCTGATATGCGGGCTGCAAAACTAAATGCCGAGAACAGCATTTTGGGATATGCTGACAAACATACTCGTTCATTATCTTTTTACTTTTATTTCTTTCTGTGTAACAAGTGTGGCAAGAATGTTAATATTCAGTTTAACAGCATGAGGACAGTTAACTGTCCACATGTCTGTGTGTGCTACATAAAATACCATTTCTAGCAATTCATTGCATTAAAACCATTACTACACTCACTATGGGCTATCAGCAATTCTATTTGCTACATGGCAAGACACAAAACTCTTTTGGCATTTTTTTTTCATTGGAAGGGCAAAAAAATATTTGGCCATATTATGTCTGAAATATACATTTTTTTAATTCTTGTTAATTACACTGTTATACTGAATATCAACATAGTTGTGTCTATACAGCTTAATAGTACTGATATAATTATACTGATATAGTGCATAGAACTGATATTCAGTACAGCAGCACTCTTTGTTCATGTGAGAACAAAATAAACAAAAGACTTTGCAAGCATGTTTCCAGCAGTGTTCATTTACTCACACCACTTAGCCCACATTTTAGCCTTACATGCCTGCTTAAATGTGTGCAGTGTGTAACCAAATTCCAAACAACCCAAAGCATCATTAACACCATAGTTAAAGCTCAGCAAACAGCTGATATCTAAGGGTATCCTAATCCATTGCAAATTGAGCAGGACAAGCCTCTTACAGACAAGTGCAACTTAAAATATGATAGAAAAAATAAAACAAGAGCAAGGGATCATATCAAACCTAAACACTTGTAACCATGGTTGTAGACTAGAGGCCTGAGTGCTACACAAAGCGTCTGACTGAATTAGACCTGTGAATTATTAAGTCCTTCCTGCCTCACACGACAAAGACAGGAGGGCAGGTCTCCCTGCTGTCCAAAACACATCCACAAACACATGGCCCTCGGCTCTAGTTACGCCCTGGATGGATTCTGCAGACATAACCAATGTGGGTGCACATAACACATTAAAAATCCATTTACAAGCAGTTCATCACTGACCCTGAGTGACACAAATTATAACATTCTAACTTGCATACAGGGAGACATAAACGTTGTCAAACGCACATTAGTCGAGAGCATGTTGAAATAACTGGTATGGCTTTACAGAATTTGCCATCCTATGATGCAGTCTTCAGTGTTGTTTGTGACAGAAAACCAAAAAAAAGAAGCAGTTATGTAACAAATATGACACAACACCAACAACTTCTTGTTTTTTTTTAAGAAAACCAACTTTGAATTCTCACTACACAATTCAAATGAATAATTATTGTCCTGCACATGTTCAGACATCACATCCTTTTATCCCATGGATGCTTTTTTCACATGAAAAGCCGTATATTGTATGTGTGATGTATGTTGTCTGAGGCTAAGACAGGCATCTAAATAAACACTCTCAAATACTGCAGCCTGAAGAAAATAAAGGTCTACATGTGCATCTGTGAGTGGGTGTATTGATGTATGCCATCTCTTAGGAGCTGGGTTTTGACTGTAGATGTCTAGCCACATGTTTCATTGACCAACCGCATATGCAGAAATCACAGTGTTCTGTATAAAAAGGTCCTACGGAATGGGGCCTCAGCTCTCAACACAAAAAAACAATGCTTTGCTCTCTCATAAAACATAAATTCTCTAGAACTGGTTTAAGTTCAAGTAGGGTTACATCACTGAGAAATACAGCACTCAGAAATGAGGCTCTAACCTCTAATAGTGTACCCATGCGATTCCAAAATAGATGTCTGCTAATACACTTTCAGTCATGCAAAACACAGCCTTTGGCATATGTAAGAGGTCTACATCAGGCAGCAAGAGACATATTGGGCCAGTAGCACTAAAGACAGATGTGTCTATGGGTATAAATAATAGCTGAGAGTAGAGATTAAATTGATTTCCTTCTATCACACTGTCACTTGACACATTCGCAGAGTGAGCTGACAACATGTATATGGGAAGACGTACCACTGCAGGAATACAATCAATTCACAATTCACACTGACCTTTCCCTGGATGCATAACACATCTACATGTGAGTAGCCTTTTTGCTGAACTGGGATTATAAAACATGATGACAGCTCACTGTACCAGGAATGATTATAATGCAAATCAATTTCATTTAGCCTACCAACGGACATGAACCTAAACCATTTTATCACACACACTGAAGCAAGCTATCTAAGGATAAGATAAAATGTCTTAGGACAGTGCCAGGCTAGTGCAAGTCACTAGAACAGCTTCAGTGTGCCTTTGGTATAGTTTCAGCAAGTCTCCAAAAGATATGCCCTTACTTGGTGTGTTGATGGTATAGAGTACTCTAACACATCATTAAAAAAACCTCCCATAAGTGTTGCTGAGTTCTCCCACATCTGGACTGAGATCTGGTGACTGTGAAACCCACAGCATATGATTCAGTCCTTATCAAATCATTCAGTTTGACCTCATGAACTGTGAATATGGGTGTGTTTATCCTGAAAGAAACCACTACTGGGTTAGAAACATTAGAAATCATATTCTGTGGCCTTCACAGTCAGGTGCAATTTGTGTTAATTTGCACTGATACTTCCCTCTGAGGGAACAAGTGGATCGAAACCATTTCAGGAAAAGTCACCACCATTTTTCTTTCATTTGACAACCTTCTGTATGTGACTCAATAATAGATCGCAATTTATAATGCACAGTAGCCAGTCATGAGTGGTGTCTAAGATTAGATAGGGTGTTACAAGAAACAAAAGTAGATGTGAGCTATTTATTCCCCAAACTGTCAACACCTTCCTCTGAAAAAAAAAACCCACTTACTGATTATTCTACACCATATCTCTAGTTAAAAGCCTGTTACTGTGTAAATATTGTAAGCTTGAAAAGGGGTCTAGTAAGTTATAGCTAAGTTATAGAATTTTATGTAACATTGGAGAGATGCACACTAAGTAAATAGAGATCAGATTTTTTAAAGCCAAATGAGTGCATCCTGTCCTACCTCTTCAATCACACCTACTCTAAAACATGCTTCTAAATACTTTTTTATAAACTAAAGGTTATTATAAACTAATCTTGTACTGCAAATTAAAACCTAATCCTGTGATTTCATACATTTAACTGACAGGCCACATCTTATGATTTGAGTTTGCAAAATATTTTCATGTGATGAAAATTGTGAATGTCGCTCTCTGATCCAATGAGCATGATCTGTTTGGTGAGAAGTCAGAAAGCTGCCCTGAAGAGCCTGTGAAAAACATAGGATTTACAGACAGCTCTCTCTACCAAAGGACTATGTGAGTACCATGACACTCAATGTCCAATTTAAAGCTCAGATTGCGACCAACTGCTGACCTGCAGGGTTAAAGTCTAGTTTGGTGACCTTCCTTCTCTGACACGTCTGTTAAATCTGGCAGTTAAACAAAGAGACTGGTTAGGGCAAGAAAATAACCAAACTTCATCTGTTTAGGAGCAAAGTTGTTCAGGCCTGGCTCAGAAACATACCCAGTCTTCGAAGTGTCTACTTCCATTCTGCAGCAAATCTTCAAACTGGATAGTGCAGTTGGCCACAAAGTCATCATAGCCGATTGGGGAGTCATGGAAAACTGAGAGCTCAATCTTTTTTCCATCATAAACCTCTGTGACAAACTCATCGTTCCATGCCGGGCTGTTGGTCTTCTGCCTAGTGGAGGTCTGGCCCACACGTGAATCATCCACATTGAGGGCAATGTATGTGTCCAGCAAGAAGGTCTGTGTCTTGGGGCCCACTGCATGGCGCAATGACCATGGTGTGGGCTTCAGGTCCAGAGCCTTGCAGACTTTTATCTTCAGCAAGCCGTTGAAAACAACCATGATGATGTGAGAACAGGCAACTGCTTACCTTTACAGTGTCAAACTTTAATCCAGCAGAAATGTTTTGCATCTAGTTACCATCACGTCATTAGTAAGGATCAGTTTTAATGGATGCTGCTTTGATTTGTTTTGAAAATATCCGTTTTACCTGACGTCCAGTAACCCAGGTTCTCTTAAAATGAATGCAGGCTACGAGCGCAAAAGGAGCAAGCAGGGAAAGCAAGGACTTTGATTCTCCTGCTTTTGTTTACGATCGTGAACGCGCGTAAACAGACGAATTCCCTCTCCTCTATGTGTTTATTCTCTCTGACTCTGACCGGAATCTCGGTCTAGTTTTATTCTACACGCGGCAAAAAGCTGGAATCAGGACGATGCTTATAGCAGGCAAACGATGTCAACATAAATTGGCGGAGCTCTTGAGCTCAGAGGAAACGGCCCCGAATGAAACGTGAAGGTCTTCAGCAGCAGCAACAGCAGCAGCAGCGGTGCATTCCAGCTAGTCCTCTTTCATCAAGAGAGAAAAAAAGATTAAACCATACTGGCCATTCAGGGATCTTCTTTCTTCCCGAGCAGCGCGCAGGCTCGCAGTCTCGATCGCGTTTTATGGGCGTGAGGAATCCTCCGCGGCATTTGAGCCGCCTGTCCGTTCAGTGGATACACCAGATCTGTGCTGATTTTTCCTGCAGCATTCCTCTCCTTCACCCCCCGCCCCCTTCTCTCTCTCTCTCTCTCTCTCTCTCTCTCTCTCTCTTTCTCTCGTGCGCCTGACGGCCGGAGCAGGAAGTGCGCAAAACGCGTCGGTTGATCGAGCCGCGCCGGATAGGGGGAGTGTGTGTATGTATACAAGCGAAGAGCCCATCACATCTGTGTTTCCCAGTCCTACTGCTTGAGTCAGCCACACTGTTGCCTACATTTTATTGTTCTCCCTGCTGGAAATAATTACGCGCATTAGGACTCAAGTTACTGTGTCGATTCTTTCGCGCAAACTCGTTCAAGTGAACCGAGTACGCGATTTTTGATTCATTTGATTCATTCATTGGAGTTCCATAAATGGAGAAGGTGGGAATGATGTTGAACGCTGAGTAGCAAAAGTGCTTAATCACGAGAGAGATAACAAGGGCCTCGAGGAGCCATAGGGGGTAAAGGGGACCCTAGGAATGTAAACCAAAGGTCTTGAGTATAGTCATTTAGCTTAAGGGGACACTAGAGGAAATTCTTTGATATAATGCATAATGGAGCTCCTGTACACAGATTCAATAAAGTGTATTTCGTGGTAAATAATTTATTTTAAGCTTAGCACGTAATTTTGAGGGTGGGGGGGGGGGCTGGAACAGCAAAACAATTGATCCCTGTTAAAAGTAATTGAATTTAATGACGTTATTCTTTAATCTCTACCAAAAAAGAATTAGTATTTTATCCTAAAGTTGACCAGGTCTATATGTTATTGCATCATAATCTAATGAAAAGCCACCATGCGGTAACAGGCTGCAGTTATTCCTGCTAAACTGAACTCCTTTTTTTGTGAAACATTAACAAAAATGTCAACTAAGGAAGCTAGTGAGTTGCCTGCAAGGGTCGTGTGAACTGCAGACTACAGCTGTGCGTCCCAGTCCTGCTCCTAGTCTGACAATTGTTATCCTGCTCTTTCTAATACCATTAACTTGTGGGGAAAAATGGGAATAAACACGTGGGAGCAAGGAAATTGCATATACAGGGATACTTCAGCAGCAAAAAGGAGGGGGCTGTGTGGGGGGAAGGGGGGTTGCCTGAGGGTATACACCTGAGGGTTTAGTGGCGGACATGTGTGTATCAGAGCACAGACATTTCAAAGGATCACATTTACAAGTGCTTTGATGCAGCTACCTTTAGAGTCAAGCTTGTCCTCGAAACTGCGGAAAATCTGTGTACTTTGCTGATCTCTAGTGGTTGAAATGGTATGTGCAAGTCCAATTAAAATCTGTCTAGTGGCAGCAAATGGCTTTTAAATATAAAACAGCCACTAAGAGTAAGAAGAAATCTTATTACATCATTTACAACCCACCTAAAATCATCAAATCAGGCAAATTAATAGAAACAAAAGGGCACTGGTTGTGTTATTCCAATGGGCAACTTTTGAAATAGCACAAAAAAAAAATACCACGTTCCAGGTGGCTGACTTTAAGAGTGGGAAACTGAGCTGATTTGTGAGCTTAGATGCTCAGATGCAAATGGGACTACCTTCTTACCATTAACACTGCATTAATAACAGGCCTATAAACAGTGAGATGATCTGTTAGTCTTCGTCCTTAATAGTGACATTATGAAAAATGAAAAGTACAGATTTTATAAGCCCACACACTTCTACACTTGTCCTGAAGGGGGAAGTGTCAGCTAGGGTTTGGAAGAGTGATGAGTAACAAAAAATGCAAAGGAGTGTGAAAAGGAACACAGTAAGTGGGACGCTAAGACTTTACTGTTTAATTGGCCTTTAAAGGGCAAACCAAATGTGTGTGTGTGTGTGTGTGTCTGTGTGTGTGTGTGTGTACATGTTTCAGTTTTACAGTGGTGAAATCAATCCTAACCATAGAGCAAAGCATGCATGTTCAGACAGACTGATACCCTGTTCACGGACCTGATGTGAAACTGATCTACTCTTTCTATGTGTTTTGGTGATGTGAGCTCATCATCATCAGATCAACTTCTTGCTTTTGTCTTTAACTTGCTAAATGCATGTAATGCTTGTTCCATTTTGTTTATTTAGAATTTATTATGATGTAAAACTATTTAAAGACAACATTTTGCAGTTTTATAACCTGAAACTGAATTGGCTTTAATCTGGGATTATTTCTGAGAGGGACTATAGCTTGGATTACAATATAAATCAGAATTTTAACTTTTTAAGTAAGAATTTCACTAGTATATTAATATATCATTATATCATTAAATCATTAGTATATTTTGTCAGTAAATGAGTTTGTGGCCCTGGGATTATTGCTATGTTTTGGGCCCATATTGAAAAAGAGAGTAGGGCTTTTTATGCACATTTTTCAATTATGGTCCACAAAGTAATTTTAATTTAGAAAATTTAGGATCCTAAATTCATTTAATGGGCAAGATTATAAACCTTTATCAGGCCAGTCTCAGTCCATGGGCTTTATGGGCAACACCCCTGATCTAAGCTCCTCTTAATATACTGATATGTTTATTTGTTAATTGTTATTAATTAAAAATTATTATAATGTAATATGTTTATTTGTTTATTATTATTAATTTACTAATATGTTTATGTTTTTTTAATTATTATTAGTGAGATAAGAGTGAATCATTCTGCAGCTGGAGCAAAGCTGTCCTGAAATACAAGCTCTCCAGAGGACAATGAAGGAGAGGAACATGATTTCTATAATCATACTTCCATCACAGTCATCAACACGTTCCCCACAAAGATGGTTTGTATGGCTGTGGGTGTGGTTGTGTAAGATACACTCTCTCTGGTGCTCTTTTTTTTTCCTTAAATGGGTTTCCATTGAGCCACTTATATACACTATGCTGCAATTGGCTTAACATGAAGCCAATATTTATTTTGCATTGAGCTCTGTGAGCAGTAACACTTGTAGTCAACTGTATCTGGTTTTCAGCCAACCATTTCCTCCATGCAGAGATGAAACTAAGTGAAATATTTAATGCAAAAGATATACAAGTTAAATAGTATTGTTCATCAACCATTCAATTATTTATAATAAACAATTATTTATAAATAAATTATTTATTAATAAATTATTTATAAATATGTTTTTCTTATGATTTTTTGTCAGAAATCATGCATTTAATTAAAAACTCAGTGAGTCTTCTGTTAAGGATTTAAATGAAGTCTGAGTTTTCAGCTATGGCTCGCATTAGTTCCTCTCTGCTTGAGAAGCACAAAGGTGTATTGACTTGATCTCCACAAGTGGACACCAGTGGAAGAAAGAATAGGACTAACTCTAAGGTCCAGCTCCCCAAAATGTGTGGTCTTTTTATCAACAGGGCATGTCACACTCTGTGACCTTTCCCAGGTGAGCCAGCTTGCCCTCTGACCACCAAGTTATTGGCTGATGTCTATGCAATTTTCTAAGAAACAGAACATTTGTGATAAGGCAGGAATTCCATTGCAATTGTGATTGGAGGAAAGATGATGAGCTTCGTTGAGGATGGATATTAAGGGTTTAAAATCTGTGGCAGTCAGTGAGAATTTATATACAAACACATTGTGAGGCGTTGATGGCTGATGACTGCTATTGAGATAGATGGTTTAATGAAGACTCTGAGTAATTTTCCAGAGGGAGTAGCAAAAATGGTACTCTGTCATATTTTCATGCTATTGGCCCACAGAAAAAAAGGTGCATTCAAGGGAGAGACATGATAGATGGGCAAGTATTTTGGAGATTTCAATAGGGAAAAAATGGTATACATAAGCACAATGGTGAAGGTGTAAAAAGGCTGTAGTGGAATACTAAGATTAAGGTTAGGGTAAGGAACCGTGACAGAGTATGTATGTTTCCATCCTTAGCTCCCTGGCTCATTTAAGTTTAGATAAATGTCTCATGAGATGTCTCAGGTTTATAATTGAACAAGCAACATGTTATTAGCGATTTAGAGTCTAGGTCTAGGGTTGATTTTAGATTTTTAGAACATGTTGGTGAAGGAATAAAGCAGTAACAATATTTCTTGTTTTTCACCTAGGTCTAGGTGGGTCATAGAGGGAGCGGTTGGGATGTAAGTTGATGTGCATGTCCTTAGGGGAAGTGTCATTTTTTAGATGTGAACAATGGAGGTATAGCATTGCATTGTAACATTAGTGAGAGGATGTGCCTGCGGCCTAAACTGTAAACATATACACCCCAAACTCTCCCAAAGAATAAATCTTAGCAGGCTGATTTCAAGCCAACTGGCTGAGCTTAAAAAGCCCTAAGTGTGTGGGTGTATTAATATGAATACTGATAAGCATGGGAGAGAAGAGCATGAAGCCAAAACAGCTGTATATATCTTCCTGCTTTTGTGAATGCATTTAGACTAAACTTCAGAAAGTGCACTGTGTAATTAATTAATGTTGTATGTTGGTAATTGGTATGGGCACTGTTGGTAATTGCTGTTGTATGAGTGTATACGTGATTGTGGGGAAAATATAGCACGTGTTATTTTTTATGATTTATTCTCAGCCCCCACAGAGCTTGACTGGGTTCAGGGCATTGGGTTTCAGGACAGGTGGAGGAGGGGCAACCAAAACAGGCTAGCATGTGTCACAGGCCAGAGAAAAACTCATTTCAACAGCCAACAGTTGCAAAAGCAAACTAAAACTGGAGCTTTTGGTCAACTTATGCTGTTGAACAAATGTATTTTGAATAATGTTGAAAATGGCTGATCACTGTAATGTGATGGTAGAGATCTTACATGTTATTTCATATTGATGTTCTCATTCAATTAACTTGAAACTAACTGTTCTTTGATAGTCCCTCATAGTCCCAGGATTGGTTATTTGGTCCAGAAGTACATTCATCAATAATAATGCACGAAGAAATGTTTTCTAAATATGTTTTTCGTTATTTACTTGAAATGTTGTAATCTGTACTTCATTACATTTCCGTACACTCTGTCCAGCTATAGTTACATTTTCAGTTTACAGAGACAAAAACAAGAATAAAAATGCAGCCTGATTGGTTTATTTAAAGCTATATTACACCTCCTCACCATTAATTATCATTAACCGGATTCCTGTAGATCAGGTTTTCACATGTGACTCCACCAGTTTTCTAATGAAAAACCTTCAGAATTTTTCACTTTAAAGTAACTTCTTAAGTACTTTTTTTTTCATGTACATGCATTTCTCTGAAGTAACATCACTTGAACTGTACATATAATATGCTTATCACGCTTTGTCAAATTAGGACCCACAAATCCTACTCCTGTTCTAATGTTTATAACGCAGGACCTGAGTGACACAGGAAACCAAAGCCTCCATTAACACCTTCTCATTAGCACACTTTTGGACATATCAACACGGGTATGACAAACTCGTTTAAACGTGGACACTTCCATATACACAACACTCCTCTTCAACATAAATAACACACAGTCATACAAGAGAGTGCCGTCCAAAAGTGACTCCTTCCCTGCTATAAATTTACACCCTCATCTGATGAAGCTTGGTGAAGTTGGCAAATGGAGTTGGTTGGTATAAGCATTCATTGTGTTTCTGAACATGGCTGGAATTTGAATTGGCAGTGAAAGTGACACAGTGAAAAGGTCAGAAGGCATGTAGTGTATCATATGCTGCATCCCCCAAGTGCCCTGAAAAACTTGCTCTGCTTATTTCTCAAATTGCTGCCGCACTTTAGGGTTAAACATGTTGACCCGCATTAGGCATATGGACAGAAGGAGGGGTGTTAGAAGCACAACTGACCTAGGCTATGAGTCAACTGGACAGTGCTTCAGCCAGTCGTTTACTTTAAAGGTCTACTCAGACTCTGATAAATGAGATAAGGAAATACTGTAGAAAACCTTTCTGATTAATATGTTAGTCCTTTTTTTAGATCTCATTTAAGATTCATAGCAGCAGCTATATGCAAGCTGCCAGCATATGGATATATTTTTCACATACATAACAGACAGGAGTGACTTTACCAGAGCGCAGAGGAGCAGCTTGGCCTTCTCAATAAAAACCCATAGGAATGTAAAAGATCAGCTACTCTTAAGAGCTGTGGAAATATTTGATTTATATACAACAGGTGCCACTCATCACAACATATGTAGTGACCAAAGTGTTAAATACAGACCTTGTTCATTACCATAAGCTAAAATTTGTTTGTAGGGAGAAAGTGGTTGATAGTCTTTCAATTACAATCTATTTCATCCAGAAATAAATATTATTCAGACAGTATTACATTATTACATGAAAGTGTGTTTAAGTGATTAAGAGATGGAGTGTGAGACTTTTAAAGAGTGAGTCAGTATCTATGAGAGAGCTAAAGAGTGAGAAAGAGCAAGAGAATGAAAGATACTGCTTTGATTACAGTCTGAGAAGCATGTTCCTGCCCAGACACTGGCGGTGTCACTTCCCTATGCATGCACATTTAATCCCTCTGCCTGCCAGGAGGATGGAGAGGAGAAACCTGATCTCCCAAGGGGCCAACAGACAGGAGGACAAGAGAAGGAGAATGAGACACAGTCAGAAAGAGAGGGAGAGAGAGAGAGAACAAGCACTGACAAGATTTATAAGTTAGCTAATGGTGCAGTGGTATCACTGGTATCATCACCTATGCATTAACCAAAAGAAATATGAAAAAGTAGTCGGACAAACTAAATGCTCTTATGATATACCTGAGCAACTGTTGTGGGATGCTACGAGTATTTTTTTTTAAGTTCTCGCTTTATACTAATTAAATCATTGCTTTTAAAAACCCTCAACTAAAACCAAAGTGAATCCTGCTTGTATTAGATTAGCTAGAAGTAAACTTATGAACTTAGGGGGCCATCATCATCCCCCACTATTCACACACACACACACACACACACACAGAGAGAGAGAGAGCTTAGCGGCAGCCTCTCCCGGTGCTATCAGGTATCGCGTCCCTCCCGAGAGGGAAGGTGAGCCAGCTTCATGAATCATTTAGAGTGTGCGCTGTGAGTGGAGGTCAGTGTGATTGCTGAGTGTAGGGTGTCTCTGCCCATAGCCCCCACACAACTGCCTTGATTTGAATAGAAAAAAGGCTTAGGCCATAGCACAGTCAGAAGCAGGCCTCTACTGAAACAGAGCACAGCAGAGCCGTCTGGATTAACAGAGTTCCTCCTCTCTCACAGCCCACTGTAACAGGAGACAGGTGCAGATGGAGGCAGAGCACAGGCTGACCTACTCATTCTTACCTTTGGCCCAGGTAGTGATGTAGTTTTTACAGGAAGCTCAACCCCATAGTGCCAAATGCAACAGTGGGGAACAGCTTCCTCTAGTTGGCAGACTCTTAGGGAAACTGATTGAAAATGTAAGGAAATTGTCATGTGCATAATTGAGTACAAAAATATAAAATCTTCATGGACTAAAAGAGGATATTTTTTGTGGATATTTGTGTAGAGTTAGCTTTAGGTTTTGTATCATTGGAAATCTTCATTTGTAGTTAAATTCTAAAATAAGTATATTTTGATTTTTTAAGCCAGAGCAAAGGTCCAGTTTTCAACTATTATGAATGCAAATTTTTGTACACGTCTATATACTATAAACTGTCAGACCAATTAAACCTACATTTATGGAAACTTCATGAAGATGAAAAATATCTGAGAAATATTTACTTTCATCTGCTATAGGTTTGCAAGAAGGTTTTGTTTCAGTATTTCTTAGTCTTCTTGACTTAATTCACAAGCTTGGTTATAGCAGTCAGACCCGGTTTATAGTCTCGGCCACTGGGTTTAGAATGACGCAGCATGCTTAGAGGCAGACCAGGCCTCTGAATAATAAACAACACTGTTTAGAATAGACTAACTCAACCTTATACTTTCTCTAAACTACCAACAGCACTTCTGCTACAGTCATCGACTACTCATGCATGCCCCCCTACCCCAATGCTGTCCCTTCATCTGGAAAACTGATACTGACCAATCAATCAGCCCCATTTACTGCAAACTCAGCCCTACGTTAGCTAGTGAGTTGGTGTGTGCATAATCTTTTAACATATAAGCATACCAAAAATATTAGAATAGAAAAAGTAAAAACCTAAAATAAATCCTGCATAGTTCCAAGAGATCCAAGAATATTTTGAAATGTAATAATGCAATCTAAGATGAAAGAATAATTAATGAATTTAATTAAAGTAAGGGTGCATACATTCATTCATTAATTCATATAACAAAATGAACTATATTGAGCATATAGTAAAACAACTGATAAACAGAATGAGAACAAACAAACAACAACAAAAAAAAACGAAAATCAGCTTGTAAGCTGTTCCAGACCTCTTGGAGAACATACTACACTTCTTCAGGATTTGCAAATAAAATTCTAGACAACCTTGATGATTTAGTTTTTTATTAATTTATTTTTTCATCAGATTCCCATTCCCATTCCCACCACAAACTCAGCGTTTCTTGCTAGGCTCTGAATCCACCTTGACCTTGACCAAGAAAAAGCAGCTTTTACTCATCTTACTGAAATATAAATGAATATTGAGTGAACAATTTATCACTTAATATGGTCCATTATTCAACATAAATAATAAAGCTTTTTTTAACACTGAATTTTCTAAGATCAAATTTATCCTGTGATGAATCATTTCTATTAATAATAGAATAGATAATCTCTTTCAGGATGATTCCACCCTTCAACCACAGGGCATGAGGCTCACTGAATACTTTCATATGAAAATGATATTGTTTATATGCTATAGTCTTCACAGTCACCAGATCTCAACCACATTTAGCACCTACAGGAGATTTTGGAGTGACATATCAGACATTGCTCTATATCACCATCATCAAAATACCAACAGTAATCTTCTGAATTAATGGTGTTCATCCAACTAGTGTAGTCCCAAGAGACTTGTAGCATTGATAATTATATAAACATTTTTATTAGGAACACCTGCACAACTGTTTATAGGTGCAATCACCTAATCAACCAATCATAATATCTAATATGCAATGCATAAAACTATGCAGATACAGGACAGTGGCTTCGGTTATCATTTCTGTTGGCTTGAACCAATCTGGCCATTTTCCTCTGATCTCTCTTATCAACAAGGCATTCCCATGTCCACCAACAGAACTGTCTGTTTTGGAAACAATCTCTGGAGACTATTGTGTGAGATCGCAATAGCTTAGCAAAGTTTCTGAAATACTCAAACCAGCCTCTCTGGCATCAACAACCATGCCATGGATAAAGTCACTGAGATTGCTTTTTTATGTTGTGATGAACATTAATTGAAGCACTCAATCTGTATGTAATGTATATGATTGCATACATTGCTCTGCTGCTATGGGATTGGCTGATTGGATAATTGCATGAATGAGTACAGAATACAGGTGTTCCTAATAAAGTGTTCATTGATCTTACATACTCTTCAATCAGTTTTAAACACCTTCTGATGTGTTATTACAGGATAATTACTATGTGAAACGTTAACAGGTAGCGCTCAGATCCTAATGAGACTCTAAATGGGCCAGTCGAGAAAAGACTCATAGACAATGCTAGTAATAATTATAATGTATAATAATAAATATGTGGTGCTGAAAGACTTTGGCCTTTATCACTGTAAAAATTTAAAAATTTGTTAAACATTTTATAATAAACATTTCTCAATGTTTCTTATGACTTATCTGATTTCTTATCACTTATTTTATTAATACAGTGTGCTTATTTCAAATATTTATATATAAACACAAACAACTTACATTTATATTTTTGTTATGTTTAAGTAATATATGAGAGTTAAGAAAATCAGTAAAGCTAAATTAGTAAACATCTCACTGTACCCTTGGAAGCAAATGCTTCAGTGTCCATATGAAAAAGTAAGCAGGCCTAATGTTACATTCCAAAATAACTCAACAGATACATGATACCGGTGACTTCTCGTCACATCTATCAGTCTAACACACTTCTGGTGGCTGGCTTGTTTAGAGTGGCCAACTGAGTGGCACTTATGACAGCATTTTGTTTCTTGTTTTTAATGATACACCTTCACACCAGTGGCCTGATCTTTACAAAATGTATTGATTAGTAAAAACTGGCAGATTGATATTTAAATCAATCATTTTAATATTTTCTTTACTCTTAGTCATTTTCAGGAAGGATTCATTGATTGCTAAATTCATATCTTTATAACAAATGAGACCCTATATGCTGAATATGATTCTTGTAGGGTTTATGCATTTGTTTTCAGTTATTGTTGGTTGTTTTTAACTATACTAGACCTTTGTATGTTGCTTGTATATATTTTTTTTCCCATTTAAAGCATGTTCTGGTCTGGGTTAGAGGGCCAGATTGTACCCTATTGTTTGAAGAATATATTATGTGCTTTGTTGAGTATTACCAAGATACAAGACTTTGGAATATTGGAATTACAGAAGGATGGATTATCTTGTTTACATGACAGCGAGGTCAATTAGGGGTGCCCAGAATAAAGAAAGTAACTGAGCAACTGCCATACCATTTTCACTGGCTAGTCAATGTTTTAATACATTGAAATGTACAGCAATATAGAATATACACAGTATTTTGATCATATCGAGACGATATATACAACTGATCCACGAACTTGGCCGAATGGCCCTTCATGAGGACGCGCTCCTGTAAGGAGATTCGGTTACCGGAGGGCGGGCTAACAGCTCAACACCATCGAGGAAATAATGTAGACTACTGCACACAACGTGAAGACGCACAGCAGGAATAACATCATCTGCACTTTTATTAGCTTTATTAGATCATGTAATCATCTGATGGACAAAATGATCCACTTTTACGCATAGCAATTAATGTGATAATCAGCAAGTTTTTACTGGTGCCGTCGGTCATGCATTTTTCAGAAACCCTTCGAGAATCGAGTTTCGCCCGTGGGAACAACTCTAACACCTGAGTCACCTGCGTGAACTTGTGAATGTACGTTAAGTCGTAGCGAGTTAGAGGAGTAGAGTGAGCACGGAACGGATCACGCGAAGCGCGCGAGACTATGGCCGCGGTGCCACCGACCTTTGGCTTCACGCAGGAGCAAGTGGCGTGTGTGTGCGAAGTGCTGCAGCAGGGAGGGAGCATCGAGCGCCTTGGCCGCTTCTTGTGGTCACTGCCCGCCTGCGAGCACCTGCACAAGAACGAGTCCGTGCTCAAGGCTAAGGCCGTAGTGGCGTTCCACCGAGGGAACTTTCGCGAACTCTATAAGGTTCTGGAGAGCCACCAGTTCTCGCCGCACAACCACGCCAAGCTGCAGCAGCTGTGGCTCAAGGCGCACTACATTGAGGCAGAGAAGCTGCGCGGGCGACCGCTCGGTGCCGTGGGCAAGTACCGGGTGCGCAGGAAGTTCCCACTGCCGCGCACCATCTGGGACGGCGAGGAGACGAGCTATTGCTTCAAGGAGAAAAGTCGCTGCGTACTTAAAGAATGGTACTCCCATAATCCTTATCCATCACCGAGAGAGAAACGCGAACTGGCCGAGGCCACAGGGCTCACGACCACGCAGGTCAGCAACTGGTTCAAGAACCGCAGGCAGAGAGACCGCGCCGCTGAGGCCAAGGAGAGGTAACATTCTCTTTAATTTTTAGAGTTAAGGTCTCTAACACAATTTAAAAACTTCTTTATTTTTATGATATGCTTAAAGATCTGTTACACTTTAATATGAAAATATTTCGTCGTGTTTAACATTTCTTTCTACACTACTGAAGATCGTGCCCAAAGGGGTCTTTTGCGTCAAGAAGTAGGATAATCATTTTGATATCCAAAGCGCATGGCTTTTTCATTTGCCAAGTTAAACTAAATTGTTTTCTATCACAGAAAACTCGATTGTAAATCTTGGTTTCTATGTAGCATTTAAAATTGGTTTTAATTGTTCACATTTGCCTTTTTAAGAGCACTTATTTTAGTGGTGATTTAACATCTATAGTCTTTTATGTTTTACAGTCAATATACGTGAAAAGTATACCTTTAAACTGAACTCCTTTTTTATAGGAGTTCTTTCATTCTTCAAATTAAATGACAAGAGCGCGAATTAGTACAACTAGTTAAAATTGTTTAACTGTCACTAACCAGGTGCCCCATAGAAGTTTCAGAAACGTGTTTGAGGCTGTTGCAAAGGTGTAATTGAATTTGTTGTAAGTCGAACCCAGGGGAACTCGGACTGATGCACTGATCCCTCTTATTTAGAGATCTGCTAAGTCATGGTCTAAACAGACAGTCTCACACATGCAAGTTACAGTAAAGCACCCAATCTCAGACATTCAACTGATCCCCACTAGCAATATCCAGATTTCCTTTTCAGTTGATTATCAGATTAAAGGATGGCAAGTTTATAAGCGTTTCATTTTATATTCAAGTTAAAAAGAAACTAAACCCATCATCATCATCATCATCATCATTATCATTATGAAATAATAATAATGATTATAATAATAGTGGTACTACTAGTAGTAGAACGTAGCAGTTGTTAGTTTTATTGCTGTTGTAATTATAAGTATAAATAACAATAACAATATAATAATAATAATAATAATAATAATAATAATAATAATAATAATAATAATAATAATAGAAGATTTATTTTAGTTTAGTTTATTTACGTAACAAATTAAGGTACAAATTTAACTGCAGAATTATCTATTATTTGAGCAATGAAAACACCATAGCTGTTTTGTTTGAAGTGCTTATTTAATGAATCAATTATCTGCTCCTCAGGGAAAACGAGGGCGCGAATCAGAACGGGCACAACCCGCTGCCGTCTCAAATGACCGAGAGCAAATCTCAGTGCGAGAGCTCGGACGACGATAAATCTCCACCAGGGACCCCAGATCACCCATCCATGAGTCCTGCGCTGCTCCTGCCCTCCAGCTCAGGCCTGCCACCACTGCACAGCTTCGCGCCACCGGCCGGACCCAGCGCCTCCGACACGCATCATAGTCATCCTCATCTTCATCACCCTCACCCTCATCAGCAGCACAGCCACCATGAGCAGCATCTGTCCCTGCACGACGGCCTTCTCAACCCCATGGCGGCCAGCCTGGTGGATCTTGGTTCTTAACAATTTTGATGGTGTTGCAGCGCATGATCCATGCGTAAAAAGACCATTTAACTCCTGAAACCAAAGAAGACGAAGACAACCATCCATTCATTTCCCAACTGTTAAACTGAAAATACGGTTTTTTTTGCCGAACTGTCTTCACTGAAAATGTTATGTGTTGGGACACCGTGTAGTCTTACAAAACCATTAACCGATTTCCAAAAAAAGACCAAAGAGCGAAGGGCGACACCCATCTTGTTTGTGCCTTACATGCAAGAAGAGGAGGTACGCCTTCAGCATTAAGCTTAAGTCATTATAAATCACCTGATAGTTTTTGATATATCTTGCTATACATGAATAAAATATACAACTATTGACTAAATACAATATTGACTAGAGTTGTCTTTTTGCACTACTGAGATGATACATAGCTACACTGAATCTGATATTCACAAGAGTGCACAAGAGAGGGAACACTTTTTTTAAACTTAAAAAGAAACATATGCACGTGATGCCCACAGTTATATCCATATACACAAATCTTCAACATGGTGATAATTAAATATTTTTTAGTCTAAGGACCTACTTTAACCATACCGTTTATTATAGCTTATCGTTGAGAAATTCAGATATGGAGCTACGTCACTATAGTATAAAGAATCATCTTGTTCCTCAGCTAATACTCATTTTAAGTATTTATTGAAAACTGATGTCAAAACAATATTAAATACAATATTCAAATGAAAAGAATGAAAACAATACATCCGTGCCATGTGTAAGGCTATTTACTTTAAATCCAATATGGAAACAGAAATAATTCAATCAAATGCATCAAAATTGTACTTTTATAGGATTTCTTTACCACCCTTCTACCAAGAATATCTAACACGCGTCATGGGTTGCAACTGGATCCTCTGGAAATAACTAAAACACTCAGTTGAACTTAAATAAACACAGTAGAAGTTCATTCTAAACTACTAAATCTTCACAAATTACGATTCACAGTAACATAAACATTCTTATAGTCTGAGTTTTCACGGAGTCTCTAGTGACAAACGGAGCAAAACTGATTTTCTGACTGGACACCACCTACATACACCTACAGATTAATTCAGCTGAGTCAAAGCCAGTTAATAAAAAACACACAACTTTCTAAACGACTGAGAGTCTGTTTTCTTTTAGACATAATGGAGAAAGCCCTACTTTACAAGTATTTTATATTTTATATATATATTAACTTCGTCTTCTTTATAAGTAACTTTATAAGTTGACTTCTAAAGAGTTTTGAGTATAAAGAAAGACATTTTTAGACATACAATGAAAATGTATAGAATATGGGAAAATAAACTGTATTGTTTTTACATCCATAATCTAATCGCTAAAATTTATTGTTAAAAGGGAATGCACAGCTAAAATTGTGATTACACTGCCATCTAGTGTTGACATCTCCCCATCATGAATCCTCTATTCTGAGTCTAATGGACCTGAAGTATTTTATTCTGAAGTGAACGAAATGGTCAATAGCTCAAAAGTATCTAAACAATAATAGACAAGTAATATATAAACGTCTTCAATGGTGTTAAATGAGGGTTAATAATGCCAATTTTGCTAATGGTGACTGTACGGTCAGTCTAGTTGAGGGAGCATCTTTATAGATTAATGTTCTCAGGCTTTTTATATTTTTTTATATTATATTAGCTGAAATAGTGAAGATAAGTTCATGAAGAGGGCAATGACTTGGTGCAGCAGGTAGAGTTACTGCATCATAGCTCCAGGTTCCATGGTTTAATGATGTTGATACTGACTTTGTGGAGTTTCACATTTTCTTTATATGTCCACATGGGTTTTCCCCTGGCTCTCCTACCTTCCAATCATGCAAGAATGTGGAGGTGTAATATTCCTGTGCAACTACAGGGTATCCCTTTCAGGGTGCACATTTCCTACTAGCATCAAATGCATGTAAATCAGCTAAGACTTGTATGGTGTCCAGTATTTGCCTCTTAATTTTAACTCTAGGTTGACAAATGCTAGAAGTGTTGGTCTAGTGTAACTGCATCTTGTTCTAAACAACATGAGCAAAACTTAATCAAGTTAGGGCAGCTCCTTGGTACAAAAATTAATATAAAAATTCATTGTCTTATTTATCACATGGTTATTTAAAATAAGATTGCTTGGCCTGTGGGTGCTGTTTGAACCTACTACATAAATGGTTACAGTAATTTATGGCTTGGTGATTATTTATTTATAAGCACGTAATGCATAATTTAATTAAAGATTGATTAAGGACTATTTAATGTAATGTGTTTGTATTTAGGTATCAGGTTAAAATTTTGGAATACATGTTTAATTATTAATAATAAAACATTATACTTTAAGTTTCCTTATTTATTATTAATAATATTATGTTTATTATGTTTATTTATTAACAAATTACTTCTCAGACCAGCAGAGCTCATCACGAGTCTGAGAAACCCTCTGCAATGATCCTAGGTGAGCTGTAACGTGCTTTATAAGAGGATGTTTAACAACAAAGTATAATGCATTAAAAGAAGGAAAAGGTGTTATGGTACTTAGCTTACCAGTTAAAACTCCAAGCATAATTTTAAACAACAAATATGAAATCTTTTTAGGTAATTTTTTTTTTTTTAGACTAAATAGCCTTTCATTGTTTTCCATTAAAATGCTTAGACCAAATTTTGTTTCTAGTGAACCATACATAATTATTAGGCTTAGTATGAGGACATAGACTACTCAGTATGACATGGAAGCTTAATGGTAACTAAAGTACATGTACATTTATATAAATACGTGTAAACTGAGCAACTGAAAAGGTAAGAAATCCAGGCTGACGAAAGTGTGACGATAATCTAGGTATATTTTTGTTAAAAAAAAAAAAGAAAAAGAAGAAGATATTTCTAACTATAGTAGTGTTATTTGAAAGGTTTCAAACATGTATAAGGAGCAGGTGTATACATTCAGGATTCACAGATCTGCGCCACACAAAGGTACCACTTCATACCAGCAGGTGCCAGTATAACAATGTATAAATGTTCAAATTCTTGTTACAGCAGAATAACCTGTCAAACAATGTGCCCTGGTCGTCTTTAACTTAGATATATGACTTTTACTTGAAATATTGTATGAAACAAATAGTGATTTCAGGTACAATACTTAGCCAAAAGTATGCGGACATCTGACCATCACATCATTTTGTACTTGAACACCTCCCATTTTATATTGTGTTCCTGTTTGCTCCAGTTTTCTAGGAAGGTTTTCCATTCCATCCCAAAAGTGTTCAGTGGAGTTGAGATCAGGGCTTTGTGTAGGATTCTTAGTTACAGTGAAGAGAAGTCTTAAAATTGTACAGCATAGAAAGAGATTGAACATAATTGTATTCTTTCAACTTTTAGGGACAACAGTTTAGGGAAGAAGCACATGTGGATGTGATGGTCATGTGTCTACACACTTTTGACAATACAGTGTATGTTGAATCATCTGATAAATTGGGACAGTTTAACTAAACATTGTTAAATTTCTGGCCTAAAATGAAAAACCAAACATGCCATTAAGCTATTGCAATGGAACTACTTGATAGAAATCACATGGCTTAATTCATGTGACAAAATACATATGCTTTGTCTAGTTTTTTCAGTAGGTTATCCAATTTCTAATGTATATGTATAAGATGTACAATGAAAACATGGCATTTGTTTAACTCATGTATAAATGGTTGTAATTTAAACATTTTTGAAATGCTGGTTTTGTGACATGATTCTGCAGTTTAGCACAGTCACAAAACACAACGACTAAAGAGACAAAGCGAGAAGAGATATAACCGATCCATAAATCAGAAAGCAACTATAATCAAATGATGCATTGTTGGATTTTAGTTTTTGTTTAAATGGTGTTTTTTATGAAACATTAAATAAACAGAGTAATAAAGGAAATACAGAATGTTGCTTAGGCCTACTAGTGTGTATGCAGAGATTTTGCAGACATTTTAATGAATTCATTTTAGATGAATTTAGTTCATATTATAAAACATGTTTTGAAAAAAAATCTGTGTTATACTGATACTGCAAGAAGTTATTTATAAATTGTTAAAACCTTTTCAGTGGTAGTTTTGTACAGTTTTCTTTTTACTTAATCTGTTCATACTGAATTAGAGAAAATATTGGTTATGTATTAAGAATCTGTAATTATTGTTATTGCTGTAAGAAATAACTCAAGCCAGCATTATAAAATGTTGTCTTTACCACTGAGTCTACTGTTCATACAATATTAAAATTATTATGATTTATTGATAGAATTGAAAAGAACACAAATAATGTTCTAAACGTCATTAAAATCTTCTTTTTTTATTACAAATGATTTTGACAAAAGGTTAAGCCACACTTCTTGAAAATTTAACATGATATTTTTTCTTCACATGTAACTGGTCAACACCTTCAGCATTTCAGAAATGTATGATGGGTAATGATGGCAAGCAAGCCGAGAAAATGAGAAAAATCGGAAATTTAAAATATTTGCCAATATAATAGTTTACAAGTGTGTCTTCCATAAAGCGTGAGTTGTAGCAAACAATGATCGCGGTAAAAACCTAAGCTGTACACACACGTCTATACTGATAAAAAAAGAAATATTGCAGTTTCAAATATTCACCACACGATGGAGACAAAACCACGCAATTTAGACCCCATGTTAGCTGAGACTTTCTGTGTGTGGTTATTATCCCATATTCACATTCAGGGAATCTTCATGGGATACATTTGTAATTTAAAGATTTTACAAAAAGATAAATGATTAGTTGTTAACAGGAGTTTGTTTTTCTCCTGATTTGACCTTCATTAACCGGACGGATCGAAAAGATAAAACTAATTACAACTAAAATAAGGTGTGCACATAGTTCACCGCTTTGGATTCAGCCTTATGATTCTAGTTATTCAAAAACATTTAAATTAAAGAAGTCAGAAAAGTACAGATTGCTCCGGAGTCAGACATTTTCGTCTTCCTAAGAAATAAACAATGGTAAAATATAATCTCAAAGGTCAGCACGATACCTTTACTTCCCCAGGTAAATAAAATTACAAGAGATGTAACCTTGAAATTACCACAACACAATACTCCTAACAATACTCCTACACTAATAGGGATGTGCATAAGAGTATATGTATGTATATGAATATGCAGCCTATATTAATAATATTCTATAGGCTAGACACGAGTGGACAGCTGAATCCACCACAGAAAGCATTATATAATTCCATTCTTTTATGCAGTTTCAATAGAGTTGTTTTTCACATGCATATGTTAAAGTATAAATTCAGAACATGTGATAATATTTTCTTAAATGTCAACCTGCCCATGAACAACAACCTTTCTGACAATGTTATATCATTAATGATGCTTATTACTGTGCATTTTCTCCGACAAATAAATAAAGTAAAACTACGATTGTTTTATTCCTTGATGGAGATCACATACAATTTTAAATATTTTCCCCTACATGTGATTATCTGACAAATATGCGATCACGTTAAAAACGTAATCCATCATATTATGTGCTGAAATACCCATGGGCATGATCCCAAGTAAACACGTAACACCTTTCGAATGATAGATTACAGATGGTCAATTACAGATGGTAATATAATATTAGTCTATATTAGTAGAGGGGATTTTAACAACAAATAAGATTCGCTTATGCAATAGCATACTGCCCATTCTCTAGGCGACTCAGAGTGAGCTAATGTGTTGGAGAGTTAGTTGTGAGTCAAAATCCCTACTTGAATTTACTCAGAGGTGAGACCCGTTTTGTGTTGGTGCATGCAGAGCAGTGAATGCAGGTCAAGCGGAACTGCCGCGTGAATAAACACCAATGGGAAGTTGTGTTCAAAAGGGGAAACAGGACAGAAAAACCATGCACAGAATAATAGACACAGCTCTCCTGTACGAAAGACGATGAGAAATGATCAAGACCTTTCTCTTTTCATTGAAACTTTGGTCATGTGCCAGAAATTCTAGCTTGATGGAATTCTATTTATATTTGTCCCATATCCCATAAATGACACAAATGACACATTACACATAACCGAGTTTAGATATGTTAATAAAATCTTTAGATAAAAAAAAATCAGGCTTTGATATATATATCTATATATCTATATCTATATATATATATATATATATATATATATATATATATATATATATATATATATATAGATATATACACACACACATAAACTCCATAGGCACATAGGCATAATTTGTGATAATTATTCCCAATTTAATGAAAATAAGATTTTTTTTAAATTTATTTTTAGAGCTAGCTTTCCAATCTCACAGAAACTAAAATACTAAAAACAAGCCTGTAATAATAATAATAATAATAATAATAATAATAATAATAATAATAATAATAATAATAATACAACTTATATGTTGAGTTATAACAAAAACTTTGATTTATATCCTTTGATTACAGAAATGCCCATATCATCAACCGGACCTCAAGCAAAATTCATAGAAATTATATTATTATAAGAACGAATCTAACGATAAAACTATGATTACTTTTTCTTTTTTTTATTGAACTGGATCTTGTTTAATTTTTCACAAGCCATTGGTGACTCTCGCACTGTATAAACTTATTATATTTTAGGAAATCTGACCATTCAATACAACCACAAATAAATAGGCTATAGTTATAATATTAAATTATATTTATTTGCATAAAAGTGACCCATAACACTGCGTTTTCAGAGCCATTAACCCATTTACAGTATAAAAACGAACAAATGAGCAGATATTAAAAATCTCAAAGCACTTTACAGACACTTTGACTCTTAAGGACACAAAATAAGGAAAGATGCTTTAGGATGGCGTAATTGCATTATTATACAAGCATATCTAGTACAGCCTAGACCAAAGAGAGAAACGCATCATACACTGATAATTCAATATAAAATCTCGAGATAAACTCAAACTTTGAACATCTGCTGTCAAGCCAAAGGAGACGGCTTAAAGGTGCTTTTGACTTCCACGATTGTCTGATAAATACAAAACTCAAACAGTCCGCTTTGCGGGGGGTACGGGAGCAGAAAAGAGGTAAAATGGCGTCTCTATACAATTCATCCTCCTAGTGCTTTTCCATAAACCGTCCAGAAATATTCACAAATGACCATGCAAAAGGGAGATGAAAGAAAGAGCGTGTCTGTCCACTGAAGCGCTTGAAAAAACTGCATGCTTTTCTCCATTTGACGAACAACGGCAAAGGCCAAAATGGCCGCTACCCACGCTGTCAGTTTTTCAGTTTTTTTAATTCATTTAATTACAGGTCCAAATTTCCCCGTTTTCAAACGCCGTTGTGTCATACGTCGAAGTCCGAGTCGCTGTCGGTGACGGAGAGCACAGTGCCGGGGTCAGGCCGCTCACCGCTGCACACGCTCGCACTGCTGGGAGAGGCGGAGGCGCGCTGCGCGCACCCGGGACCCGAGACAGAGCGGAGAGCGCTCTGAGCCAGGGCATGCTGCTGCAGCCTGCAACAAACATAAAGAAATTCACATTTATTCATATACAGGAACACATCATTATTTATTGGTAGGTTACTGTAGTTCACGTGTAGTGTATTATTACAGCAATATTATAATAGCCGAGTTTTACGCTGACTACAACTGAGCAAATTGTAGTGTGTAAATTCAGCAACTATCAACATCATTCGCTTATAAAACACAAACATACGCCAGACATTTTTTAAAATTTATTTTATGCTGAACACGCCAGAACCACAACATATAATAATAATTATTAAATTAATGGACTAAATGATTATATATATATATATAGAGAGAGATAGATATATAATAGTTTTTCATTTTGCTGAAAAAGGGCAAAATAAACAGTTATAACATTACTATTTCCAACATAATAATAATAATAATAGTAATAATAATAATAATAATAATAATAATAATATTATTATTATTATTATTATTATTATTATTATTATTATTATTATTATTATTAAATAACCAATTATTTCATATACTTTTATATTCAGAACATTTTTTTAAACTTTACATTAATCCGAAACAAACACTATCCACATGATGATTAGTGCTGAACTACAGAAATGAAGCACACTCTTTACACATAGATACGTTTTCGAAATATATAAAGATTTAATTGCCTTGTAATGTCATCAGGAAAACAGGTAGGATGGATAAATGCGATTTATTAAAAGAATAAAGAATAAGAAGAATTTCCTTTGTCGGTAACACGTCTTTTTTTACTTTAGTTTTCAGGAGTGAAGTACTGACCTGTTCTTGGCGGCGGCGGCTCTGTCTCGTTGTCGTCGGTTTTTAAACCAGTTGCCCACCTGGGTAGGGGTGAGTCCGGTGGCCTGCGCCAGCTCGCGCTTCTTGCTCGGGTTGGGGTACGGGTCCTGCAGGTACCACTCCCGCAGAAGGCCGCGCGTGCGTTCCTTAAAGCAGTGCGTCTTCTGCTCGCCGTCCCAAATGGTACGCGGTAGTGGAAACTTCTTGCGCACACGGTACTTATCGACGGGTCCGAGTGGGCGTCCGCGCAACTTCTCGGCCTCCTGGTAGTGGGCTTCGAGCCACATGGCCTGCAGCTTGCCGTGCGATTCCTTGGTGAACTTGTGATTCTCCAAGATGTGGTAGAGCTCACGGAAACTGCCCGTGTGGTAGGCGACTACGGCGCGTGCTCGTTGGATGGCTTCGTGCTTGTTGATGGCATCGCATGCGCCTGGTGCCACGGGCAGGGACCAAAGGAAACGGCCGAGGCGCTCGATGTCACCCGTCTCCTCCAGGGTTTCACACACGCTGGCCACCTGCTCGGCCGTGAAGCTCAGTGTGGGCAGCTGGAACATGGCCGGATCGTCCGGGGACCTTGGGCGAGGGAGACTGGCCGCTAGGAGCAGAGGACGATCCACGAAGTTCGGGAGGAACAGGTGAGAGGGGTAAAGCTCTAACGGAGACCTGAAAACCATGGAGCGACCGGCCGAAGACAAACAAACAAGAAAGAAAGAAAAGATGCGAGGTTAACAACTCGCCGCTTCCGCAGTTTTCGCCTTTCTACCGCTCGGTCGCGTAAAGTCTGTAATGTCTACCCTTAATCAGACTCAAGTGTAACGTTGAAACATTTTGTTTCGCTTTTCTATTGGTCTTCCTGGTGTCGTGCTGTGGTTGTCATGGCAGCCCCTGCCAATCACTGTCAAGCAGTGCCAGTCATTAGCCTCCACAGCTTTTGGCTCCGCTCGACGCGCCAATCAGAACGCACCAGTCTTCCGTTTACACGCCGCGCAGCACAACAGCGTAGGGGGAGAGGGTCTGTATTATTTTAGTATCACATTGGTGAAGAAAGCGAAGCGATGTACTTCAAGGCGTCTGGTGAAGACTGAATGGTTGTTTGAACAGAAAGTAACATAAATTGTGGTGTTACCTGAGATACTAGATATAGTTAAGGTAAAATATCATAGACTGTATTATCGCTAAAATATCGTAATCAAAGTTTCAGAATACTGACCAGATTGCAAAAAATAATAATAATTTATTTACAAGGGACGTTGTTAGGAAAACCACAATCCCTCATTATTATTATTTAACAGAAAACAAAAATGCTACGCACATTACGCACAATAAAAATGCCCTCAAGGACATCACTTAAAAAATTCAATCCATAATTGAAGCGATAAATATCTAAATATAAATTTAAATAAAAGTTGCCAATCCGACCAGATCGGATTGCCAAACCTGAGTTAAATAGCATTCTTTTACATGGCCCTTTTTGTTTGCACAAAGCGTGTAATTAATGCTACAAACAAGTGAATTCACTTGGCCTAATTGTCTGTTTATCCTGAGGCTTAGCGCCTAATGGCCTTCTCTCCAATCGGAGACGCCTCTCACGGCCAAAGCAACGTCACTATAACAAATTAACCATTTATATTTACTCTTTTATGGGAAATGAAACGTTAAAGGAATTGCTAAAATAATTTCCAGTTAAATAAAATTGGAATGCGCAAAATAGTTGCATGGCTAATGTGAGATTTAAAGTATTTTTAATATACACAGGTGTTGACATGATAATCGCTGTAAACAGAAGCACTAATCTTGCACCCCGTAGGTAAGTAATGAGGCTGCTTTTGTCTATCAGGATTAGTTAACTGGAAGAATGTCCTGTTTATTGCGAACACAGGCCTCTGTTTACGTACAGAAAACGTGTATGGAGGGGACACAAATACACAAATATTTGAGTAAGAACCTTATGACGCTAACTGCCTAACCAACTATATAAATATAAAAAAAAACAGTGATAACTGCATGGCAATGCATGGACAATATTAATAATTCTACCTATCATCAATAATGCAGTAGGCTAGAAATAACCCTCCATGTTGTATATATTTATAACTATGTATTTGTTTCTCCCAGGACTTCCTACACTGGTGATTTTTCACACACACGAGCAGTAATTATTTGAAGGTTGTAGGGAAACATATCAAGGTATATAGTTGCCAGAAAGAATCTAAGCATGACATTCAGCAAAATTTTAATGGTTGTAAGAAATTAAACATGTATATAAAAAGAACAGAGCTAATATCTACAGAAAAAAAACAAAAAAAAACAATGTTGCTATCAAAAACTGTATAATAACAATATGAATCATATTTCTTATTAAATGTTATTAATATAAAGTTGAATGTTGTTAAATAGTAATAAACATTATTATTATTATTATTATTATTATTATTATTATTATTATCCTATCTTGAAAATATTAATTTTTAATTTTTTAATTTAAAAATAGCTTCAGCAATGCACCTTATGCGATAAGAGTCAGTCCTTTATTAGGTGAGAGGGGAATTTCGGAAGTGAACCGAGTGAACGGACACACGAATGAGTTGCGACTGTCGGAGAGGATCTTCGTTTGGGGCGCAGTTTGCTTTACTAGCTCAATGAAAGGGACATGAAAACGCGACAGACACACACACACACACACGCTTGCACGCACGCGCGCTCACGCACCTTCAGCTGTGTGCAACAGGTCGCTCTCGCATCCGATTTGTCAGGCTGAGGTTTCAGCTCTGCGCCTTTTTCGCAGGTAAGTAAACATTTCAAAATCATCCGGACACAGAACACCATTTCAGTGTTCGGTGAACAATAAATGTAATTAAAACATTTCAATTAAAGATATTTTAATAAATTGTGCAGATATTATATTGTGTTAGATTTCATTCAGAGCAGGTCTCAATTATCTATTAATTTCATGTAGCCATTGTTACATGAAACAGCATACATTTATTATTATTATTATTATTATTATTATTATTATTATTATTATTATTGTTGTTGTTGTTGTAGTGGTGGTGCTATTTACTATTATTTATATTATTTTAATTTACATTTGCTGTGCTACAACAAACACAAACTAAAACAACAAACAAAATGAAATGCTCTCTCTCTTTTACAGGCCTACTTGTGGATATATATATATATATATATATATATATATATATATATATATATATATATATATATATATATATATATATCCTGCCTAAATAAGGAGCAAAGGCTAAAGCAGCTGTTAATTTTAGAAATTTGATGTATATTGAATTAGAATGCTGTATGGTGCATTAGTAATCAATATTGGAGCAGATGTGGAGATGTCTGATATCACTGGACGTGTCAGAATAATATTTACGTGTGAACAGTTAAGCTGGATATAAGGACAGCACATGGCCACTGAATGAATAAAAAATTTATATGTAGCCCTAATTGTCTAAAGCCACCAACCTACACACATACGTCCATTTCTAAAATATTCATAACGTGTATTTACAAGAACCTCATTAGCTAATCAAAGGTGATGAGCTATTTCTCTCACAGGATGAAATTTATTTTGATATCTTTACGCAGACAACAGAGTGAGACAACTTTATTTTTAAAAAATAAAGCATTTTCATATTTTATCTTTGCCTTTTGTATATTTTAATTATATTAAAATACAAGCAAAACAACCATTTTCAGTGTACGGCTAACAAAAAAAAAAGTCCTTATGATATCAAATTCATTTTCTTAATTTTTCAGATTATGAAAACAGCCATCTGCTTCAAGGCCAATCTTATTTTCGATAGACTCACATATAACTGCAACACTCTTTTAAGCAGTTTCTCAATCAGTCAGATCTGTCAGCACTCATGCAGGAGTTGGATAAAAATTCTATTAAATTAAATGTCCTTTGTCAAGTTCACTCTATTATACTATGTCCAAGTGAGGAGCGGTGACTGTGGAAATTGCACACTGTGGCATAAACCTGTCCAGCAAGTTTGGTCCAAATTTAACATGTGGTCTTTAAAATGCTCTTTCTGACTGAGGTGTGTTTTTCCACAACACTGGTTTCTAAAGCAGACATTATCAGGAAGATAGTATCTCACTTATATTGTGTAAAGCTGTCTGTGCGTCTTTGTGGAAGTTTCAGGTGTCTGTATTGCACATTCATGCGTTGTAGCCATTCCCTTCTTGTTTCTCAGTTAATACTCGGAAATCTGTACTTCCTGCTCTTTTCATCACTTCTTACTCCTTTCTTTTTCTTCATAACTCAGTGCAGTACCATCTGTAATCCACTGTGTCAACCATGTGCAATTCATAAATACCACTGTTAACAAAACTATACAATCTTTTCAGATGTTCTTAATCAGTATCCAAGTGGTTTAAACAGGTGACCCTTTCTAATGCCATCACTGCTGATTGGAATGACACGCCTTTGACCTAATGTGATTTCCTGACTATATAAAGTACTGTTATACTCTTATACTTATGTACTGTATTTTCATCAGGCTTTGGAATTTATAAAGTCAGACTAAAACTTTTTTCAACCATTGTGCCAATGTTTCCTCAAGGTCATCTAAAGCGATATCCAGGGTCTAATTCTGAACACAAATCTTCACTGTAATTTGCTCTGCCTGTGAAATTGTCAATCATTCCTTGGATTTCTGGGAGTGATGAACTGTGATTGTCAACCTTTCTTCCTTTTATAATGCAGATGGGACCAAGCGTTTCTGCAAGAGAAAAGACAGAAAAACACTAGCCTCAGCCACAGAAAGAGGAAAGGAGTGAATTGGCACAGCCTTCAATACCGAACCACCGAACAATTGTGCTACGCGTATGGAATGCTAGCACAAGGGCTAATTGAGGATTTTGAAAGACCTCGGACCATAGGCATACAGCAAAGAGCAGGAGATAGAGGTGACAAATTAAAAACAGCTTTACTGGCTGAGAGATGCTGCAAATCATTAAGCATAAAAAGAACACAGACACAGAAACCATAGTAGTGTACTATGTTTTTAAAGAAACCTTTCTGGAAATGACTGGAAGAAATCCAATAATTACTGAGACAGCTATGCTGATACTTAAACCATTAATGCCAATTAAGTGTAGTGTACTAAATCCACAAATAAGATGACAATAATGAGATTTCCTGATTGACAGAGAAAAATGACCCAAGATCTTTTTCCACATGATTTTATGATCATATTTACTTCCAACCACTTGCATACAACTCATTGATTTGGTTCTTTTATCCAAGAGTGCAGATAGAGGTGATGCATGATGAATGCTATTAGACATTAGGTCAAACACAATGTTTTGCCCTTCAACATGCTTTCACCATGAGGTGCAAGTGTTTCATTCAGGAGAAGCTTCACTGACCAGGAGGGTGCAAGAATGTAGGCTATGAAAACGAGCATGCTTTGGCTGAAGGTCACATTCCCCTTTTCACTCACTATTCTATTCTTCCGTTTTTTCCAATGCTGATGGTAACAGGAAAGGCCTCAGGTCACAAAAAACAATGGAGGCATGATATTAATTAAAGATTCAATTGAGAAATGCAGCAAGCACTCAGTACACAGGGTTGAGCTCAATAATTTCTAAAATGTTCAGTTCGGATTGCAACAGGCAAACCTGCAGTGGAAGTTGCCTACCATTCTTTAAATGTGCTGCCCCCACCCGCTGCTACAGTCTGTTTTTGTTTGCGCCCTTTCCATTCAATATAACAGTCACATCCTGTTCAGTTTTTTAACATAAGTAGCTCTGTTATGCTCAAAAACTCATAGTTTGTGTTTATTGCCTTGCAACATTCTTAATGCTTCATTCTCTTTCATCAGCCAGATATCAAGCTCCACCTGAAGTTCAATGCAGAAGATACAATGTTATCATATGATTATTTTTAAGTAGATCATTTTTAGACCCTTATAAGCTCCTGCATTTAATCAAGTGTAAAAATGCCCACCTGGGTATCCGATTCCCCCTTGATATCATATCCTCATTACTGTGCGTTCCTGGAGATTTTCTGAGGGTGAGAGTGAGGAAGGTTAGAAATGGAGAAATGTTTGGAAGCACATGACACACAGTAGAACAGAGTGCTGGGAAACCACAGACTGGACCAACATGGAAATGCACTCATCAAACAAGCTGATTTTGGAATGCTGAAGACAGTCTCACCCTGATACCACACTCCTGGTCTCATTAAATAGTGATGGATTATGATGGTATGCTCATTGTCTAGCAGCCTGTCTCTCTTTCTGAAAATGAGAGGACAGACAGAATAAACCATACCTACTATGATTTTTAGTTTCTTACCTTGAAAGAAACAAGACCAAAGGGCAAAATCTGAAGGTCTGCTGAACTCAGAAATTATCATAGCAAAATAATTGACTTTATCCATGACCCATAAAAGTCATTAGCCCTGAACTTGACAACATTCTCCTTAAGTGAGATTATAATTATGATGTGCAGTTGAGTGCAAATGTTTGCATAACCTTTGCATGCAAAATGAGGAAGACAAAGAAATTAAACTTGTACCAGGTAGGGTTTTTACAAATCTGCATTTATTATCACAGGATCAATTAGTGTAGGTTTCAATATTAATACCACAACAATTAATTCACATCACCCAGTCTGATTGTGATATCCTGTAAATATTTTCTTTAATATCTGGTATAAAAACTGTCTTCACTAATCATTGCTTTGAAACACTTGATTTAGTCTTTTGTTTTGGATTGCCACAGAATATCGCCACACTTCATTCCATCTTATTTTTATTGAAGGTAAATTTAGAATCCAGTTACATTCTCTTTTCACCCAAAAGCCACAGGGTGTTCAAACAACTGCACTCAAGTGATTATGGTAAGCTACTGCTTCTCGGTGAGTAAACCAGACAGAGAATACTGTAGACCTGCAAATAATTTAGCTGTGGTGGATTCCTATATATATTTTAGATATATGCAAAATATTATGCTAAAAAATGAAATAGAATACAAGCAGTTGATTTAAACAAAGGCATATCGATCAACATCTCATTGCATTCCTACTCTTATTTGTCATTCAATACCTGTCAGAGTTGTCAGCTCTATTGTCCCTTGAAGCTGGAGATTCAACTCACTTCAAGACACAGCTGCAGAAGGTCAAATCAACACAAATACTAAGAAAAACAAGCACTGACATTATTGGGATGCAAACAATGCCTTAGACACAGCTAGTGTTGTAACAACATTAATAGACTATTATAATATTATAATGGGGGGCCTAACTGCTCTGCAGGCAGGACTCTTGCTAAAAGCGTCCGATTTAAACTGGTTTGGAATGTGACTTGTGGCAGTTTGATACATATTCAGGGCCACCGAGATCCTGTCATCTTCCCCCACGGGGGGATTAACCCTGCAGAACACACCACCACATGTCTCTTTCCATAAGATGCACTGCTCTGCTCCTATTGTGCACAGAGTCAAGGGGAGGCATGATGGGTACAGCTAGGAGATGAGAGGTTAGGGTTAATAAGGGGTCCAAAACAGAGTACAAAACAAGCAGCTTGTCCACTTAAACTATGTCCATGTTAGCCTCTTGAGAGCCTAATAATGAAATAAGCACAAATTATCACTTAAGGCATCTGAGCATGTTGTTGCTCTTATTGACAAATCTGTAGGCTATTATTGCTCATTTAGGTCTTGAGAATCCAGACAGATTGAAAAAAAGTCAACAGTAGAATCATTCCCTGATTTATCCATGTCTATGCAACATTCTCCTCATAAGCTGTCAGATGGAAAGCTCTAAGTGTGCATGAGAAAAGGCACCAACAGCACTGCCTCCAGCCACAGCGGCAGACCAGGGAAGGAGAGAGGCCAACCCATGAAAAATTCATCAGACCACTGGGTGATGGGGGATGCAGCAGGGTTGGTTGAGCAAGTGGCTTTAATTTACCTGGATGGGAGAGTGGGCGCATCTCGTGCTCTAGCACCACAGTAATTAAAGGGACAAGGCCTGCGGAAATTGGTTGGACCCCGCTGCAGCGCGCCATCACCCCCGCCTGTCCGCTCTCATCTCTGGTCTATTCCAAAATCAATTATCTCCAGAAAACAGCTGTAAGGCCCTCACTCCAGCCTCTCGCTCCTGAAGTGAGGAACACATTTGAAAATCATTACCACACGAAGCGAAAAGCCCTTTGCATCTTTAACAGTGTGATTTTGAATAAACCATGTTTTTTTAAGTCTGATGACAATTTTACCCCCTTTCAGCCTCCTGGTATGAAAGCCAAGCAGAGTGGCTTGATTGAGTTATTTATGAGGCAACAAGAAAACAAGGCAGGAGGTGAAGGAAGAAGGGTGATTGTAAATTGTTAGTCCTGATGTTTACACTGACCGTGGTGGTTCTTGTCACTTTGTCAGTTTGTTCACAGTCGTTTATTTCCTTCAGTTCTGTAATAGCTGCAAAAAAAAAAAGTTTTAGAATGACCTTGTTATGGCTTTTAACCTCAAATTTAGTATATTCAGCCTCTAACCTCACATACAGCACACACTGAGTTTTAGATATTAGGAGACGGTTTCGTTTTCTTTCTTTCTTTTTTTTTGAGTTCATGAATTTGCGCCACAAGCTTCACCCTGCCATGTCTTTAGTTTTTTGTACAAATAGAGATGATACAAAAAAGGACCTTGTCAAAGATCTGAAATGCACAATAAAGTAATATCTGCCTTTATTAAGTTGAGGGAGAAAGCGGCATTAGATTAATATTTCTTTTCTTGTTCTTTCCCATATCTTTTAATTGCTGCTTTCATCCTTCAATTTTATTTGTTATCCCCATACGGGCTCATTAGACTGGATGAAAAGTCCACAGACTCAGTGAGAAATGTTAGCCATCGGACAGAGTAAGGGGTGTGTGGTGTCAGAGATTGACTCATCATGTCTGACTATTCCAGGACAAAGAGACGATAACAGGCGACTCACCAGGGAGCTGTCTTGTCTTGCTATTCACAGTCCATTGCACCCTCTGTACTCCAGAGCTGGTCAGAAAGGGAGAGAAAACAAGAAACACTGAATCGCAGGAGGGATCACAAAGTGGTCATGGGAGAAATCTGTCCAAGATATGGAGAATGACTAGATGAAATAACAGCTAAGTGTTATCAAAAAGGAGAGCTAATATGGTAACCGATTCACTCTGGATAAATTCAGCCATGATATGGACAGTGTCTAGAGTTTGCTATAGTAACTGACTGGGTGAAGCATGCCTCATTTTCATTTTGAAAATGTAATGTGAAGTGTGTTAGTGCAACATACCAGTGCTAATGAGGAAACTGCAGCCATCCCAGACGTGGAATATATGAGTAAGAAGTGAAAGCTGGCTTGCTATCAGATGAGTCATTCTGTGGTAATTCCTCTTTAAACAATGTACAACATTATAAAAACACCTACATATAAAGTAAAAATTCAGGAACACTTCTTTCTACAGGACTGGGCAGTAATTCATGGCTGCATGAAGCCGTTCTTATTCAGCCAACGTAAACATATCAGCACTTAACGCCTCACGGCTGAGGCAAATAAGCCTCTGAATCAATTAGTCCTGAATGAGACGGCTTTAGTAATGCTAATGGTGCGCTCACTGACCACTGTGTTATCTGTGCTGCTGGAAGAGTAAGCAGAAACTACAGCCAGCAGGTGCCCAAGGGCTGGAGGTGGTAAGAGAACACACACTCTGATTATCCAGACAAGTCAAATGGGATGTTATTACAAGTTTACCAGAGTCAGAAACCTCAGGCCACCATATGACTTGCTGAGCGGCTGAAATGTGATGGATGGGAAGCAGCCTTTGGTGTGTCTGCGTTTGTTTGTTTGCCCTCTTGTCTCGGCTGAGTGTTCTTAAGGAAATCCCTTCCAAATGGAGTCACTAACTTCCCAGACGTTGTCCCCTCATACCCCCCACATGTCAGTGGTTTTTGGCTGCAGGTCTTATTCTGGCACAAGGGGTGAAATGAACAGAAGAGACAGAAAGCTCTTCAGTGTTCACCTGCTCAGGAAACTAATCCACATTGCTTTGTTTCTCTGTCACTCTCACACAATGAAATGTGAAAAGTGAAGAGCCATTTAAACCCTAATACTTTAGTCATAGAAGCAAACAAACGGTCACTTCTTTACACAAAGGCTTTAGTACAAGTATACCTAGCTGTGTTATTCCCCTTACTGACTTGTATTATTATGTAGTTATTCTTAACATTTAAGGAAAATATGCAATTGGCTTATTTTTGTTGTGTAAGGATATAATACATCCCAAGGCCACATATTTGCTCTACACACATATTTATCACTACAGGCTGGTCAACAAGCATACTTGTCCGTGCATAAAGGGACATGAATGAGATTATATATTTTTCAGTAAGGATATAATGGGCTGTGTCACAGGGGAGTGACACTGAATATATTGCATTTCAGTTGACAGTGGAAATAGAGAAGCAAAGTGTAATATTAATCAGGCTGCATTAACCGTGTCTGACACACTCAGTGTTTGCACACTAGGGAGTGGATGATGTTCAGGTGCTGTAGTGGAAAATGACAACTGATTGTTGGAACCATTTTGCTGTGTTATTAATTATTTTTTGCTTTGGGAATCTCCACTGATGAATAATTATACTAAGGAATCTAAATGGGCAGAATGCTAAATTTTATGCTGAATGTAAAACCACAGCAGGTCCAGTTACACTAACTAACCTCAACTACAGAAAGTGTTTAGCATTTGACACTGCATCTATGACATTTTCATTAAAAGCCTAGGTGAAGTACATAAGGAAAACAGCACTGAACCCACCGAGATAATATGTCAGTTACAGCACAGAAGATTGCAAAATTAGAGACAATAGGCACTGTAAGGATAGCCAAGTGGAGACAGTGAAAATAGATTTTTTTTTTTTTTTTTTGCTTTGGAATACACTTAAAGATTTCTGCATTTGCCAGGATCAGCCAGATTGTACATCTAGCCACAGATGTGCATCCCAGTGAGAGCTAAAGAACAATACAACAGTAATAACGTTAACAATTAACTACACATGTCAGCTCTGTGTTTCTTTTCTTTATTTGCGTCTTGCTAATGATGGGAAAGTGTGCCTGAACGCCGGTCTTTATCTCCTGCCCACAGCAGATTGAGTCAGCCCACCCAGCCTACTCACTGCCTCGGTCCTATTGATGCCCCTAAAACCTCCAACAATAGTATTTGCATGCTGGTTTATTCTGTAATAACACAGATATGCCCGGCTGGATTAAAGCAGGCCAAACAAACGTGCTTAGCTCTGGCTAATTGTGCTCGGAGACTGTGCATGTGCCAAAAAAGAAAAACAAATGAGAGGTTCAATTTGATATAACCCACAGCTTTTCCTTCAGGCATCTTGCTAAGTACTTTCAAGTCTTTGTGAGGAAATAATTGATTTGTGTATGTGTCTTGGGTGTGTGGAAAAACGTATTATGATATTTGTGGAATAATGGGTAGTGGTTAGGAGGGGGGCTGGTTAATGGATTAAATGGCTATTGGAGAGAGAAGTCTCAACAGGAATAAACTGCCAGTGATTGACAGTTTATAAATTGCATATGTTTGTCTGCCTATTCTGCTGATGTGGAATAAAGTTTTCACTACAGGCAGAAATACACAGTATTGTCAGATATGCATACTGTTCTAACGCACATAGATTTCCTGTGAGTATCAGAGAAAGGCACAGCAGCTCATTTCACCAGTCTTACTTCTAGTAATGATGCCTAGTCTAATCTGAGCCAAGAGGCAACGGAGAGGATACTGGCCAGTGGAAAGGTTAATCACTGCTGGTTAGCCGGGGATGAGGCGCTAATTCCTCCGAAAGGCAATTGGCACATGGCTTTATCTGAGTGAAGATAAGCAGTGTTAATATACATAGCAGAATGATGTCTCAAGGGCTGAGGTGGTGTTATCAGCAAGCCCTGAAACAAGGCAACCTGAACACAGCCCATGCCCCCTTACACAATAAACCCTTAGCCATTCTCTCAAGCAGAACTATCACTTAAAGCCTGAACCCTAAAACCTGGCCTCATCAGTCTACACCCCTTGTGCTACTCCTCACCTTCAGCCTCCCCAACACCACCAGAAACACACACACCTCCCAAAACCAGGCTATTAGGTGGCATGGATAATTGGAAGATCAGTTGAAGGCATTAAAAGATAAGATACTCTAGAAGCCTGCCGGATACACACAGCAATGGGAAACTATCTGGCCCTGACACACACACTCGAACAGAAATGCAGCCAGACAAATTACCCAATAATAATGTTGTCTGTCTAGTTGACATTAGCATGGACATAAGGGTTACCATGTAAGCAAATTGACAGTCAGTTGGTTGTAGGGTATAACCCTTTCTCCTTCTCATCCCACTTTGGAAGCTCATCAGCCATTGTATCCTGATGTGGTGTAAAATCCCATTTTCTGGTACATGGATATACCCAACCCCCACATACAATAAGCGTAGACTTACATGCAGAAAAAATTTCACACTTCTGAAGTGAATGCAGCCTTCCTCATCTCCAGGGCTATCGTAAGTCTGATTTCTGATAAATAAAAGACAAAATATTTGTCTGTTAACACTCAAATAGAAAAAGCTACTTTAAATTAAACATGAAATGCTGAATTCCTAGCATATGGAATGGTTTCTTTCTAGTTTTTTTTTTTTTTTTAAATAAAGTTTTTCAGAGCAAAGCAATTTTGAGAAGGTCAAACAGACACCTGAAAGGGCTTTAATTTCAGACAGACTTTCCTGGCATAATAAATGCTAAATTACAATGTATAGAATTTTGTTTGACTATAATAGTAATAGAACATTAGGATTCTAAATGCAGGAATGCCAGTGGTGTTTTGGTCCAAGGTTAGATTACTTTATCTGTTCCTGATTGAATAATCAGAGCAAAAGATAGCAGTTAGAAAGGCTTTCACAAGATGCCCTTGACTAAGACGGGGGGAAGGGGGGTATGTCTCTGATTCATGTGCATCCAAATGATCATTTGAAAAGGTGAATGAGGGTGCTGACAAAATGGTGAGGTTATCAAAACGTGTACAGGACCCTTAAATACGGAATCATAAATAAACAAAGATTTTATGTGAGATGGAATGTAGACTTGTGTAAAAACAGAATAACCTGCATGAAGAAATTCCTCTGTTAGGGCAGTGCGTAACCGCACAGCACCATGCTTTCATAGCTGGTCTATTTCTCTTCTTAATTGGTGAAGTAACTGGGGTATGTCATCAGAAGAACAGAGATGGGCTGCCATGGGGGAGGACAGCGTGGGACATTTTCCAGAATTGGCCAGGTCAATGAAGTTGTACTTGTACCCTCAGAGAGCTGCTAATTTGCTGGAGGAAGTGCCGACAAGACCTTTCTGAGCCACGTTTTCCTTTCACAACTCCCTGCCATTCTTTCTCAGACAGACCTCCTGTTACAGATCTGGAGTGCTGGGAATCCATCCAGAACCTGGAGAGAGGAGGCTGTCTGTAATGAACCACTTCACATTTGCGCTTACAAGCATGCCAGGGGGAGGATGTGAAGCGCGCATTGGGTGTTGGTGGGGGGGTCCTGATTCTGGGGCCCTGAGAAAGGCAGGCCTGACAAAGCCTGATGGTGGAGAGCAGAATTTAGGCATTCTCAAGCAGCATGCGGGCCCCTCACTGCAATGGCCCACTTAACACAAGAGCACCTCTCTCACCTGCCAGGCAAACATGGCGGCCCCCAAAACAGGCTCTGTTTACCATCAGTGCTGCTCTGCACCCATCTGCCCCAATTTAGCCCCAATTGAGTCCCAATTCAGCCATGCTGAGGTGCTGCTAAATATTTGCCCCATTCAGACAAAAGGTGATAGCACCAAGAGCACAATCTAAAACAGAATAGAAGAAAAACACAACAGAACACAAAGTGCAGAGCTGAGTAAACAAAATTAATGGGAATTAAAAATGATCGGAATGGATTCCTTTTATATAGTAACCAAATCTAACAAAACTGGACAGATAGGAAAAACTGTTTGGTAAAGAAAAACAATAAAATGTAACAAACATAAGAAATATATATGTTATTATAATATAAAAAAAATGATAATTAAATAAACCTGAGGATAAATGTATGACACAGCAACTTTGTTGATTTTTATTTTTATTTATTTTACAACTAGAATAATTGGCTGGTTGGTGCAGAAGTGGCAATGTTCCATCCCTGTGTGGTCAGAGGAAGTATCTAATCAAACCAGGGAGGTTCAACATACCTCACATCCTCAAACAAAGACACAGAGGTCTGATACAAACAGAATACAAACAACGTCAAAAAGGAGCCATCCCATTCAGAAATAAAGAAATGTCCTACCCAACTGTTTTGCCTCTTAGGACAATGACTTCCTGCTTTTAAATTAACCACCATCCTGACCCAAGAGGCCCCTGTCTTTATAGAGTGGCCCACTAAGCCCTCCCCAAAGTTACCCCAATTTCCGTTGTGCTTTTGTGCCAAGCATGGCCGTAGTGAAAGGCTCAGTCAGGGCATTGTTGTAGAGAGGAGCCAAGGGAGAGCAGGACATTGTACAACATGATCTCCTTTAAGATGCTACTGATTGTTGGAACCAGCATGGGTCAGAGTCCGGAGTCCAGTACATGATCCAAGATGTTGCAAATTAAGGAGCTCTTTTCGTACAAACCTTTCATAAATCCATGGTTCATGGCCAGACCTTAAGTCTTATATTCCTCGTGTCTGTTTAAGGAATTTAAAAGCAAGTGCCTTTGTGTAAATCATAACACAATCAGTGACAATTCGATTGTGTTGGGTGTCACAGCTACAATAATAAAGCTGGACTGATTGACTGATGGGGAATTTTACAGTTCATTATCCAATCAGACAGAGGCATCGTAACGGGTGCTTGTCACCGAGGGAACTCTCCCGGCGGGGGCAGATGTCACTCCGATGCTGTTAAGATGACAAGCGCTGGAGGACAGCACTAAGAGAGTGACATTTTCCCTTCCTCCCTCCGATGAATGGAAAGATGAAAGAAAGGAAGCGCGAGCGTAACGAGAGAATGTGGAAGCCGAAGGACTGGGAGGACACAATGTGACAGGCTCCATTTTGACATCTGAATTAAAGCCAAGACGGGGGAAAATTAGCCAGAAAGAATAACAACGTCTGACAGCATTATCATTCTGTTTATCCTCACCCAGTTACTGCATGCTGGGAAGAGCTACAACACACACAGCAGCGTTACGGTACTTAGATATGCCTTATGCCAGTGCCAAAATGACCTCAACTGTGAAAGAATGGAACATCATGATGTTGTTGATGACATTTAGAGTCTACCCAGCTGAGGAGATTGGATTGTATGACAGGGTAGACAGATTTAAGTTAAGGCAAAGTTATAAGGTATAACAAAATAGGGAGTCTAGAAAAGTGGAAGATGAACACTGTAGAAAAACTTCTAGAAAAACAGATAGAACAAGATAGAGAGAGAAGGGGAATGAAAAATTACGCTGTCCCATCATTAAAAGTACAATGATAACAGAAAACAATTTTGAAGTATGATCATGTTAGTATGCAACATAATATGTTTATTATGTATAATGCATATGGAGCTTCTTTAAAGGAAAGCAAACCAGTGTGGTAAAAGTTTATTTGGACAGTCTACTTTAGATAGTACAAATCATCCTAAGATTGTCATTAGACAGCAAATTTACCAGTTATCAACATCTCAAATGGTGTTCATGTTCAGCGTATAATAAAATGTATCAGTTAAGTCCATGTGAGCTGAAATACAGACTATGGATGAATTGATAGTCTATAGATGTGCTAAACATCACCATAAACCTGATTAAGAGAGAAGTTGATACTCAAATCAATAACCACACACTGCTGACAGAGTGTTTAGAATTAGTTGATAGGCTGGTTGAAGTCTGAAGCAGGAAAAGATGTGATAAGGTAATATAGCAATACATCTGAGTTTATAGTATCTAGAGTAATGTAACTGATGGGCTCAGTTTTTGGTAGAATGATCTCTTTAGAAAATGGATTAATATCTGGATAAAGGACTTTCAACAACTGCATTGAATCCACCTCTGAAGATGAGGTGTACCCAATCCACTAATAAACCATTATAGGGACTCTGATGCACCATTATTTTGGCCAGAACAATTTTAAAACAGTGACAAAGTATATTTGGTCTTCATCAAGGTAGAGACCTCAGCAACTTTAATTGATTCAGTCATTCTTTTATTTTTCATACACAGAATACTTATTGTTTAATCCTTTAGTCATTACCTTACAATCAAATAAAAGAAATCCTTTCAGCAATTACTACAGAAATTAAGATATTAAATTCAAGACAATTTAAATTTAAAAATAGAATGTAAAATTAATATTTCAATAATTATTGTAAAAAGAAAAAAAAGGTAAGACCAGTGGGTCCACAGTTTAAACTCTTCCCTCCTAAATCCTCTTTTACACTGTAATCACTGCATAAAAAAATGTAAACCAAGGAAAGAGAAACACATTCACATTCACTCACACACACACAGTGAGAGAGAGAGAGAGAGAGAGAGAGAGAGAGAGATCTCCATCTACTCAGAATGAGGGCCCCATTAACTTGACCACTTGCCCTTTGCACACAAAGGCTTCAGCAGCCCTTTACTCCTCCCATCCAATTATGTGTGATTAGGCTGAGTGTGCTGTGTCAAGATGGAGGAGAGCAGAAAAGACACGCCACTCTTTCTCTCTTTCCTTCTCTCCCACACACACATTGCGGCAGCCACTTCAGCCATTACAAAATATCATGCAGTTTAAACAAAACCAGCAATGCTTCATTCACACATACTGCATGACTGTGCCACTACATACTTACATACAAATGCAGTTATACTGTGACAAGCCTGAGCTTTCCATGGTGGCTAGTGCTTCTTTGCACTCACTAATGTTTTTCATCAGTGACTCAAATAGCAGAGCTAAATGATGTTTTCAGGACTTAGAAAAAAAAGGGCAGAGCTTGTTCAATTAGCAGCCTTGTAACAAGCTGTGATTAGCGAGGCCTTTGCTCTCACAGTGGCTCCACATGGCATGAGCAGGGTCACCGCTGATTCAGAGCCTGCGAAACAGGGACCCCCGATGTGTCCTTCAAACCCCAAATGATAACAGATGACTGTGTCTTGGGTAATTATTCAGGCAAGGGAATGCCATGATATAATGGCATTATGAAGGCGGGAAAGTGCGTTAGTTTAGAGGAGGAGGAATAATAGGCTACCTGAAAATATTTAAAAAACACAGATATTTGTGTAGGAGTGAAACACACAGGGAAAAAAACTGGCATAGAACTATGTTAGAAGGACGAATGAGGAGGGTAGAGGGGGCGATATTAAAATTCATGGCTCTCTTTGAAAGCATTTGTATAAGAAAAAGATTACGATGGGTTGGGAAGGGGGTGCTAGCATTATCAGTTCTCCTCGTACTCTATGCTGCCTGCTCTCTCCACTGAGACTGGAGGGATAAGAGGATAACTGGGTCCCGGTTGAGCTGAATAGAGGAGGCTTGTGGAGTGCAGGTCACCCGGCTGCTTTTCCACTCATAACCAATCCCTCATATCCCTCAGACGGCACTCAGTGCCCAGGAGAAGCCCAATCGCTAACTGGCTCCCAGCTTACAGCTAATGAAATACACTCAAGACTTGAAATAAGTGGTATTAAAACAGCATAGCATAAGATGTTGGGGAGGAAGCAGGTGCTTGTATATGTAAAGGCAGAGAAGGAGGAATTGCTTTAAATGTAGGCATTTTCTTTCCAATTAATAATATATGATGGATAATTAATAATATTAATATAATAATGAATTACATATAATTGAAAGTCTACACACCCCTGTTAAAAAATGAAGCCATGATAAATCATCTCAGAACTTTTTTTCTAGTCTCAATGTGAAATTTCAATGTATACAATGAAGTAAAAAATAATCAGGAAAATCGGAAAAAATAAAATAGTTGGTTGCACATCCCTAAAATAATACTGACTTGAAGCTCCTTCTGATTTTATTTAGGTGTCTTTTTGGCACCTCATGACTGACTCTGCAATGTTTTCTTGCAAATGTGTTCTAGATCCATCAAACTGTAAGGGCATCTCCTGTATATGCACAGTCTGCTTTAGCTCAAGCCACAAATTTTTAGTTGGATTCAGGTCTGGGTTTTGGCTAACTCAGTCAAAAACTGTTGGTTAAGCCATTTTCATGTGTGCTTTGGGTCACTGTTTCGCTGAAAAGTGAAATTCCTTTTCGTGTTTAGTTTACATGGAGACACCTGAAGGTTTTGCACTAAAATCAAACGGTATTTGTAGCTATTCATAATAATAATAGCCCTAGCTCCAGAAAAACAGCTCAAAAGCATGATGCTGCAGCGTGGGTATGGTGTTCTTAAATTTTTGCAACAAACATACCTTTTGGAATTATGCAATTATACATTTTGGGATTAGGCTCATAAGACCAGAACACATTTTGCTACATGGAGTGATGTGATTTATTTGCATAGTTTGGTGTGATTTAGTGAGCATGATATTTTTTGTGAGATATATAGGTATTGTTTTGCTACCTCACCCCATAGCCAGCCATACAGAATGATCAGTACTTGTCAGATATTTCTAAAGCTCCTTTAATGTTGCTATATGTCTCTTGGCAGCCTCAGTGCAAAGTTTTGTGTTGTACTTTTATAGATTTTGGAGAGACGTCCTGCTCTTGGTGACATCACTGTGTTCTATTCTCATTATTTGTTGATGATGGCCTTTATGGTGTTCCATGGTGAGCTCATATTTATGGAAATCCCTTTATACCCCTCTCCTGATTGATACCTTTCAACAAGTGTGATACCATGCTGTTCTTTTTGAATCATGGCTTCAGCAGTTAGATTAAACCAAGAAATCCTACAGAATTTTTCTTTTTACCCCTAAATGTTTTTTTTTTCTGGTAGTTTTTCACTTAAATAGTATATGCTGTAGTTTCATATTGAGGGTGGCAAAAATGGTTTTATTTTTATTCTTATTTTAACGTCACAAAAGCTGCCATTTTACAGGAGTGCGTAAATATTTCCCATTTACTGTATGCATTAAATTTCTGAAACATGTGTAACTAATCTCACTAAGAAATTATGATTGGCTGTGTTTCAGAAAAGGTTAGAGATAAATTAATTTTTTTTAATATAATATAAAAAAATTTTCAAACCTGTAGTGAAGAAACTGACAAAGGCAGGGGTTTAAAGTCTCTATAGCCTTCAGAGCCCATGCTATTTTTGTAGCTCATTCCAGATTTTCTGCCAGCTGCTGAGAGATCTTCATTCAGTCCTCATCCAAAAATAACACCTTAACAATTTTAATTTTAATTTTAAGAATACTCAATTTGCTTCTTTGTAGAAATCCATGTTCAAATAGAACAAAATTATCTGCTAATAATATTATAATAGATTACTCGACTGATAAAGTATTTAATATTTTTATATTTTTATTGTATTGTAAAAGTCACTTTATCAAAGATATTTTCAGTGGATGTAATCTTAACAGGCTGAACACTGTGCTCAACACTGTCTAAAGGAAGATAAGGGGAACGATTCAATCAGAGACTAATCCTCACCTGCCCATTCCAGTTCACCCATATACATATACATACCAAACCTCAGACCTTCCACATGCTCTACTTCCTGCTGCTAAAGGATCTAGTTTCCACCTTTTTATCTTTTCTATAAATGAATGGATAGAGCAAGCAAAGTGATGAATATGTTGGCAAGTAGGTGAAAAGAGATGGACAGAGAGGTGTGACAGCTTGACTAAGACCACTAGCTGAACGCTGCATGACCTGAGCACAGCTTCTCAAATCTGGAGTGGAGAGCAGGTAACTCTACCTGGGCACTTAATCCTACACTTTAATTTAGGCCGAAACCTGACCTGCTTGCTTGATCCTAGCCCTTAATTGGAGGGTAACTCCACCTGACTTACTGATCCTGTATTCTAATTGGAGGGTAACCCTAGCTGGCCAGTTAATCTGGAGTTTTTGATGCAACCTAAGTGCCACAAATTGTGCCAAGTGTCACAAAAATATCCATCGGTACTGTGCTTGACGGTATTCAGTTTCAGCCTATTCAGACCTGGTGATTTGAACACGGACTCTCTCACACTCTTACATGCCCCTGCCTGCACTTTCTCCTCCCTCCATTGTATTGCCAAATCTTGTAATGCCGCTTACTTTGAAAAGAGAGAAGTGATCAGGAATGAGAGGCAGTTGCGGATCAACTCACTCAAAAGGTGTTGTTTTTGTGTTAGTGAGGTGTAGAAATTCATTAGAGTTTCTACATCGAAAACACATTTGAATTACAGTGCAACTATCAGCAAAACAACGACTGAAGGAAACACACACACAGTATACAATTAACAGCAAGATTCCATTCAAGAAAAGTATTCTAGAGCAAACTGGCAATTAGAGTTCAGTGCATATGTAATTGTTAGACAACTGTAAAACTTACACTGGCCAATATCACTTACAGAAGAAGATTATTATTTGTTATTTATTATTATTAGCAAGATACACAGTGATACACATCATAGCAAAAACGTAATACACATACAAAATAATCTTAAAAAAATTAATTAATTAAAAAAATAATCATCAAACCAAACGTGCAAAAATATTGTTGAAGAAAGACTGACAGGACTGCACATAGGTGCAAATAAACTGTATACTGGGAAATTGATGTTCTCTGAACAATAAACAGAATAATTATATATATGTGTGTATATAATATTCATATTATATATATATAAATAAATATATAAATATATAAATATATATATATATATATATATATATATAAATAAATATATAAATATATAAATATATATATATATATATATATATATAAATATATATATATATATATATATATATATATATATATATATATATATATATATATATATATATATATAAATATATATATAATATATATATATATATATATATATATATATATATATATATATATATATATATATATATATATATATATATATATATATAAATATATATATATATATAAATAAATAAATGTAAATAAAATGAAATAAAACAAAAGCCATTATTTTTCAAATCTGGGCCAATCAAGGAGAGATCCACAGCTCTGCTATTAAGAAGATTAGCCTTAAATACCACATTTTCCATATTTTCATACTGTCATTAATGCTGTTTTTAATTAGAGACTGATAAACACAGAGGGTACAAACATCACAAAAATATTTAACATCTGGCTCTGCTGTACCACAGCTGTCTCTCATGCCCTCTGTATTAGTGATACACACAGCCATCCATCATTTACCACAAAACCCAGTCATCGGAACAGGTCTTTGTTATATCTACCATAACCTCTGGACTGGAAACAGGTTTTCTATCTAATGCTGTCTACATAGATTTCCATAACAAACATGCACACATTGAATCCTCAAACATGTGAAGGGGACAGTTTTTTCTCCAGAACACACACAAATAGATTCAATCTGTGAACCTAATTTCAGGGTGGAAAAAATGACTAGGTAAATGAGGATGCAGTCACTTGCTCCTCCTATTTTCCAACCTAGTGAGTGTGTGTGTGTGTGTCTGCTTGCAGTCAAAAAGGGGTTACAAATGAGCCACATCCCCCAGAGAGTATTCAATTTGCTCCTTATTTTCGCAGTCAAACGTGTCTCTTTATCAAAGTGAATAGTCCGACCCTGTGCAGATAAACAATAATCTCATTCAGTGGTTAATGTTTTCCCCCTGCTCTGCACTAAGCACAGCCGTGCCTTATCTTTCAGCCTGGGAGCTGAGGGGGCTCTGCTTAGATTAGCCAAAGGCATCAGACAGATAAGGACAATAAATCCAAATTGCATATGAAAAATATTAAAGCATTATGCTCTATTAATCTGGTCATTGCATTATTTATCTTAATCATCAAACTCCTGCCTCTTTGGAAAGCTGAAAAAGAGAACATGCATCATGTTAAAAAAAATGATGAAAAAGAAGAGTTTTGGAATTTGAAATGGAAGAAAGTTCTTTCATTCGATTTAAAACTCTATTTTGCGGTCAGGGCACCTTTCTTATGACTGCGAAATATGTTTCTGCCTAGATTTGATAGTACATGCCTTAAAAAATTTAAGTAGAAATATATAATAGAACAACTTTTAAATACTTCACACAAATATTCTTATAGAATATTAGAACTATTAGAATATAGACTAAATTAACACATTTTTCTCTAAAATGAGATTTCTATAGTATTTCTATAGTATATTATAGTATATTATAGTATATAAGTATAGTATAGTATTATAATATTTCTATAGTAACAGCTTGTTCACAGCGACTTATATAATTAATGCACTACATAATATACAATATGTCTAATAGTTAACTTACTTAAAATATGATATGGTTATTTACTTTAATTATTATTCTGATTAACCCCAAATAAAGATCAACTGTTTCTCTAGGATTTTCTTCACGTTTTTGGATTCATCCAACAGCTGAAGCTATTACCACTTGTTGAACGATGTACCAGTGTACAACCGTAAAGACCATTAACAACAAATACAGAAAATGCACCAGTGTTGAGCACCACATTGACATCACCAAGAACGTAACATCCCTCCATTTACAAGGGACAACAAAAAACTTACCATGGAGGCTGCCAAGAGACCAACATTAAAGGAGCTTCGGAAATATCTGACAAGTACTGATTACTCGGTACAACAGTCAACAGAGACAACAGTCTCTCATATGCTTCACATGTCTTGGCTATGGGGTGGGGTAACTAAACAATACCCATATTTCTCACAAAAAAATAATCATGTTCAATGAATCACACCAAACTATCTAAATAAAGCACATCACACCATGTAGCAAAATGTGTTATGGTCTGATGAGCTCAATTCCAAAATAAAAATTCAATTCCAAAAATATGTCTGGTGAAAAAAACAAAAAAAGAAGAAAGAAAAGAAACACTACAAGAACACCATGCCCACAGTGCAGCATGGATTAGAGCTGCTCTTCTTAAGATAGGGAATCATGAATAGCTACAAATACCAGTTAATTTTCATGCAAAAATATCAGGTGCCCCCTAGTACACTGAAGATTAAAAATGTCATGTTTCAGGAAAAGATGAGTGATTTTGAATGAACTAGCCAGAGCCATGAATACAGCTAAAAATCTGTGGGGTGACCTGAAACAAAAATGTTTTTTTTCCAAGAAAGTTTGGGAAAGGGTTGTCAATCAGAAGGTGCTTCAACAAACTATTGGTTTAGTGGTGTATACCACATGTGTGCTATACACATACATACACACACACACAGACATAAAATGTCTAATACGGGACATTACCCCTGGGACAGTCTTGAATTGGTTGTGGTTTTGACAGGGGAAGGGCAGATATAGCCGCCATGTCACTTCTGTCCGCCACATTGTCCTCTTGTCTCGCTATAATCTGCTCTAATCTCTCCCTTGTTCACCTCATCTGGACAATGAAACCCAAGTGATCGTCTGGAAAAATGGGAGAGTGGCACATTTGCTAAATTACTCAGCTAAAATCATATGGCATTGCTCAGAGATGCTTATTCTAATCACTCATCACTTGGTGATTAAACATTTAATGGTATGTGTGTCCATGCAGAAGTGATTGGGTTAGATGGGTCTGAGTACCTATTTTGTTGTTGTTGTTTTTTTTATTATCTTTAATACTTTACAATTTGTTAAATTATATTTTAGGGTACAAGAAATTTAAGTACACTTTGTCTACAGCCTAAATTAATTCTGCAGATGGACCATTTACCATATTTTCTACAGCATCTTCTGCACATTTAACACCGGCATCATTCATATGACAATCATTTAATCAAATGGATAAATGAGACTGGTCCACTATTGTATCTATAGGTCATATTTTAATATTTAAATGTTGTTGGTAATCTAATATTAAATGCAATTTTTAAACAGTTTTTCAAAAAAACAAAATTCCACCAGTGATGGAAAAAAAAAAACCCTGCTACTGTAAAAGATCCTTAGATTTTCGTGTCCTTATAATGTCTACAGCATTATAAATGACTAAGTATATTTAATAATATTAAAGGATAAACTAGAATAAAATGTAATTGAGTGATATTTCAAAAGAAAGCAATATTTTCGCTCCTTATTGGCAATGGTTTTCTAAGAATGGTGGACATATCATATTTTTTCATCATTTTCTATACATTTCAAGATATGCATGTGTGAAAGGGTTTTTGTATCAATATCAGGGTTATGGGTGTTGTGTTTAAGTGCTTTCTAAGTGCTCACAAGAAAAACGATGCAGGATAGTAAAAGGTAATAAGGGTTTTCTAATTAAATACAAATACAATTCTATAAGAAATAAAAGTATACATATTCTATAAATATGAACAAATGTAGGAAAAATGCAAAGAAAAAGCGACATTTTCCTTGTCAATAGGGATTACTATAGCCGTTTGAGATCAAATAGAAGCATGCAAGCTGCCGCTGACATGCCACTCAGTCTACAGACTTTTAGTCCTTGAAATCATCCACATCAAGAGACAAGAAACCGTTCAACACATCGTAATCTTTCCTCTTTCCTAATCTATATTTCCAGCGCAATTATCAGCCTTCTTCCCACCATGCTAATTTTATTTCCAGTCACCGCTGCACAGTGATGCATAAAAAGATGTTATTGAACACTGTGCATCAGTTCAAAGTGACGTGATACAATATCCTGTGTGGCAGGGACCATCTGATCCACATCTTTCCTCAGGGATTGAAAGCAAAAGAGGTGGCAGAGAGCACAGATGGCCTGAGATGGCACTTCAGTCCTGGCCTTTAGCACCAGCCACACACCATCTCTGTCAACTGTAAGAGCGTGGAGCTCTCACAACCTGACAGCCATGCACATACCCATTTTCCCCAAACATCTGCTTGGAGTGTTCCTCTTTACTTCACTCAATAGTTGCATGATGCATTTTTTTTAAAATTCAGTTACATGCATGACTTTCTTTCCCCTAAATACCATCCTAAATCAAGTTCTATCCTCCCTGAATGCTTTATGTGCAGGGAGTTATATAGTCGAGTATGAAATCCGTGATCTTTGAGTGAAGAGGCCGTGCTCACACTGGCAGGCTCTGATTAATAATCACTCATTATTCACACCCACTACACTAAAATTACTCCTGAGGGGGAAACAGTATTTGTTCCCCCGGCAGGGTGCCCAATCCAGCCTCTCCCCCCACTCACCCCCTACAGCCAATCACGCAGCAGAGCCCAGCCCTTTCCAACTACACGCTGGGAAGGTGCTCCTAATCTACAAAGAAAACAATGGAGACTAAATAACACGTTTATGTCTGCAATCTCGTCTCTGAGTGTAAATACACCACAAGGAGGCACCACAGGAAGGACAAGGGGTGTTCCAACAGTCCAATGTCAAAAGCACTCAAAAGGACACTAATGAGTACACTAATCTTCAGAGCACTACACAGATATATCTGGACCTTGGATGAAAAAATATTGTTAATAATTAGTGCAACGTAAAAATAAATAAATTGACTTGCTACATTACATATGATATTCTTCATTAAATAGAATATCATAATACAAATTTTAACAGGAGGACACAAAAGAGTACATATTTAAAAATGTCACAAATCCCCCCTATAGTCTACCCATACGTCTGCCCTTTTGTTGTTTTTCTTCATTCTAATCATTAACTCACATCAGTCAATAGCTTTATTATCTGGTAGCCTGGGAGCCTCTATCTTGCTATCGCCCTGTAGAGTAATTGCATTGTGACAGGGGATGATGGGGCCTGAAGAGCCTTTCATTTGCAGGTTAGTGTTTATCAGTCAGAGCCATCGTGCAGTTCCGTCACTCTGCCATGGGCTCGCTTGCCCTGCCTACCTCATGTCCTTCATGTAACTTTGTACTATGGTATTTCTCCATATTGGCCTCTAATATATCAGTGTTAATCTCCACAATTACAGATTATGAAAATGCAACGTAAGCAATATAACAGTGTTTTAAGTACTTTCAATATTAATTGATTCAGATCTTTAGTTTTAGGTCTCTCTCTCTCTGATTACAAGTTTGAGAAGTTTGAGAAGATGAAGTCTGCAGACATCTCATAAATGGTCAAGGCACATGGAACATGTTCATGATATTTGTCCACTTGACAATTTCTTCACAGTGTTAGAAACAATCCAGCCTTTCCTTTTCAATTGAAATCTGATTGTTAACAACTCTCAAGAATGGAACCATAAACATAACTTGTGTCTGAATGCAGCTCATGACTGAATGAAGTGGTATTGTTTATGTGACCTTAACACTACTACATAAGTGTCCAAAATTACATAAAAAGATCAAATTGCAAGTACAGAATCCTGGTGTAAATGGACTATACATTGGCATCTAGAAGACACTTATTGCTTTAAATGCTTCCCTACAATCAGAACTCAATTACATTATATAGACTGGTTTTCTCCTTCCTCTCAGTCCCTGGGAGAAGGACAACATGTGGCCACAAGTGACATAGAAGTGCAAGTGAAAAGCTAATTCTAGGGCTTATGAAGAGAAGTAATTGATTTCCAGACTTCCACCTGTGTGCATCTTTTCCTTCAGTGAATCCTTTCGATAGCCTGCACTCACACTTTTTTTTGTATTTGTGCCCTTTAACTGTGCCATGGTTCAAAAGAATTAACCTTGATTGGGATAATTGAGCTCAGGCCAGAGTGGATTGATTATGTTTTATAAACCTATTCTTGTCCTGTCAGCACCCTCCCTTTTCCCATCCTCAGCCTTTCTCTCCATCTCTCCCCTGCTGACAATTTTGCTACCCCCTCTTCTACTGTCATCAACGTTCCTTACATTTCGACTTCTTCCCGTTTCTTTGCATACAGTTGGAACAATTCAGTGGTGACAGCAGCGGTTGTAAAGAAGACATCACTGTTAATATGGATAGGGTTAGGGTTACAGGTATCCACTTGATTTAACGGTAAGGATAATATCAATACAGTAGAATAACACCGCCAACACAAGCCGAATTATCCGAGTGCTCAGCTGACTGCCAGCTGATAGCATTAATCAATAGTCAATGCAGTTCACTTGACAGCATAAGAGAAGAGAGCAAGCTCTCTCAGCCCTCTTAACTTCCAGAGGCACTCTCTCGAAGGGTTGGGGGACAGATTGCCTCATGAGGAAGGTTTTAAGGATATGAGTGAGTGTGTGAGTGTGTGTGTGTGAGTGTGTGTGTGTGCACCCATCAGCAGCTGAGCCACGCTGAAAAGGAGAGGAGGCAAGCAGTCAATATCATAAGCGGCTTACAAGGAGGCGTCCACTGCTTCTCACAACAGATAGAGACTGACTTGTATAGCAGCCCTCTCTGTCAGCTCAAGATTAGCTGCAGCGAGAGGGATTTCATCACCTTTATTCAGAGCGGAAAAAGGACTGGAAGATTGCCACTCGGGAAATGTGCATGCACAAGCTACTGTAACACCCGAGAAAAACTGCAGGCTTTTCAGCACTCTGGCCCTATCCTTCCTGCACAGAAGCTGATGATTGCTCCACACTCCACTGGACTCGGTGTGTGTGTTAAAGCCGACGGCACAATAACCTCCAGCAGATACATTAAAGGCCCTCTAACATGGCACAGGTGACTGGCGGATGAGTCTCTGATAGCAGAGAGAGGAAATGGGTGAAGACAACTTTACTGCATATATGTGATTACGGTGCTCGCCGCCTACCTCAGACACACTTACAAAGCTTCGAGAGGTCTGGAGTGATTTGGATTACAGATGGCGAAGAGGCAGAGCTATAAACAGTATCCGCCACACACAACATTCAAATCAAGGTCAACAAAAAGAGTGGGTGGTCAGCTTTATAAAATATAAGTAGCGTTAAAATGTAAATGTTTTTTTTGCCTATTTGAGAAAAAAAGCTTAGCCTTTGAAAAACTTCATCCAGTCTGCTTGGCAAAGCACATCCTCAAACACTGGCAGGCTGAAATCATTTCAGCTTTGATAAGCTACACACACGCACACACACACCACATCTGAGAGAAGCCAAAGGGATTGTTCACATCAGCTTGGGTTAAAGCAGCGAGGTGTGAGTGTGTGAGGCCTGGAGCTCTCTGTGCTAAACGCAGACACATCCCTTGGTGTACCAGAGCTGACGGCCACCATATGCCCAGCTGCCCCCTGTCTTCACATGCCTCTCCTCTCAGCATCATCACACAACACATTCTAATCTACACCAAGTTCTTCAGCCCTGTAGGTTCCAGTTGCTCACAACCACTTTGTCCACTCATTTTAACAGTCCTAATATTCTTAAAAGGTTAAATGGCGAAACATTTTATAATGCGTTGCCTGATCATACAGTGCACGTTCTCTGTCCATAAGAGAGAGCGAGAAACATTTTCTTGGACCTCTCAGGTCAGAGCGTATCCTTATATTCTGAACATTTGATGACAGAGGGGCAAAGATCAGCATATTCAAATGGGATACGTTTTATTCATAAGACCCGTCATGTCCTGTCTCCTCCATTCTCTTCCTTTCCATTCAGGTTAATTTCTTGTTAACCCTCCACTTACTGTAATTACTGTCCCCAATTACCTTTTAACAACAGTGTAGGATGATTTGACGAGAACACCTTTTACGTTTATTCTCCACTTTTGACTTTTGTCTGACTAATGTTGCCACACAGGCTCATACACTCAGTACACCAGCACTTTCATTCCTTGTTAAAATAGTTTATATTAAAAACTAATTTACAGCTGTACATTCAGTGCTAGAGAATTACGTTTTCTTCATGGAAAAAAGCACAATCAATATTAATAGTAATCCACTTTGTCATATGGCTCATTCTATTGTGCAATACAAATTATTTTTAGCATAATCGATAATAAGACATAAAAGTACGCTTTAGGAATACATGTTGCAAGATTTTTCATCAAATTCCAAGCATCATTATTGTAGCATGTCGTACAAAGTCCATTTAAACTTGTTGTCCGTGTTTTACAATAAAGCCAAACCTGAAAACAGAATGAGAGCTTTAGTAAGAAAAACTGTAAAGTGTGTAAAGCAGATGGAAGAACAAATAAAAGCGGTTACAGAAACGCGTACAGAGATGAAAATATATTTGAGAATTTGAGGGGGAAAACATAAATGGTCCAAAGTTTACTTTGACATTAAAAAAACATGCTGAGGATATATAGGTTGTGATTTAAAACAAAAATATATTTCTTCTACTTAAATTATTTCTGAAAGTACTCAAAATGGCTCCCAGGGACCCTGAAGCACTTTACCTTATCCTTGCTGCTATTCCCCACAGACTCCTGCCACTCCTGTTTGACAGGTCCAACTATCTGAATCTTCTACCTGCATTATTTCTAATTATTGCAGAAAAAATATTTAAAAGCCTTAAAAGAATAAACTCCTTAAAGACCAACATTTTTTTCCCCCAACATAATCTCTATCTGCCACATCTTTCGCCCACCGTATGTGTGATTACTACAGGCAAGCCTGCTTAGTCCAAACTCATTTATTAGAGTAGCTGTTGAACACAGTCAATAACTGTTTGTTTTCACAAATTGATCAGTTAATGTCAGTCAAAAGTTTTGAATCTGTATAATCTGTCCATTTAAAGAGGGGAGTCCTTTTACAAAAGGGAGAAATTTGTGGTTATTAATTTAATAGTAGTAGTTGTATAGTTTGTTTACTGATGGAATTCAACAGCTGCACCTAGATTTCTATTATAAGCCTTTTCTCATTTCTATAATGTAGCATAGTCTCAAGTATACAATTTGGCTTGATAAGAATTTTCAGCATGAACCATAGTCAGATACACAGATTTATACCAGTGTGAATCAAAATCATTTGCTAATATATAATTATATTTTTGTTTCTATATACAAATATGTTTGTTTCTTTTTTATGTTGATCTGCTCGTTCACAGAAGCTGAAATGCAGACAACCCGAGTAATCTAAGAATAATAATAATAATAATAATAATAATAATAATAATAATGCTTTTAAAAATGTGCTGTTTATTAACAAAGGAGTAATTAATTATCACACATATTAGAGTTATAAATTTCTATGTGGAATAAAACACACTGGGATGTGCTGTTATAGAAAAATCATTTCAGTAAAAAAAAAATAAACAGCATGGCTAGTTGCATTTATCAGAATAAGTTTATTCATTATCTACTACAGAGAGATATCAGAGAGATTTGACACTGAGATTTAACTTGGTGCCAGGAATTTATTGGCATTGTATGAAACACTACAGAGAGCAGGGCAGCTTTTTCTTGCACAGCTGCAGAGTCTAACATTTATTCAGATGTCTGAGGCGAGTCTTTATACCGGTTAAAAGCAAATGACGTTTAAACTAAATAGTAAAAAGCATTTCTGAAACCAATCACTGTGTGTCATACCCTTGTGCCATCTTTAGCATCTATGGAGTAACACATCATATTTAACATGTTCCTCAGTCTAAGGTTGACTATTATTAGATTTGGATCCATGGCCATAGTGACAGTATTTCCCAACACCTCACACAAGGGTAATGGAGTTGCATTTACCTGACCCTCTTAAAGGCAACTGTTTATCGAGTCGACTGCCTATGCAGTGCAGCTTTTTACCAGACCAGAGCTCTATGTACTCAGTAGCCTTCTCTTTTTGGCCTTCTGTGACTTTTAGCTGCCTCAAATTGCTACCTTTTTATCCATATGCATTTTAAGCTGGTGAGAATAAAAGGCTGGAGCTCTCCATCAAATGCATTACAGCGCTCTTCTTTTGCCCTCAGTGCTGAATGGGTCCGATTTTTCAAAAAGCTATGCTATAAAAAAAAAGGCACATTGCTAACAGGTTTCCTGTAATTCTGTAGCTGCTCTGAGTTAGTTCTCCAGCCCGAATTCTCAGTCCGCAAATACATAACTCTCTGTGTTAGGAAGAAAAGAAAGCCTTAAGCTGGTGAATGACCATATGCACATGTCATCTGTAACACACATACATACACACACAAACACATACAGACACACACAGCAATCAACATCCAGCAGCTTTGTGTTCCCTCCCTCCCAGTTCAAAAGCAATTGCTCCTGCAGTGGTGAATATGAAAAACAAACAAACACTCAAATCACTTCCAGCAGTAAATTACCTGTGTCCCGATTGCATCTGACCCTTAACCCCACCTGTCAGCACTTAATTATAAACCCTCTCATTGCTGTGTGTGCTCCTCAGAGATTGGCCAGTAAGCGTCAGTTCCCTGGATTTACAAAATTTGAGAGCTTGAACAATGTAAGGACTTGCTAGCTCTATCTTGGCATCTTCTCTAGCGATCAAGGGAAGTGCTCAAATTGAGGCCCATGTGTGCTGATGACTGGTGAATTTTCCTACCGCCTTTACATTAATGCACTCAGTCGTATGTGAATGGTCCTATCTAGTATATAATCTCTGACTTCATGCAACTGTTATCAGTAAAACAAAACAATTAACCTCCTCAAACATCTTCCTCCCCCCATCCCCCTCTGGCACTAAAGTGGTGCATTAATCATCTTAAGTCTCTGGTCAATATTCAGACAGCGAGGAAAGCAGCTCAGCACTCTGCTTATTTAACGGCTCACTGCTTTCGCACCTCTGTGGATTAGAGAACAACCTGCATTTACGTATTTATTCCCTCCACCGAGACCTGCTCATCCTCCAGTCTCCACTATCAGACAGACCGACACAGCGAGAAAAAGAGAGCGGTAGTGAGGCAAGCGACCTCGTTGGTCTTCCATCTCCTCCTGAAAACCACGTTCTCTTGCTTCAATGCACCTGTGCATGTTTGTATATACTTCAATTGATACTGCAGGAGAAGTCAGTGGATTGAAACCTCACCGTGTATTAAAGTGCTCGCCTATGAAATTGCAGTAAAACCCATAAGATGAGCAGCAAAGCAGGAGACATAATAGCAGATTGATGGACAGCACAGCTCTTAAAACATAAGAGGCACTTAAGAGTAATAGTCGAGTAATGTCTTCAAGCTTCGTCTTTTTGATGAGCTTCAACTGCCACATCATTTTAACAATGTGGGGAACTTTTTTTGCATGACAGCTTCATTTTCTAATTGGATGACACTTTATTACTTTATTGTCCACATTGCAGCAACCATGAACGATTTCTGAATGATGAATTTAGAAAATGCCTTAAGCTCAGCATCCACAATGATGGTAGTATTATGTTTAAAACCGAGCACATCAGCCATGCTTTAAAATGCAGTGGACCGATTGCAACCGATGAAGATGAAAGTCTTCTCTCAAATCCAGGACTAAGATTAATCTGTGGTTGAAAAAAAATATTAGCTATACAATGTACATGTGTGGACTGTCACACTGATGTCAGTGCTGGGTCATTAGGAGGTTATAGCATGTGAAGGTAAAGGTGTCTTTTTGATTGGAGCATGAAAGAACTGGGGTCAGCAGTCAGGCCTGCATGATCTGACCCCCAGGAATCGAGTTCAATTCCACACAGGAAAATGGACCAGCTGAGACAGTGAAGGCCAGGGAAGATGGAGGGTGATGGGGAAACACTGGGTATAGCAAAGAGGTTTAGGCTGAATGGAGGGGTCAGTTACTGGGGCCATTTCTCCAAATAGAGCTGCCATAGAGACCACCATGAATGGCAGGAGAAAAGCTGGCACACAAAACCAGATGAGGCACAATCACCAACAAGAATTGACATAAGGTTCTGTCAAGGGCCATTTCAACTAACGCCTCCACTGTGTCACAATTCTCCAAGCTTTTATATTCTATACAGAAAGGGGAATGGAATGGACCTGGTATATTTCGTTCATAAGAGGTCAAGATTTCAATGCAATCTCAATGGTTTTTTTCTTTTACATAGTTTGAGTGCCTAGAAAGTGCATAAGCTCAATCAGAAGCGCTAAACAGTCTGGTGAATAATGAACAATATTGGTGCTCTCCAAATTAAAACCCCATTACTCGCATGTAATATTCAGAGGCTCTAATCCAGGCTTTTAGCGAGTGGCTAGATGGCTTTGTACTTTCATGGGGCGCCCCAGGGCAAGGGCAATCTGTTCAGAGGAAAAGCAGAGACAAGTTCTACTTTTAAACTATCCCAAGTCTCTAAATGCATCAGCCAGGTACATGGCAGGGATGAGATCCGATTCTGCTTTAGTAATCCGAGTCATTCTGGTGGTAGATATGCTGGCGGTAGATCTGTATATATTGTAATATTGTAAGTATATATACTCATGCATATACTTATTCAGTGGGATGACTTGTATTAACTGAACACATACAGTAGTTCTCCCTGCCAGTGATAAGGGCTGAAGGAGCTTTGCTTAATCCTGTCCCATTACAATATGAAATTAATCACAAAAAAGGACGCAATTATATCAATATGGTATTTTTGTCATTAGAGGGGACACACCTGCTGCAAACCTAGCCAGGGTGACCTACAGAAATAGACCAGCCCTTCATCACCAAATTACACTGAAAATAATGGGTGGCAACAACAATAATAGCATAATCTCTAAATCCACAATAGTGATTGAGAACACCTTTCAGTCATGAATGCATTATAATGAACAGGCTGGCGGTAAGCTTAGAGTCAGCTTAGAAGTTTAAACATATCCAAAAGGGCACATCATTTGCCTTATCAATCTATCCCAGAGTTTCTAATAACAATTACTTGTCCTTAAAGAATGATTAATATCCTGACTCTTGTCTGTACTGTATTCTTGATCTGTGACCACTATCTGAGCCCAAAATCTCCAGCTAGGCCTAGGCACATCTTCCACTCCAATTAAGCGCTACATCCGATCATCAGAAAATCAGGGATAATCCTATAAAAGTACACCACAGTCAGGCCTATGATTATACAATGAGGTAGATAGCAAAAGACTTAAATCAGGTGTTTTTTGAATTATGAAAAGGTGATGTAGAAAAAGTAAAAGGGAACAGACCCTTTCATCTGTTTCCATTATCCACAAAGCAGTGATATAAATAAAGTGTATTAAGACTAGGTCTTGTACAAATGCTACTATTCACCTATGCATTAGTTCCCATCTTCTGTGCTACACTCATTACCGTCATTACAGTCATTAGTGTCAGACATGCATCAGAACTACTGCACTCACATATACACACAAATTACATTAATCACATCCACTGCTGCCAGCACACTCACCTTTCACCTATGCCTTTTGTGTATTGAGACTCAAGCGCTTCTAAAGTAACTGTTTTTGCTTTTGTTCTTCAAACTGATTGCTCCGGCTTCAAATCTACAGGAGACATTGGGAACTGTTGTGCCCTCCTGAAATTGGAGTATTGCATAGTTTCAGAGTTGAACTTTCCACTTCTCAGAGTCAAAAGGACGTTAAGAACACCACCTCATGAAAAGTGTGGAGATTGCTGCCACCCACTGGTAGACCACATTAAACTGACTTCCTACTTGCTTTCCTTCACTACCCATCTGAACACACATAGTGGCTCAGTGGTTTTTCGTATAGCTGTAAAGTTAAAAAAAAAAAATTATGCTTTGCAGCCACACAGAAAGCAAAACTATTTTGCATGATAATTCATTCAAGATCAAGGTCAGTGGTTGTTTTCAGTTTTAATTCCAAAGCATGCTATTTGATTTGATGTTATTTGTATGATATTTCGAACAATTGACAGTCAACAAAGACCTAGATCCCTTATGAACAAGACCGACATGGCAGGAAAAACTCCCGGAGATGGAATAAAGGAGAAACCTTGGGAAGAAACCAGACAAGCAAGGGAAGTATAAAAACCAAAAGGATAAAATGCTCGGTAACTATACAGAATTTAAGTACAAGCATATTGGAAAGTTGCATAAAAAATTATAAAAAAAATAAAATAAAATTAATTAATAAAATTAGCACATTAAAGGCTGTTTGTCAAAACAGTAATAAGGTACAATATAATTATGGTAAAATTAAGGAAAGAACTAATATTGTGAAAACGCAATACAGAATTCTCTGACAGCATCACACATGATTATCAATAATTCTGATTAAACAAATTTTTCTTGCACTTTATATAGAAAACCTAAATACTCTTAGATTCACATAGTGATGGATATTTTGGCCATATACATGACCACTATTACCTGGCATTATTCAACTGGTCTATTTACACCAACATAGGATTATGCTTCTTCTCCAAACAGATAACTAAGCACTAAGTCACCCAGAAAAAAGAGCCTATTGATGTTAATGCAAATGCACATGTACAGAAATGCTCTGTGAACCTGGCCCTGGCACTTGACTTGCTTCGAAGCTGGTAGAATTAATTTGTTTATATACACATAAATATACGATTAATACATCTAAATGGCCTTTAATACTGTGCATGTTTAAAACCTCAACACCAATTAAGTGTATTTGTGTAGTCATGTTATCTAGGAGACTTATTTTTTTATGCAGCCATATCTACCATCTACAATGTTGCACTAGATGCATGCATTTGTCTCTAAAGGACCTCCACAAGTAGCCGCAGCAGCTCACCCACCCCCTCTCAGAGATCCTATGCCATTCTCTTCTAGACTCTCATCCACTACACTCCCAATGACACCCATGTGCTGCTGCAAGCTCCCTCTACCCCCCCCCCTTAAATAAGATAAATGGCCTTGTCTCAACGCTCGACTGTCGCCGTCTAAATCATACAGCTAACAGAAGATAGGCTGCATTATGCTTCACAACGACTGCCCAAAGGAGCACACATTGAGTCCAGATAATGCACATACACAATTGGGCAATGTGCATTACAACAGTGGATTAAGAGTATTCACAGAAGTGGCCTGAGGGGAGCTCCAGAATTAAATGCTTCACTTGATCTGAATCAAAACTATTCTTATACCCCTGACCTTGTGTTTCTCCTCTCTTCAGCTGGGTGCAATCAAAATGATTGAGGAACGACTCGTAGCACTTTCGATAAACACAAATCAAGATATCACACTAAAAACTAATCCCAGAGATCTGTCGCGGGAGATGAACCAATTCAGCTGAAATTCTTCACGAAGCACGTGTGTGTGGGGTAGTGTGTTGTCCTAGACCACATTGATCCAGCAGTAATCTGCTCCACTCAGCAGCGAGGGAGAGAGAGTGAGAGAGTGAAGCAGCAAGAGGTGGCCCCAAGCTGTGATTACTCCATTTAATTCAACAAGGTTTCTGAGGCATGAAACATGCTCAGGCCGTAAATGACTTCTTCCTCTCCTGTCCTGCACTTTACTCCACTCTGCCGCGTTGCCTGCAGTCTCTGGATCCTGCACCTGATCCTAGCCCACTCGCTTTCCTGGGTTACAAAAGAGGAGGCATAATCTGGAGAGAGATATTAGGATAGCAGGAGTCTTTCTCCTCAGGGCAATGTACTTCTGTCAAAGGGAATGTGAATGAGAAAATTTTTACCATTGTGATCCCATATTTAGCACTTGAGAAGTAAAATTGCTGGAGGCTTTGTGAATATAAACTTTCTATAAATGTCCTTTACACTGAAATAGTTTACATGTATTTTTTTTTTTTTTTAAGACATCACACTTTTTGCATGCACAGGGCTTCATTTGTTCCACAAAGTATTACAAAGGAACTTATAATTACAACAAAATTGCTGACAAACCAGAAGAGCTAGACATGCTGAGGTACAAAGCTGCATGTTAATAGGCAGGCTTGTAATTGAAGCCTGCTATACATGTAGGGCTTAACCTGATGTCCTGCACCCCAAAGCTCTGCCATGGCCTCCTGGGGGCTCCGAGGTGTCATGTTCTTAGCCGTTCACACAGACATTCCTGCTCTTTTCACTCGACTTGACAGTGTTTTGTAGTGAATCGCATAATTAACACAAGGATCTCCAGAATTCAGTGACTAAACATAATTACTTCTCCCCTCCTCTCCTCCCTTAATTCCTTCCTGTGGCCAGGCCTTTCGGCCTGGCTGAACAAACACAAAGAGCCGTCATGTCAGGACAGTGCCGGCTGGTGGGCTGGTGGCTGAGAGGGAGGGAATGCTCAGAGATGACGTCTCGCACAGAGAAATGTGATTTGTATACACTTGCATAATTAAAATGAAGTGTTAATTTAGAGGTCTATAATGGGATTGGGGCCACAGACATGCCATCACTTGAGCCTGTTCAAACAAAGTTAAATAAAAAAAGGCAAAAAAAAAAAGCATACAATTACAAATCTGTTACAAACAAAACACCGACATTTGAGAATGCATGGCTAACATTAAGAGCAAATCCTGACCAATGAGAGAAAAGGTGGGGAGGTATGCATGCAGGTCAGTTGGTGTGTTTAATTAGAGATGAATTACCTGACTTTAGGTCCCCTGCTCTGTCCTCTCATTTCCTCCATAATCCTGCCACTCGGGCTGTGCTTTAAGCCCCGGCCCCCAGGACGCACAGCCATGCCACCCGTGTGCATTCTTTCAGCAGCTCATTTAATTCTGCAGTGTAACCAAGGTTTTGGAAAGGGGAGTAAATCCCTACCCCCTGCTCAGTATACCTGCTAATCAAACCAGCACTGCCACTTCCACATTTACAAAAGGACAGATTCTGAAACCTGTAAAATCTAATTAAAACAACCAAATTAAAAGCTACACCTTGTCCATGAAGCACTCAGTGAAGTTTTATATAACGCCACTTTTTTTAAAACAAAGTAATAAATCACTTTCTAAAACATCCTTAGAGACTAGGTTTATCACTTATTTGTTTTAGGTAAACAGCTTGTTTCACTGAACATCTGCAGCACATTGGGGAAATGTTTGCTTTTCTAATAAGGGCTTGTTCAAGTGAGAGCTTATTGCCAGAATACATAAACTGTTACAAGAGCTGGGATTTTCAGCTAAAGCTGAGTCACAAACCAGACAATCCTTTAATAAATAAAAAAGACCACATCATTCTTGGTCAGGTAATTTACAATGGGGAATCCTGTAAGAATCGCATGAGTAATGGAATACTGCATTATGTGGCAATTATTCATCAGCAGCAAGCATTTTCACCCCTTGTCAATTACCCTACTTCTTAACAAAGCATTATGCAATGTTCAATAGTTTATCCTCCCAATCCACAAACTTGAGGATGTGTGCACTCTAGTCAATTCCCCCCTACTGTTCTAGCCTGAAAAGTGAGGATTACTTTAATCCACACATTTGCCATCCTGATCCAAGGAAAACAAGACAGTACTACCAGGAGTGGGAAGTTTTTTGTTTTAAAAAAAAAAAAAAAGAAAAAAAAAAAGGAAAGACTGGCTTGACCATTAGCAGGATTTAGCCTCTGCTGGGATGGGGGGGGGGGGTCTGTAATGAGGAGCAGATATAAGTAAAAAACCTTACTTTAGGAGTGGTGTACAAATCACAACATAGCCTACTATCCAAATTCCTCATTTCTAAAAACTTTTAGAATACCAGAGAAATTGACTGTTCATAGAATGTGATGCATTGAAAAAAGTTCTTCTTAATCATCAGGTCTACTTTCACAAAGTATATCTAGTCTCAGAACAACATTTGAGCTACTGGCTAATGATCTCAGAATTAATTTTTCCATTTTCTTTCAACAAAATACAGACAGGATTTTGCTAAAAGTTCAGTATCTTCAAACACAGGACAACAGTTTGGTTCCTCAGCTACATACCTCCTGATGAGTGTAATTAAAGCTTCAACAAATCTCAGTGCAGTTACAGTACCCTCTTGTGTCTCAAAAATGACATAACACACTGACATATCAAGACCCAAGACTTCTAAAGATGGTCAACACTTCAGAATGAAGTTGGAGAAAAATTGCTTAAGAGAGGGGGGGGGGAAGTCAAAATATGCAAACTTTGCACAAGCAAGCAAACAGCCCCAACACACAAGTCCATTTCTGAAAAGATTTGGGGAAAGGGAAGGGAGGGGGGAAAAGAAAAAAGCAGCCGTAGTATTAACAAACCTTTAACAATCCTTTATTGATAACAGATCAGGTTCACTGTATCCTAATGAAACACAACATAGTACTGGGGACTATAATTACATGGATGTTAGCAGGTGGATAGAGAAGATCAGAGAGATGGAGTGAGGGAGGAAGAGAGAATGTGGGAGCGAGAAAGAGTGCAAGAGTTTAATAGACTGAGGAAAAAAAAGCGAGACAGCCCTGCATCACAATCTCCCCCTTCCAGCTCCTCTCAAACCTCCCTCTCACAAAACACCTCATAAAGCCACATCTTCTGAATAAATAAAATCTGTCACAACAGTCAATCAATCTAGTAATCAATCATTGTAGATATACAAAAAAACCGGGTGCATATCTGTGAGCACCCACAGCAGAAAATATATCTTTTGCCATTTCAATTCATTTAGTAAATTTATTTCCTAGTTCTAACCATCATAAAATTAAGCTTTCCAGCATATAGCTGCAATTTATTTGTACCAGAGGGAAATAAAACTGCAAATATATATATATATATTTTTTAATATATATATATATTTTTTTATATTTATATTTATATACATACACACACAAACAATCTCAAATTGAAAGACACATTTTAAAGCTGCACACCAGATCAGGTGAGGTCAGTGAAATCAGAAGGGAGGGGAGAATTTTTTTTTTTTTCTTTCTTTTTTTAAAGAAAGGCCTCGAATAAAAGTCATAGCTTCTCTAGCTTGGACAAAGTTAGCTCAAATGAGCATATATGACAAGTGTGTAACAGGATTTAGTCTGATTATCACACAGACAGGTGACAAATTAAAGAAAAACTTTAAAAATGTGTTTTAAGGAGGTTAAGCCACCATAATCTTCTATCAGAAGAACTTCAACAGGCCTTAGCACAGATTCTCAGTCTCTAAAATTGTCCTGGAGAGATGATAAAATATACTACCTCAATAAGTGTTTTGATGATGGTGGGGCAGAGTGACAGTAACACATAATTCTAGTCTCCCATGTGTGTGCACGCAACAGGGTTGAAATCTGGAAACTCTGATGGTCAGAGCATGAGATCAACATTCTTTTCAAACTCAAACTCATCCTCATGCCCTGTGGATGGGAGCATTTTCTGAAGTCTTTCCTGAATTAACCACTCCCAACAGGACAGAGATCTTTCATACTACAAAATGCCCTCCACAGCATAAGAGACCCACTGATTTTTCCTTTAATTTGTCATCCATACATACATCTCAAGGCTACCTTGATACTTGGGCATGAAAGCCATGAGCAACACAGAAGTTGTTCAACACTATACATGCATGTTTGCATCAATGTGTAAACAAAGGGGTACATTCATCTATAGCCAAGTGTCCTGCAAGCAAGCCCCTTAATGCCAAGGATTCTCACAGGCACAGATTAACATGTGAAACCAAAAATACTGTTACGTTAAATAAATGTCAACCCATTGCCAAAGAGGGGGTGCAAGAAAAAAAAGGGGGTGAGGAGAGAGGGGAAGAGAAGAAGAAGAAAAAAAAGAAAAAAAAAAAAGGAAAAAAAAAAAAAAAAAAAAAAAATCACCCATGAATAGTTCCAGTACCTACTAGAGTCCTACTGGAGTAGTGTCTGCACACTGTTGTCTTGGCAAACATCACAAAATTATATGCATGCATGCAGTTCAGCGGATTTCCTTTAGAAATACTCTACCAACCTCAACTGTCTCAAGTACTTTATTCAAAATCATGCTATTCCCCTGCAACCAAATCTAACCGCAAAAAATACCAATTATACCCATAGATCATAATGAAAAAAAAAGCTTTAATAAAAAAGCTTTAAAATGCAGAATTGTTTAAAAAATTAAGTTAAAATGTTTCGTGTTAAATGGTTCTACATAATACATTGGTTTTAGAGGAAAACAAAAAAACAGAAGGCAAGCCACAAAGTCAGGACCACAAGTAGAGAAATGCGAAGGTAAAAGATCTGGAGGCTTTAAAAGAGGCTTTGAAGCCAGTTCTTCTGGATCCCCAATTGTACTAAATCATCTACTGCACAAAAATAGATTTCACTTATTAAAACAGATTTAAATCAAAGACTGCAGAATATGCTAAAATTATGGATTCGGCTGAGGATCCTTTAGAACTGGATTGTTAAGATCGGTTTTATAGTGAGTGCCACAGAAAGTGGAAGGACAGCACACGAGGCCACCCAAAAGCTCACCATATTTACACTCCCTACAGTAGTTCATTTCCCCCCAAGCTGCTGAGTGCACTTGTCCTAGTTAACACTTGTTCTAATGAGTGCTACTTTTTTTTTTTTTTTTTACTGCAAGCACCAAAACTAGCATCTGACAAATTATAACTGCTAACAAAATGCAAAAAGATATATAAGGATATTCAAGCAGGAGGATGACAAACGAGAGAAAAATCAGAGAAGAGTGTAAAATGCAGGGTTTAAGTAGAGTTGGTGGCATTTGGTGGCTGAACATGGTGAACACTCCGAAATAAGTAATGCCTATCGGTCATGTCTCTGGAAAGCTGTGCATGCGTAAAGTGAAGAGGAGAGCCATGTAGGAGACAGGTGAGGAAGAGCAGGGGAAGCTCATCATGCTAGAGCACCCTGCATCATTGACAGAGGTCCAAACACCTCGCCTCTCCCTCTCAGAGCTTTCACTGGTGCTGCAGTCTGTCCACCAGGCAATAAGTCCAGAGTCTCTCCTACAGTTCAAGAAGTCACAAATCCTCAGTCTCATCACTCTATTAACTTACAGTGGGAAGGGGAACAAAAAAAAAAAAAAAAAAATCATGAAACAAAAAGTGAAATTATTTCTCTCTACCATACAATGGTGCAGTTCTTTTAAAAAAAAAAAAAAAAAAAATCTTGCCATTTCTGTAGATTCCTCATTGTCGAAATAAGTGTTTTGATGCGTTTGTGTTTCCGTTCCAGGCTTTGAATTTTCCTATGAATCTCTTGGAATCAAAACCAAAACGTAAGAGTAAAGATTTTCTTTTTGTGTGAACTGAGGACATTCTCGTGTGAAGACTGCAGTCGTGGGTGTCTCTGGCTACCACGGGTCATCCAGGTCACCTCCACTCTGTGACAGGGAGAAAACAAGAGAGGAGAAGGAATAAGATAAATTAAAAAGAAATTTTTTATATAATATATATATATATATATATATATGATAAGAAATAGCCGCCTAGGAAGAAGCAAGGAAACAGCAGTAAGGGTAAGCATGTGGAGAGGGGGAACAAAAAAAAAAAAAATCAAGAAATATTAATTACAAATGCAAAATGGAAGTTAAGCTTAAGCAAGGGGTATAGTTCAAAGCACTCTGATCATTCTGCCAGATGACGACTTGTCAGAATACAACTATATCCGGGCCATAAAATATTTTAGAACATTTGGTTTAAGAAACAAAAAGTCCTTAAACTGCCCAGGCATAGTTTCAATACAACCAGGTACCTCACAGGAAATGTGACAGAACCTGCTTTAGTGGAAACAAGGTGGAAAGAGAAACAGACTTGATTATACAAACAGTTTTAATGAAAACAAAAATATCCCATAAATGTAAAATTAAGTGGAATACAGCTGTTAAATGCTACAGTAAAGCAAAAACGAACAAAAAAACAAAAAACAAAAAAAAGGTAAAGTATATTAAGTTCATCGTGCTTTTTTTCAAATTCTGACTTTTAATGTCAGCTATCCAAGTGTATGGTTTATTTAATTACCATACCTACCTGCCCAATGAAATCATTAAAAAAAAAATCTGGGGCTAAAATAGCAGACATTTCACAACCACTTACCATATATATATATAGTGTCATTGTGTTTGCCCAAAAAACCAAGCAACAAACAACCAGAGAAAAGAATACAGATAATTGTTCAATGCAATTTATTTAGAAAATGACTGCAGAATCAACAAACCCATATAAGCACAAACCCCAACCATAAAGATGACTGTACTGTTTACCGAGGCCTGGACAAAGGATTAAATGGAGACAAATGTATTACACATGCAGTTACGCTCACTTTTAGGAGAACTACAGCATGGATTACACACTATATTCAGTAAGCAATTAACTCAAAAGTCAAAATTCTCACAAATTATTTCCACATCCCTTTTTACATGGGAGAAAAATAATAAGATAACAATATCATCTTTGGTCAAGATAATTAAACTTTGGACAGGATCACACTACGTTTAGTTCACATACTGACAGATAAGCATTTATGTGCAAACAATGCAAAAGACCGGTATCTTTGTAATAGTAATGTCTGTCAATTAACCTGAGAACTGTCATGTGATGACGAAGCTCATCTTTTTCTAAAAGTCCTGTCATCAAGTGTTTTTGAGTCATAATCATATATATAAATAAAAAGAGAAATAAGGTTGTCCAGTATCAATCCATTTTGAACTTTAATATGTGATTGCATTTACAATTAGGCGCTTTTAGTGGCAACTTTCTGGTGAGTCCTGCTTCCTCCCCAAACACTCAGAGACAACAGCAAGCAAATGTGAGACTTTGATTATACACATGTAGTCAATGAAACGGACACACATACTCTACTCAATACTTGTCACTGATATACTGTTCAAAACCATACCAATCTTTGGCTAAACAAACATTAAAACTCACATCCAGCATCACAATGAAACAAAACTTAATTTCTAACACACAAACACACTTCCTACAACCAAAATACAACATACATATGCAGTGCATGGCAAGCTGCATGTGCTGTTGTGCATGAGAGCAAGAAGCAATCAATCTCCTTGGCAAGCTCCAGTTTGTATAATTTTATTTATTTTTTTAATCTTGTCCAATAGTGTAAACTGAAATAACAAATTCAAAAGGGTCGTGAGGATTTTTTGTATTTATTTTATCACAAAGGGTCGATTCCATGGCACCACTGAAATTTCACTTATGGCTAAGTATAGAAATCCACAAGGTCAAGGTCAATTGGATCAATTCTAAGTGCTGTACATCAGAAAAGTGCTGACTTGTAGACAGAGCTGGAATATGCCAAGGATATCATTTACAGTTACTGGGCAGGTTTTCAGTTACAAGAATAACGATCTAACTTTTCCTTTTATTGACATTCCTGTTGAAAAATGACTGACCCTGATTCCGGGCCACTAATTTATCTCTCCTCATTAATACTTAAAGATAACCAAATAATTAACCAAAAACCTGCGCTGGAACTGTGCTGGAAGGGAGCCATGCCATGGGATAGCTGACTAGTGCTCTGAGCCAGGGAGGAAGGAGGAAATTTTGGGTGTGAACTTGGCTAAATTGGTATCAAGGGTCATGCGACAGGAGGATTGGAAAGCTCGTCAAGTGCTGCCGGCATGGCTGCCTCCTCTGCGCCGTCCTCAGCGTTTAGAGACTCGCTGGCAGTGGATGGTGGGAGTGAGGAACGCTCCTCCGGAGCACTGGACAGGCGGTAGGTGGAGAGAGCTTGTTCCAGGACGTGGCGATACTCGCCCCGATGGCTGAGGCGGAACTGCCGGAGCACCTCCAGGAGATGGGCAGCAGCGCTGCTCTTTTCATCCTCACCGGCCGCACCTCCCTGGTCGTCCTGGTGCAAGACGCCAGCGTCAGTGGAGAGAGCAGGTTAAGATAATCGGACCTGATCAGAACAGGCCACCTGCCCGAGATCTTACACTGCCCTCATCTTGGCTCATATTAAATGACTCAGAATAGAGTTCAGAAAAAAAGGTTGGGGTAGACCCAATTCTGAGAAAGCTGAGAGCTGCAGTATGTGTGCAAGTGTAGGAGTGCAAGGATATGTACTGAACACCACATGTGCAGGCCTCTGATCAATAGCAAAAAACAAACTCTCAGGCAACAAAAATTTCCTGGCATTCTGAATTTAAACCATGTATCAAAGATGAAATGCACAAACACATTTACAAGCAACACGAGAATACTGAAATAAAGCAAGAGACAAGAAAATGACAAGGACTGTCAGGGAGGAGATTATCAATTCAAGCTATTTTGAATTGACCTTCCTTAAAGAAGGTATACACTCGACTTTCATCATATCATACAGCTATTTTGAAAACATCCCATCATCAAATCATCACTGCTCGTGTAAATTCATATGCATGAGCTTTGCTGATAATATCTGAACTTGACAGTAGGATTTCTGGACTGACAGCCAAGTCTAAAGCACCTAAGCACAAGACTTTGTACTGTGATGTATTTTAAGTGTTTTAAGATTAAGTATAAAGAGAGCTACTCACCCCATCATCTTCTCTATGTGGGTTAAGCCTGTTGTACACGGCCTCAATTACACTGCGTCTGGGAAGTGAAAAACAAATGGGGTTCATTAGCACTGCAAATAACGACAGGCCTTCTAAAAAAAAAAAAAAAATACAGAAGCAACACTAATATTTAATTGAAGTTCTCCTACTTGCTCGCAAGACCACCTCCTGGTGGCAAGTTTGGGATGTTCTCAACAGAGAGGTTGCGCATGACACAAGCCAGGTCTGGGACGCCTTCCTCTCCTGACTTCTCCATGATCTCTGAATGGTAAGACAGGCAACAAAAATGTTACACAGACGGGCACTGCAATTGACCCATATTAACCGATCATTTTATACACTCAGAATGGAAACATCCGGATGCACATTCAAAACAATCTAATCATTCCTGAAGACACAGCACTTGATGTTAACATGTTTCCACTGTTTTGTTAACAGAGCTAAGAATGACAGAATACGGCTCCTAGCAGAACAGCATGACAAACGTAATGAATCAGTGTTCCTCCTCTAATGCCTCCAGGATCTGTTAAACATCTGTGAAGCACCGATGACAGAATCATAAACCTCCACATCCAGGAGACTTTCTAGGACTCCTGGGATAACTCAATTTTTTTTACACTTGCCAAATATTAAAGTGAGGAGAAAGAAAGGGCTCAAGTAAAAGGAGTGAAATCCACCAGTGATTTACATGGAGCACCAGAGGAAGATGGTAAAATTTTACACCTGTCTAAGAATTGTGTTGGAGGCAATGTCACACTATAAAATTAACATCTATTTCTCAGTTTCTGGAAACTAAAGATATTTGAATGGAAACGGAGTAATGTTTTCTTGAGGTTAAGGCCTATTTTAGTAAAGGACAATTTCTCACGCAATGCACAATTTTCTTGTTTACATGTTCATTATATGTCTGTCTATGGCAGTGATATGAGCAAGGTAAGTATCTTTTTATACAACAATTTGACAGGATATTACAATACATAATATGCTATGGCTTACCGAGATCTGAGAAATATGAATTCATTGTAACTGGTCCTACAAAGTAGCAATTTTGCTTTTGCATAGAAAGAATAGAATTTAAATCACAAAAGCAAAACTAAAGCAAAATATGGAATATTACTAAGGGTATTGTTTACTTAGAGATTAGTTGCAGTTAATAGGTAGGGAAAGAAAAGGCATACATGGCTTAATTAAGCACAGTTGTTTACGCCAATTGAGTGTTTCTTCTGTCCGTGATACTGTGGTTGTTTCAGAACTTCTTCAAAAACTTTTACTACCAGGCATTAAAAGCAACCAATGACATATCGCATTAAAAAAAAAAAAAAAACCTATGACTACAACTGTAAAGCATGTTTATGTTATATATTAATGTTAGTTTTCAAATTAAAAGACTAACACATAAAATAAAGGATATGTAATATGCCATGTTTCACTTCTGATTTGGTGTCTTGATATTTAAGACCATCTCCGTCATTCCACAAGCCTCATTATTGGACTATGCACATAGAAGTGAACACTATCCACACTTGAGATGCTGTTAGTCCAGATTTATACCTCTAAAACATGCAAAATATGGCAGTACCTCTGCCTGCAACAAAATACTGTCATACTATAATAACTTTCATATATTCTCAATGACTCCATGTAGAAACATATGAGACATTTATGAGAGAGTCTCAAATAGTTAACCAGGCCTTCGAATATTTGTTCTGATGTCCCTACATTAATCATAGATGTCTTGGTGACTGGTCATGTGTGTGGAAGTCTCCTCTGGAGACTGGAGTGCAGCTGTTAAATTAGTCATGAATTATTAAACAAGCCAATACATCAGTCAAAAATGGATTGTGTCAGAAGCACCCTTCCGGTTTGTGCAAAAGAACATTTAAGAGCACCAAGTGACATTCTTCTTTCCAATAAAATGCAGTGTTGTGAAGAAATTAAAAATTTGCTCCACCGTAAGGTTATTTAGAGGTAATCTGACAAATTTTGCTTACCCTCAACACGAGACTCCAGAAACTTGTCCAGCTCTGCCTCCCTTCTCACTGCCTCCTCCGATACCTTTGGTGCATTGGGCAAACAAACTAGCACAACACTCATGTTGTCACGACTGCCCTGGATAGAAATAATCAGAGAGGCAGGAAAGGTGAAAAATAAACTAATACTAAATGTATAACATTCTGTAAATCTCAGTATTCACCAGTATTCACTCTGCATGGATATGTAGTGTGTATTTGTATATGTGTATATGTCGTGTATTTAGACTGAGAGACAAACCAAATTATTCAGATATAAAGATTTTCCAAAATGAATGAATACACTTGCATCAGACAGACATAACAGAGGGAACAATGGCTAGTATGACCTTTTTTAGGAAACAATAGAGGAAAGAGGAACTTCTTAACATTGGAATTAAAAAAAACAAAACCACTAAATAAATAAATAACTAAAATAAAATCTCACACACACACTTACTTTGTGTAGACACGTGTCCACCACAGAGTTGCAGACTTTCTCCAAGTCATCACACACCTCCAGACGGGAGCGCACAAAATCACATAGCTCCTCATTGCTCATGACATCCCAGATGCCATCACAAGCCAGCACCACAAACTCATCCTCATCTGGAACACGAGGAATTTCAAACACCTCAGGCTCAGGTGACACCAGCTGCTCTGTGGGTCCCTTTCCGTCCACACACTTGTAGTCGTAGTCACCAAGGGCACGTGACACTGCGAGAGAGCCGTTGACACGCTGGATCATAACGGAGCCGCCAGCGTTCTGGATGCGCTCCTTCTCACGGGGGTTGCAGGGCTTGTGGTCCTGAGTAGAGAAGCGCACCTGACCAGCACGGCACAACACAGCACGAGAATCGCCACAGTTGATGAAATAGAGGTGCTCTGGCGAGAGCAGCACGCCCACTGCTGTCGAGCCACTACGGTCCATACCATTACGCAGCTCAGAAAAGTTGCGCATATACTCATCTATCTTCAGGAAGCCAGAGCGAATTCCGCTCTTTACACCCTCTACCGAGTCGCGACCAGGCCGGAAGTCCTCGCTGCTGCTAATAATGTGCTCCAGTAGGTGTTTTGAGCAATAGTTGGCCACACGTGAACCAGCATGCCCGTCGTAAACGGCAAAGAAGGACCAGTCATCCAGGCCATGCGGGAGGCCCACCACTGCTGTGTGAGCGTCCTCCATCTCCACCCGCCAGCCCTGCATGCTGCTCAGACCAAAGCGCAGGCCATTACCTGCACCGTGGGCATTGTGCTTCTCTGTTTTCGGCTTGTCCAAAAATGCCCCCATGGCTTAGGACACGAGCTGCAGAGAAGAAAACAATTCTTTGTTATTCAAACAAATTCTTTTTTTTTTTTTATTCCAAGAATTTTATTCACTGACATTTTCAAGTCTTGTATTATAAGCAAACAAATCGTAGCATTTTTCAATAAGCTGCTAAAAACATCTTTACTTCAACATTACTTATTTTCAGTTATTTAACAAACCAGCAAATTGAATGTCAAGGGTAGCACAGCTTTGCTTCAATGAGCATCAAGCATTACATAGGCTTTACACACATGCTGGATAGAGACAAAGATTTGCAAAAGAATAATGATGCTTCTATTTAACTTCCTCCTAAGTAAATCAAATTGGTTCAGAATGCAGGAGCATTTGGATGGAATGTTGTTATTAACAGGATCAATGTGTATGAATTAGTTATTATATGTCTCAGACTGCAGGTTAAAAAAAAAAGACGGTCTACAACATTTAAGACCGACATGGCTTTCAGTTAGCTCCTTTAGACAACAAAGCTGCAACACTGAGCAAAACACATTACACTAAAGAACCTCTCATCATTTGAAATGAATAGAATAGAGCCTTACTGTCAGTGTTGTACGGTTGACACAAAAAAAAGGCTGCTTATAAATCAAGTGAAGCAAGTGATTGCAAAATCGCTAACTCAAAAAAGTCTTTATCTTATTCAAAATTACACTTGTGACCTTAACTTATCTCTACTAGACATTTTATGTTAAATTAGCTGAACAGAACATTTATTGACATTGCCCAGACTGGCTGCTAGAAAAACAGTAAAGTGTGCACAAATACAGAAGTGTACAAATAAAATACAATGTACTATATGGCCAAAAATGTGTGGACATGTGACCAATGATGACTATTCTTATCTTTCATTCTTACTGCACATCCCATTCCATGCTCAGCAAAGACAGCAGCACTAGATATTCACATAAAAACTAGAACAAGCTCATTAAATTAGTTATTCATGCCTTTTGTTGCTCAACATGATCCTAAAACTCTCTGCTCTGTAAAAGCAATACACAAGAATACCCATTGACAACTAAATTAACCACGCTTAAATAAATTGCAATCCAATTTTAAACTGCAGCTTAATTTTCTGATGCATGCTTAGATAATGGTTTTGCCTTTTTATAGCAAGGTCCTCTGTGTAAGATTTGTTTAAATAGAAATGTACAATTTAAAACACTTATGCTTTGATATTAACAATGGTACATGCCTATGTATAACATGTTAATACCAAATTCGTTAACATGAAATTAAAAACCTGGATTAATGCATTACGAATTTACAAATATTGATGGCACCTAATGCTCCATTACATTTGCAGTGAAAAATAAAATCAGTGTTGCGAAACAAATAGACAAAGCTCAATACCAGTCCAAAGCAGTAATTAATTCACAATGCTCATGAGTTTGTTTGTTTTTTGTTTTTTTTGCTCACGAGTTCATCCACCATCTAAACTTGGTATTAAAGATTAGAGTAGCTTTAAGCTGCTTTGAGCAAACATAGCCCCTAAGTCCATTACATGCCTCCACAAATAGCTACTGAAATATATTACTAAGCCATTAGGTAAATGGGCTTGATGCTGGAGCATGAGCTATGCAATCACTGCTCTAGGTACTGACACAGCAGCCAAAAATGTTTTATAATCTGATCTTTATATGGAGTTCTTATATGGAGGTCTTTTTGGCACCAATCCGCATCAGTCTGCCTCTCCGGAAGCGTTACTGCACAAGTAAGTGTGGCTGAGAGTTTCAGCAATGAAAGTGGATCGAGCTCCACTGTAAAGTATAGAGTAGATCTAAGTTATTAACTAATAGCCACAATTAGTGCCTGCAATCCCTGAGGGCAAGCCCAGAATTGCACAGGAGGAGAGGGAAGTCTCTGTTTCGATTCTCCTTCTTCCATTGCTCTCTGATACGCAAACACCAGACAGGGTATGGTATGCACCCAAAAAAGGCTGCTAGGTGCAGAAGGACATGTTCGAGGCTAGTTCTCTAGAGAAGATAGAGATTGTTGTGCATCGTCATGACTGGGACTGCCAAGGCTGTCTGCTTGGCCACCTGTTTAGTGGGCCACACTATTTATAACCCCTACAAATGCAGATTGGCTTACAAACTGCAGCAGTCCGATGGGGGAAAGATGATGCACTAGGGATGGGCAATACCTAAAAATAATTTTAGTTTATAAATAAACAAAGCAAGAAGAATTCAACAATGTCAACGTGGATGCCTCAGCCACAAAAATCTAGTCCTTCATGTAACTAATTTGTATGGCTGAAAAAAGAAAGAGGCCATCAAGGACCAACTTTTGACCTTGCTGTGCACTTATTCCTTGTTTTGAGTTCCATAATCTAATCCATAATCATATATATGATGGTTAAACTGATAACTGCATATCAAGCTATAAACATGTAACCACTTGTTCGTGAGATATCTGTGCCTCTTTGCTCCAGTAAAGAAAAATTGTGATGCTACAGCCTACGAAGACATTCTAAACAAATGTGTGTAGATTTGGCCATGTAGTGCAGATTGCCAGGCACTACAAATGGGCAAGTGTAAGGCTCTGAGCAACTCTGAGGTGTAAAATTGTAACGGGTGGACAACTGGGTCTGAGCATCTCCAAAATGGCAGGTCTTGTAAGTGGTCCCAGTTTGCAGTGGTTAGTAACTGCCAAAAGTGGTTCAAGCAAGGCCAACCAATGAACCAGGGACAGGGTCATGGACACTCAAATCTCAGTAATGCACATGGAGAGCGAAGGCTAGCCTGTCTGGTCCAGTCACACAGAAGAGCTTTTGTAACAAATCACTGAGAACGTTAATGCCTGCTGTATATCCACAAACCTGTCAGAGTTCCACTGTTTACCCCTGTTAGAATGCTGTAAGCGTGATTATTATTAGAGCTTTAAACAATTGTCAAACTGTCAATCATTTCAAATTCATGTCAATTTGCTAATCTGATGTTTTTCCATTTTAAACTGTAGGGTCTCTTTCCATGAAAATTAACAAAAGTGTGGTCTTGTATGACTGGACACCTTGATTTCCTTCAATGGCCCATAAACAAAATATGGTTTTATTTGGACAAATGACAACCTCTATACACCATTTATTAAGGAGGAGTCTTAAATGTCACTTTCTTCTTATCTGTTGCTCACTGCTTGTGAGGAGCTTTTTTCTACAACAGGCAACGCAAATTAATTTTAAAGTGTACTGCAACTCATTATATGCCTAGACTACATATAGTGTAAAACAAACTGACATACAGCATATTCATATGGCCAAGACAGTTGACTAGTGACAAGCTAAGACTTGCTTAAAAACTAATTTCGCAACACTTAAAAGAGAACATTTTCATGATACGCGAGATACTATTGTTGAGTTGGAATAAGACGTTTGTACACATTACATGTCAAAACTGACCAAACACCCCTTAACACAGTTACACTCTACAGGATACATGACCTCACATGTTGAATACAGTGTTAAAGAGAATAGTCATTGATGTTTTCACTTCAAGCCACACCTCTAGGTAGCACATGATGTGTTGAATCACCTAGGCATCAAAACAAAAGATGAACAAGGCCCTATATAGAGAGGCTATATCTGTACAGCTCCAATCGGCTGAGTAAACGCAGCTTGGCCTTAACATCCAATGCCACTTACTACACCTTGCACTAGAATTTTCCAGTACACACTCAATAGTGCAAAAGGTTACTACACACACACACAAAGCACCCACCCAGCCATCTATCGTGCTCGAAACCATGAAACCCTCGACCTTCTGCCACTGAAACTGTTGTCACTGACCAGTCATTCAGTGCAAACCACAGAGTGAAACCAGAAATGTAGGTCTCCTGTGCAAACAAGCTGCCAAGAAACACAGTATCAGTGAAAAAGAGAAGTTGAAGTTTTACTTACAAAACACTATAGCTATAAGCTTCGAAAGACTTAGAACCAAGACATTCAAACTGTTAGCAACTGCTGTAATTAAAGCAAATAAAATATAAATCTTAACTGTTAGCTACTACAAAATTGTCTGTAACTTAGGTTTCAGCACAGGTCAAAACCCCAGAACACATCTTCTAGCAGGAGCCAGCAGGTACACATTTAGTTCACAGCTTTTCCTTATTTAAAAAAAAAATTCAATTAAATACAAAGCCTCTCGCTCTCTAAGAAGAGCTGCCAATTACTTTCTGATGCTCTAGTTTAAAATGCAAATAATTATTTATCTCAATTTAAGACAACATGCAGGGGAATTCTCATGAAATTGTGTATAAAACAGCATCATCCTAAAGCTCCCACAACAGCTTGGGGATATAGACAAATATACATAACACGTTTCAGAAAACAGTAACATTAAAGTGAAAAGTATTTCAAGCTGGTTAAGAGTCACCTGTTGATGCAATTCAGAACTGTAAATACGTCTAAAGGTAACTTGGCTATTACAAAAAATAAAATGACGTAAATTATGACGTAGCAGAGATACTCACTGAATTATCGTGTAATGAAGCAGCCCTGACAAAATACTAAATCACTTTCTTAATTTCAATTTCTGTTCAAGTTTTGAGAGCAGTAGACATTCAAATGGGGATTTGTTGCTCTGCCCTGAAGTCAGAGAGCAGATTATTAAGGTTAATATAGAATACAATAGGCTAAAAGAAAGCATATTTCAAGAAACAGCAAACTTTACCTTCAATGTTAAAGCTTCAGATAGCATGTTTTCCAAATGACAAATTGCCTGACTTGACTGCCATAATTGAAATCCATTTGTGATTTCTGAAATTACGTCAACCATTCCAAGCTTTTGTCAGGACGTCATGCTGATGTGTCTCCTAACTAACAAGTCACTGTGCAATATTTTTAGCTCAGTGTCTCAGTAAATGTGTGAATGAACCACTGCTGTGAAAATGGGCTTTTTTTCTTCCATGTCTGTACAAACTAACACCTTTACCGATTTATCTCAGCGGCTTACCTATAAAAGCTAACCGGTAAATTAGGACAAATTTGCATTTAATTAAACTTTCATTGCACATGCATGATTTAAAAACCCAAAGCAGACCACTCCAAGTCTCTGGACAGGGGTGGGGGGGTGGGGGGGGTGTTTAACACGGACAAAGCGATTTTGCCATGCATCATCAGGTGGAAGCCAATGAGACAGTTTAGCCGCATTTAACTCTGGGCTTTGTCTTGTGTAGGATGTTGTAAAATTACATTAGGTTTCAAAGTGTAATTTGATGTAGTGTACTAAGCACAGAGAGTTTTAAGAGTCACTCAGTGTACTCTACAAGTCATACACTGCACGGTGGATAGAGGCTTAACATTTTGTACATGTCTGCACCCAGTTTCTTCTAACTCAATACCTTCAACTGTTTCAGACTAGAGATAATTTTGGTAAATGAGGAACTTCTATCCATTAGGCAGCTTTTTCAGACTGCACTGAATGTTTAATTTCTGCTAAATTAATAATGACATTCAATAAAGATTCAGCTGTCCATTAGTGATTGCAATAAAGCAATAATGGACAAACAGTTGAAGAGTTTCTTTCTCTTGTTGAAGTAAACTTCGACAATCAATAAAAAAAATTGCACCATCACCTAGTGCTGCTTGACATCCACCTGAAAAGTATAAGCACATCACACTTACTACTTTAACCTAGACAAATCAGAAACAGGATCATATACTTTGTATATTCCCTCATCTCTCTGAAATTAGTTTTTGGTGACCATTCTACTACACAAATCATCTCTCTGCATTGCCTTTGGACGCGGGTATGACTTGCATCAAGAGCAGCACCCAGGCAAGGTTTTAGCCTGCCTTTCAGACCATAGTCAAGGCAGTTGTAATAGAAAGAAATTGTGTATATATGTAGGTTTACGGTAACTACCTTCCGGTGGCTACTCTACAGATCTGTTATGAAATCTAGACAATGTGAAAATGTTGGGTAACAGCCCATTATAAATCATTTCAGTATTATGAAGGCTAGGACAAGTTCCATCTCCTTTGAGAGTTGTGGCCAGGATTCTTGAGATCTGACTTCGAAGGAGATTTTTTTTTTTTTAAATGTGTGCCTAGAGCAGTGTTTCCCCTAACCATCTCAGACAGTCTACATTGTTTTCCTCTCCCACAACAAAACCTGTACCAGTTATTCAGGTTCTTGACTGGTTAGTGTAGGCATAATGGGCACTGGGAAAAAAGCAAGACGACAGATCAGTCTAGCTCAGCAGTATGCAGTACCAAAAATAGGACGTTTTGTTTTTGTTCAGGTCAGGATTGCCATGTTCTTCTGTCTATTTGATAGCCATCATGTGTGACAGCAGAGGTTGCAATGTTACATGCTTACAAAAGCAGCAGATTATACAGCCTAAGGGTTTTCAAGGCAGTCCAAGACCACTCTAAAATAAATAATAATAATAATAATAATAATAATAATAATAATAATAATAATAATAATAATAATAATAATAATAAAAAGTTTCAATGGTGGGGGCTAGAAGGATGAGGTGCTACGTCTAAACAAACAAATGTATTTTCTGTAGACAAGTGAATTCACTGGTGACTGAATGATTTGTCCACCACTGGGTACCCCTAAACACAAACTTGTACAATTCACTAAGACAGGTAATTGTAGCTAAAAGGACCAGATAGAACCACAGCTATTTGCTGTGAGTTCAGCAGACTCAGATGCAGCTCACTAACACTAATGTATACGGAACCTTTAACACTGGCATGTCAACACTTTATTCACTTAATTCATTCTCCTAATGACATTCACGAACACAGAGCAATAACCATTAGTAATTTTCCTACACCATAAGCCTGAGCTTTAACCTTCTTGACGACCACTGACGTTCCTAATACTCAAGCCTTCTACATGCACTTTCTAGGCACTGATCTAAGATAACTCACTGATACAGAATGCTGACGACACTTCAGCAACCCCCATCCATTAGCATGCACCACCAGTCAGCAGTTTGCAAAGCACCACTGACCACTTTAGAGGTCAAAAGTTTCACATCATGGTCAGTGTCAGACATGACAGAACAACTTGAGCCTTACAATACAACTTGAACCACCCACTGTTCAACATTGCGTAATGTTTGTTCATACTTATATTTGATTATTTGTACCATCAGTCACTAATTTAATTTAATAGGCTAACCTTAATCGAAAACACACAAAAAACAACTACTGTAAAGGTTTTGGCATCTCCATCCAGTTTTCTCATTTAAACATTAAAATGCTCCAACATGGTTTTGTACTTCACAGCAGAATTATGTCAAACCTTTACAGAGGAGACCATTTCAATAATGTAAACAATAACAAACAAGTTGCAATGCTACTGTGCATGTCTGGAACTGGAGCATTTCTGGTCGCACCATTTTTAAATCACAGATCTGTGAAAAGAACCTGGTAAGTGCATACATTTTAAGTCTAGATTGAATACAACAGTTAAGGTATTAAAAAAAAAATAAATCACAATAAGCAATCAATTGGAATTACTGGACCCTCTAAAGAAGACATTAAGGCAACAACTTTTCAGTCAAAACCTAAACCATTCACTTCAAGTAACACATGCAGATGTGTATCATTATCTGGTTGAAACCGAGTGAGAAGTTGTAAAAAGCTTATTGTAGTCTGGATGCTTAAAACTATTTTCTAAATGGAAAATTTGTGAGCATCTGCTCGTACAGTGTGGACGACATTTGTCTTGTCTGTGGTTCAGTCTGAGCAAGTCAAATGGTGTCAAAAACTTATACTGCATGATTTGTTGCTAAGGGAGGTTCTTGGTGGACACTGCACTTGCACGGCTGGGTCAGTCTGTATATCTATGCCAATAATAAATTACACTGCTAACTGTATGCCTCCCATTACTACCCACAACAAAGATAATGGTTTTATACGTTCTAAAATGTTTCTGAAGGTTAGGTGAAGTTTGTCGCCATGTTGCTGTGGAACAGTGAGTGAAAGAGGGTTTAAATGCTTCATCTGTGACATCTGAGACTTGTGTGTGGTCAAGAATGAAGAAGGTGCATGCAATTCAGTGCTTCCTACAGCGACTTATTTTTTAAATGCTAACGCATAAACTTGTGTCGCTGCTTTTAGATAAAAATATATACTTGTCAATATATTAAAAGTAGATTCATAAATGTATAATACCAATTTGTTTTAGATGGGGCCAAAACCAGTGGCAGACACTGACTTTTGATGTCTGGAAATACAAACACTTTCATTTCCAAAACTAAGTTAGCTTCTGGTCTTAGAGAGCACCCAGTCACTGAACAACACAGTCCTAATTCAAATACTAAAATTTTTAATTGCACAATTAAATGAAAGATCGCAATATCAATGAGTATATACCGGAAACATTCAAGGACCAAAGTAGTCACTTCCGTAAACCAAAAAAAGGCTGTTGAAACAGTCTATATACTCAGTATTACAGGTAGCATTTCCTCCTCCCAGTTCAATCCTGAGCTTAATTTGCTGTCTGGATCACACTAAATTATTATGAATTGTATAGGAATTCTTAAATGCATGTGCATGCATAGAGCCTTGCGATGAACTAGTGTCGCAGCCAGGGTGTAGTCCCACTTTCCACCAAGTGTTCTTGGGCTCCACCTTGACCCTGATCAAGATAAACAGTTACTGAGATAAATGAATAAAGTGTAGTGAACAGGCATTACACATTCAAGTAATATCTGCTCTGTTCAATATGTTTACATGGCATACATAAACAATTAGAAAATTAATTTCTTACATATGATTAAGACAGTCAAATCACCACTCAAATGATAAAAAGTTTCAACAAAAATGTGCATTTAATCTTTTGTTAAGCAGAAAGTGTTTAGAAGTTTTCATTTAAATAAAATATCTAAAGTGCAATCACCTTAAACACTGCAAGGTATCTATTAGGGCTCTAACATACAAAAAAAATAAGGTATTCAAAATATCAATAATGAAATGATGAAATAAAATAATTTAGAATTTTATATAATAAAGCAAAATACAAAGTAAAGTGAGGTTTTTGTCATTCCTCTATATAGCTTATTTACACTGGAACCAAATGTTTCTCCAGAGTACAAAAAGTGCAAATACAGAACAGTTTAATATATGTAATAAATGCCTACAATATAAACATTTTTTTTTTCAAATGCAAGGTGACACCTGTGTCAAAGATTATGGACATATGTATTCGACAAGGACAAGGACAATCCCAGACATGGCTAATACAGATCGAAATAGTCACAGGGGAGCACCTGTAAAACAGGAAATTACCATGTAAACCAGGACCCCATGTAAACTGAATCCCTTGCAGATAGGGCTAAAAGTCTATATTTAATTTTCTTAGTCCAGCTAGAACATGCATCCTCCAAGTCAGCAACCGCTTTTCAAACTGTTGCTCATGCTGAGTCACAGAGCAGTGCAACACCCTTGGAGGACAGCACTATCTGCCCTCTTCCACATACATGGACACCCATGATTAGCTAGGGTTACTTTGATTCACAAGGAATAGAGAGCATGCCATCCCTCCCACTCAGACAGCATTGTGAAAATTTCTCAATGATGGTAAAATCTTTTCAGCTGAATTACTCAGGAACCTCCCTCCCTTTTAGAAACCATCATATTTTGCATTTCTCATCAGTTGACTGAAAGCAAAATTAACAAAGTTACTAACTGCTAAAGTTACTAACAGTTCTCAAGTTACTTAATTGGTCATTATTTGTTTAGGAGTTTTTATGACTGTAGTTTACATATACTACTACCCTTCAAGTCTTGCCTTGTCCCTCTTTTTCTAGTTGTTTGCATTCATCATAGTTGCAAACGTGCAATCAGACGTTTCTGACAACTTAGCCAATGTGTGAAAGCAAGGATGTTCTGTTAGGAGGTGTTAACGTAATGGCAGGTATTGACCCAACTCGCACTGTACACTAAATAAGCAGGCTGAAAATCTGAAGACACTGGTCACGGAGTGGACTCCGCTATCTCCTCACACACACCACAGATAAGAATATGCTTGTCAGCAGGTGCTACGTCTAAGAAATTGCACATTACCATACCAAATAGGTTCGAATTTAAATAAATGCATATTGTTGAGTGTTAATCTAAAAGTATTTTATCACCTGTTGGAGGACATAGTAAACTCATTCCCTTAATCTACCTTGATACCAGGGCTATAGTCAGCTAATTCCTTTAAATATAATACAGTAAAACATTATTTTAACGTCTACAAAAATTAAATGTTTATTTACTGGTGCATGAAGAAATGGGTATAGCCCAGGAAAAAAATGTTGATAAAGTCGACCACTAGATATCTATGTCGTGAATACAGAGATTTAAAAATATAAACGTGTTCAAGAGTTCTGAACGAGCAGGAGAAAATTCCCACCACAAATTTTATAATTTTAAATTACTGCAGTTTCTGTTTTAAGGGTCAGCTAAATCATACACGTGAAGAAATGTATTCAGTCATCTAAAACATGTACAAAAACAAAGTATGATAAATGTCAGGGAGGGTTTTCTTCGGTTGAAGTGCTGTTTTGATATAGTGGACCGTGACTATACTTCAATGGTGAATATATATATATATATATATATATATATATATATATATATATATATATATATATATATATATCTCATCTTTGTGAATAATTGAATGATCTTAAATCTTGTCTGGTCAGAACAAAAGGCCAAAAAACAGCCGAGTTCGTATGTTAACATTGTGAAAATGAACATAAATGAACGTCTCCACACTGCTGAACTACACACACAGAGCAGTGTGTAAAACGGTGCGCGTGCCTGTGAGTTAAGGCCTCGCAGGCCTGGAGCCATCACAAGCACGGTAAACTCTTATACTTCAACACTTGCTAAATATCGTTTCGAATAAATGTTCGATAACTCTCTAATACAATGCAACACAGATGCAATCGGGGAAATAAAGTTAAAGTGAGCAAATCTCCATAAGTCACATATCGTGTACTGTATAATATAATGTGTACTAAATTAGCTAACTAGCTAGGTACCAGGGCACCAAATGCGTCCTTTTTAAAAGCAAAAGCAAACCGAGATAGTGTTTCAAATTGTTTTATAAAAAAAAGAGACACACTTTCTTAATAAACACTCCTTATAAATATTCCTCAACAGCGAGTTGAATCATTTCTGACGGGCGCTTGACAACAAAAGCAATGAAACACCTCAAGCAAACTAGAACATTGTGTCTTATTTCACACTACGTTAGATACTCATAGGTAGACACACAAACTGGTGAATTAAGAAGCAAATAAACGACAATAAACAAGCTATTCCATCAATATCCGTTGTTACACAACACCCCCTCTTGCTAACGTTATTACAGACTACAAACACCGCCAGTTAGCAAGTGTGCGAGTGTTAGCTCGCGCCACAGCTAACTGGCTAACCTGTTTAGGTAATGCTGAAAACCAGGCCGTGTTAGCGTCAGCGCTAAATAAACTGACAGAGCTAGCTAACGTTCAAGCTAACAACCGAGCTAATGAGTCATACGCAGCTAGCTAACGTTACTTACCTTGTAAAATACCAGGGATATACGGGCTCCGTTCCGACTTCACTTTATAACCTCTGGATATTTTATCCCAAATTCTTCAATTCGCTTCTTTAAAAAAAAACAATCAAACAAATATGACTTTACATGAGAGCCATTAATTCCGTTTTCGGTGTTTCACAGCGTGAATTCTTTGGCATTTTAGGGCTAGTTTTTTGCGCCCCTAAATAACTCACCGCCCCAAACATGAAATTACTGAAAGTCTCGCATGAATAAAGGTTCCCGGTGTGAAATAAACAACTGTGCAGATACTAAAAATGATCTTTCTCCCATAGAGAGGGCCAAGCTCTTCATCGGGTCAGAGTCTTGTGAAGGGGAGGGAGCATGTGATGGAGCTCACTGATTGGCTGAAAAATCTTCAAACTTTGCGCTGTGGTTGGATTTTATTGCTGACAAACAGCGTGCATGATGGGAAATCTTGTGATTTTATTGGCTAACAGCTTGTCATTCATCTGAATCACACAAGCTCGAGTAATTCAGGGATTCTCAGCCTTTCTAGACCTAGGGGAATCATTCAGGGCGAAACATTTAATGGCCCGGATTTATGCTATGAGCACAATTTAACTGTTTATATGCTGGGTAGCATCACATTTATTTATTGAAGCTATGAGATTTTTTTTATTACTGATCTTTACAGCCACAGGTCCCAGATCAGTTACACTGTACTAAAATGTAGATAAATGTATGTTTTATTAACAGCAGAGTTTCCTAGCTGAATTGCAGTTTTATTCATGTTTACATTGTTTATACTAATGTTAAGGTTATTATTGTTGTTATTATTATTATTCAATTTATTTGACCAGTGTATACGGGTTATATGTACTTTAGAATAATGTCAAGATTCAAGATTCAAGAAGCTAGGACAGAAGATTGTCTTAGCCACGTAAAGTGCACAGTGTGCAGCTAGGTGCAAACAGAGCATAGACAAGACAGTGCAAAAGACAATAAATACAAGAAAGACAACACAAAAGAACACAGGACATTTAGCGCCGAAAAGAAAGAAATACATGTGTACTGGAATGTAAGTGAAATAAGATAAGATAAAGTGAAATGATGTAAAAAAAAGTATTGTGCAAAAAAAAATTGTGCAAAAATACACAGCAGTGGTTGAGGTAGTGCAATTAGAAATAAACATAAATATGACTATAGCAGCGGATGACAGGCTGAGGTAGTGCAATAAGTATGAACAATATAAATTATGTGTGTGCATGTTCACACAGTCAAGAGAGAGTATGTGTGTATCTGTGTGTGAGAGAGACAGAGAGATGATATACAGTTCAACTATGTAGTTGTACAATGTACAACTAGAAGAAGAAGAAGAAAAATTCAAGTTGCTTATAGTTATAATTTGGGCTCCTTTGAATATTTTGTGTGAATTGGGCCACAAATGTTTCTGAAACACAGACTGAGTTGTCAGTTTATTATAGCTATATCTGTCTGATAGATAGATAGATAGATAGATAGATAGATAGATAGATAGATAGATAGATAGATAGATAGATAGATAGATAGATAGATAGATAGATAGATAGATAGATACAACTTTATTGTCATTGCAAAGTACAGGTACATAGCAACGAAATGCTGTTTAGCATCTACCAGAAGTGCAAGTAGTAGAAATTGTGCAAATGAACAAGTGCAGATAAATATGTAAATATGTACATCGATAAATAAGGCTATGTTAGAGTGTGCATAGAAAAGTATGTGCAGGTAGTATTTACAGCAGATAAAGTGACAGGTGTAATTATAAATGTGCAAAAAATGTGTACATTATGTACAATGTATGTGCAACAGTAACAGATAATATACAGTGAATATACAGATAGTATATAGTATGTATAAATATAGTGGATATAAATGTATATAAATAGATAGGCAGATAGATAAAAAAAAACTAAGTGTAATCTATGAAATGGACAATATGTACATTAATTATATTACACAGTGAAAAATATTATATTAACAGAATGCATAATAGCAGACTACACACTGGATATTTTCTGTCTAAATTTTGTACCATGGAGAAATCACCATGCGCAGTTGCTGTTATTTGGAATGTTGCACAGCCTTGTTGTGAAAAGTCTTTTCTTCCTCATCACAAAGATGCCATATAAGGTAGAGGTTGGGTTTGTGACTTATAGATGAATCTAGTGTCATTTTCCCTATGATGATGCAGTGATCTTGAGTGTAAAACCGCTGTAAATTGTCGTCCTACAGGAATTCCCCCTTGCTGTTACAGTAACCAGGATGGTTTCTGGGAATCATTCTGCTCACACCAAACTCTGACCATAGGATTCCTGGGTAGGTCCTACTGGCAAACTTTGCTCACTCCTCAACAGTTTGTGCCTACAGATGTTATTTTGTTCTGTTGTTCAGGTTTGCAGTTTTGTAAATTTCCTCCAAGTTCTCGGGTTTTCCTCCCATCTTCCAAAAATAGTCTAGTAGGTGGATTCCAGGGTGTGTTTCCACCTCATGCCTAGTATTCCTGGGAGAGGCTCCATGATCTCCTGTGAGCCTAAGCAGGACAAAGTGCTTACAGAAGATATATATATAAAATCAGTAATAAACTCCAAGCTACAATAGATAATGTACTCACATTGTTGAATTACAGATTAATTTAGTCTATACATCTGACTCCATTTGCTTCACACTGTGTCATCTGTAACTCATGTATTTATAGTTAAAAAAGTAGAATTCGACAAAACCATGTTAAGGTTCAGATTTATTGTTTTATTGTAAGCCTAAGAGGATATGAACCTCTATAATAACAGCTTAAACCTTAAATAAGGCTAAATATAATTTGCTTTCAAAAGTCAGCACTCAGAGTGGACAGTCATTGACTGCTTGACAGCACCATCAAGTGGTCACCAGTAGTTTAGAGCACTTTGCTCTCTGACCCCACAACATACACTGACTTAATAAAACATTGAAAGCTTTTCACTGTATTCTAAAAGCTTTAGATCACATTTATTGATTTAGATGTCCTATTGTTTTTAGTTTCAATAAATTTGATATAATTTGATGCGAAACAGCAATGAAAAAGTTTTTATCTATGGCAGATACCAGAAAAAATCAATCCTAATGGGCACAGACTGAACAGAGTCATCCATTAGTAGGCAAGACTGGATTAACTTAACATGCCCCATGTTTTTGGCCTACATTTGACCATGATACTGTATGCCTTTTGTCTTCAGATTTTCCCTCTGGCTGAAAATTTACTTTGATTTAATTTACCAATTAATCATAATAATGATGTCTTTTTAACAACTTTATATGTCTTTGTGTTCACTGGGATTAGATTATTGATGTCCTTTTAATGATGACGTCTTGCATAGCTATTAGCTGTCAGAAAATGACTTCATCCTAGTAAATCTTATTTTCCATGCAGAAAGTTATATGTTCATTACAATACAAAGAACACTCAAAACTGACGCATCTCATACTGTATGTTAATAACTAATCAGCATGACAAAAATGGGGGTATAATTAAAACATATATCTGTTAGTGAAGACTGGATAATGTGGGACTATTCCATTTGTTAACAGAATACTGCAGCAATTTTCCAAATGGTCTCTGTTGTTTCTCTAATGTATGAGCAATTACCACTGATTGGAAGTTCGACATGTTTTCCCCATGGCCAGAAAACACATTTATTTGAAATTCACTTATGATGGAAGTGTAATCATAGTCATAGCAGATAGTCAATAAATGTTTACCTGAAACACACTGTTGTAGAATGTTTTCATTAATTCTTCAGCCAAAGGTATTTGTAAATTCTGTAATATTTTTTTAAAATATAGGGCTGCTTGTTTAGAAGAGAAATTGTAGTCATGTTCTACTATTTAGTTAACAAATCATAAGAACAAGAAATTACTTTTCAAATCTTAAAAACAGGGTGTATAAAGTATTTGTGCATGGTTTTATCTGTTTTAATTTGTTGCATTATACTCTGATAGAAATAAACAAATTACAATATATATGAAGTATAGGCAGTTTTATACAGCATTTAATAATTTTAAAAATAAGAATACAAAATGAACATTTCCTGCTTCTAATTCTGAAATACAATAAAGTAACATGTACAACAGTGTTTATTCATGGGGTTCAGTGTATTCATTGATGAATGCTTGCTTTAGGATTAACAAGAATAAATGAATGTTGGCAGTTATAATCTGCCTCTCTTTTTATTTCTGTATTCATCCTCATCCTTGCCGTCTGATGAATAGATATACTTGAGCCCCATTGTGCTGCTCTGATTTTCTTGCCGTTACAGTTTGATGCATGATATTTCTGTTCATCTCATGAATAATTCCATGTTGGCCTTGATTCCTATGATAAGAGGAAGTGAGCACTAGAGCATTCTCATCCCTAGCAATCTGAGTGTCTTCTGTGAAAATGTTATTTTTTTCTAGGGCTTCTCTTACTTGCAGATCAATCCATCCATTGAAATGGTTTAGGTGTGTGTGTGCGCATGTGTGTGTGTGTGTCTGTCTGTCTGTCTGTCTGTGTCTGTGTGTTCTCTACATGCATATGTGTAATAATACTCAGGTACTGTGTATTTAAGCTGGAGAAGAACAGACAGTAATTATCTGATGTGTATGTGCTGTCCTTATCTGTAGTAGGTGAAAACGAGTGTGTCGCTTCGTGTCCTATCCTCTCTAGGACACAATCAGAACCGTGGATTTATGAGCATCCAGATCCCTCTTGGGGCTTAGCACAGTAAACATCTGGGATCAGGACGCAGATTTAAGAACATGCACCACTTGCACTTGGTAATTTTGGTCAAAGAAGATTATACATGACAATTTTTCATTTGTCTCTGAATCCTTGTTATAAGATGATAATACCACCACTGTCTTTTTTATATCACAAGTTCGGATATTTTTATGAGCAGCAAGCAAATCAGGTTTTAAGCAATCAGAGTAAGGGGAATCACAAGAGATAAAGATCGGAAAAAGGCCAGGCACTTTACAAAATGAAACCGATGGAAATTATGAAACCTTATGTAGATCTACATATGTTTGGTGTTCAAATGAAATCCTCAGATCAGCAAAGAATGAACATTTTCACTAAACCTTTTTTTTTTTAAATGATGTATAAGGCTGAATTATGTTCTTCATTCTGCAGAGTTTACTGTATAACTAGAAAGAGCTAAAATGTGAAAAGTGTGTGATGAGGTGTGTGTCACATTGTCCTGAGACAACCATGATGGCTTATCTTGTAAGTAGAATATTTGATCCATGCAGAGAGCATTATTACAGGCTTGCATATACTTAAATATAGCAAACCTTTCCCTTTTTGCCCTCAGTCTCATAAACATCTCTTATCCTAAGAGAGCTTGACCTGCAATCTGATGAGTTTTTCATAAGTCTGGACATAATCAGACAACAAACAGGGACAAAAAATGACAATAGTAATAATTTTAATAAATATATGAACAGTAATCCTGATACGAGATAGAGCCCACCCTCTCACGTAGCCTGTGAGATAACACACACACAAAGTATACAAAGTCCAATGTATGCAGACATTTTATGAAACTACAGAGTGTCCCAAAAGTGTTCATACAAAAGGAAAATTAACACTTTTTAGCAAAATGTAATACAACAATTTAAATGCATAGTTTATATTATTTGTAGTTTTTTCACATGGCTGGATCAGGAAGCAGTCTCAAGGATTTAATGGATCATTTAGGTGATGTTTTGTAAATAAAACATAAAGCTGTATTTTTATTAAATAAAACATTTTGTGGCTAAAAAGTGTTCATTTCCCCTATGTATAGAGACTTTTAGGACACACTGTATACCAAAAACTGTATAATTAATAATGACTGTTGAAAGATGAAAGTTTTACTGCACTATAATTCTTAGAGGTGGAAATGTCTTTATGTTTATGTAAGGCTGCTCATATAATATGGTTATATTTATATTTGTAATGAACATCAAAGTGGGGACCATGATAGTGTGAATGGGGAACCAAGAGGGGGGTTCATAGAATGCTTTAGTTGGAGATAATTGCCTTATAGACTGTAACTGTAACTGAAAGTACCCCTTTACACCAGGGATATAATTCAGAAATGTACTGTAAGGGTATGGTGGCAAGTGAGAAAGGTTAGGGGTTTGAATGACACGTGGGCCTTATTGCATTTACTCATCTGTAAATGCAGTCTGATGCAAAAGGCCATAAGATTATGCTAAAGATAATTCACATGGCAGTACAGCAATGTTTACAGCCCCAATGGGCAGCTCTCTTTCTGGCTATTACAATAATAATGTATAGACCAATGACAGAGGGCACAGAGGGGGGCATAAACTGGGCCATTCTGCCTTTTTCAAGGACTTTTCTTTGTTTAAAGCTAGACACTGTTTAGTTCTCCCAAAAGGGTCATTATACAGTAAAGTAGGGCACCCAAAAGCCCTGGGGCAATCAGGCCCTGTGAGAGCTGTCCATAGATTCATCTGGAACAACACAGACTCCATTCAGGAGAACTGCATCACACAGTGTCCCATCCCTCTTCACTAATTAGCTGATCACACTGTACTAGATGACAGAGTGAGGGTCTTGCAACACAATATTGTATAAAGGATATAGTGCTTGTAGGAAGCCAAGTTAATGAGCTAATGTGTCTCTTTATATCTCAGTTCATTTCCAGCCATGTCACTCTGGCTTTCTGAACATTAACCAGATGAGATTCTTAAGATTCTTGAGAATTGTGCCACACCACTCTACATTATGAATGTGCTGTAAGTGGTTTACATTTCAGGGGCAGATGTGACACTTGAATAGAAGGATTTGACTAGCTCTGACTCTTTTTTTCTCTCCAATGAATTCCTATGCCAATAGCAAACCATTATTCCTTTTGACATCTTTGGGATAGGTGACATATGTTAAAATTGGTTTATATGAGCAGAATATTTCCCAGATGATCATATAGTATCTTATTTGAAACTTGAATGACATTAATTATAATAATCACTTCCTAACGAGAGGGATCAGCGAACAAGAAACCACTGAGGACAGATCAGAGGTGCCAGTGCTCTTTGTGCTAACTAGATGACAGCTGGCGTCTGATGTCATATAACCTAAAATAGGGATGAGCTGTATATCTATGTATTTAGTGATTTCTGTGCAATGTGAAAATCCAGCCTTTTACAATCTCTGCCAATGCTTTTTTTTTCCACACTGGGTCTTTCCATGGGTCATTTGTGCTTCCAAATGCCAGACTTTGTTAAGAATAAAGAAGCAATGTGTGACGAATTCACTACTGTCCAGTGTGTTGGAATAATCATGATTGTTACTGGTAATTTCACCTGAATCATGTTCTCTGTGTCTGTGCTTGTATACCTGTTAGACACAGAAACATTAATTTTAAAAAGCTGTAGATAATTGAGTTATCGTAGTTAAACTTAAATTTACCAAATATCAGTATACAGTCAAAACAAGTAGTAATTGTGCATAGCTATAATGAGTACATAATATCTCTATGTTCAACTGAAATATTATGTAACAGCACCTGTTAGAACCCAGGCTGTGGTTATCAGTTAGCTTCTTTGGCAGTACAGTTAACAGTGAGTTACAGTAATTAATGCAAGAAAGGCTTAAATCAGAATAAATGTGTTTTAAGGCTTAGATCAGAATAAAGACTTACTTCTACTACAGGTACAGTGCTGCACCTTATTTTACTTCACTGATGTTGCTATTCACAAGAAAAAATCTTGATTCTTCCACATCAGCCTTGGCAAACCATGTCCTCATGAACTTCACTTTGTACACAGGAGCACTGTCATGCTGGAATCCCTAAGTTCCACTAAATAGAAATTGTAATGCTACCGTATAAGAAATAACCTATGCAATTGTGTGCTTTCAACATACCTGGGGTAATGGCAAGGTGTACTCAAACTTATATAGTGTATAGATATTTTGTATATTAAAATATTTTGTATTTACATCTAAAATCTTTTGATTTATGCATTTCATGTAAAAGCAAAACAGGCAAACTCAGCATATTCAGACAATGGATGCTGATTACCCACACTAAGCCCATCATCATCAGTCAGAGGTAAACAAGCATTATAAGCATCTTCTTAATAGTTGTAAACATAATGTATGTTAATTATTTTCAAAGCAATCTACTCAAAGCCTTTACCTCCTCACTTCATTAAAATACACACAGCAGGTTTGAATCTTAATTGGTCCATCAGTATTCATGCATAAAACGCATTTGTTATATAAGCCTCAAGGTAAGTGGAGAAACCTCCCAGGCTAAGAAGTGAGCTTGACCATGTCTTCATTAGAATACTGGCAGGCTTGTTCACTCCATTAAGCCTACTTTGGTCAAAGACAGGAATGGTACTAAAGCCTAAAAGCCCATCATCAGCTCATACCTGGACCAGGACCATCTCTGAATGGGGTGGATACAGGAAACATATAAGCACCCTAACTGAGTACTACATTAAAGGGCTTTCAGTCTCCCCTGCTTATTCAATCCAAACCTCATCAAAATGCATTTTCCAAGTCACCACGCTCTGGCTGCCAACTCCACCTGTGGGGAAATAATTATTCAAACAAAATGGCTCCACCACTTAATATTTAATGCTGTATAGGCCAGCCAGCATGATTAATTTGAAGTGAACCCCCTCCAAGCATTCACATTTACAAGGCATTGCATCACTGCTCATCTATTAAAGCAGACTACTGTGCGGGAAAGGAAGAGGTTCTGTCTTATAACTAGTAAAAAGCCGGCTATTAATAATAATAAAAAACACCTTACATTTAATAATAATAATAATTACAAAAGATTTTGTGTGTAATTGAATCCACCTATTGCCCACTCACAAACACATACATATTCATTCAAGCATTCATACACTAATTATGTTGAAGTAAAGATTTGTTAAAGTAGTTTAAAGTTTAGTTTTGCACATAATATGCAATGTGTTACATTAATGTTTAACAATACATAAAGATGATATTTACTAAAATATTCCCACAACTTCAACAAAATATTTTACTCTCATATGTTTAATGATTAATTTCATTACTATAATAGAGCATTATGATTAATAAAACGGTGTCCCTAAAAAATAATAATAATAATAATAATAAAAAAAATCTTGCTGTAATTGGAGTACTCAGCAGCCGGAGCCCAAACATACAATACACCATCAGCTTTTTGTGGTCTTTTATACAGTTTTGAACTTATCAATGTAAAACTATACGACTCATATCGTTTTCATTTATGTGTGATCTATGCATTTACGATTCGGTTCTGATTTCACAGTGCATACAGTTTGCATTCGGTATGATTCGGTATGCTATCATTTTACCCATTTCCTATGCTTTAAACATTGCTTACTTTTTTGTGCATGGTTTGACCTTTCAGTCCTGTATGCTTAACACTTTCAGTGACTCCAGTTTATCCGTTGTCATAGCGACAGCTTCCTCTTTACTTCCTCTTTACTCTTTAAGTTTTGAGCTTCGTCTACTGCTCTTCTAGTTGTATTCTGTGCCCTCTTTGTTATCTTTGTGATATCATATTGAGTATCTTCGAAAATATAATTGCATGTACTTGATTCTTCCATACAATCCTTGGAATTCTGACTTTCATAAGAATATAAAAAAGTTTCTTTACAGCTTTATCCAGAGTGACTATCCATCATGCTAAACCCTGTTTAGGGGTGGGTGAGTACAGCATTATTGCAAACTATATCTGTCCCTGTGATTTGTTCATGTTCGTGCTTCTTACTCTTGTATTTTCACAAAAGTTGTATGCACAATTTTTGGCACGCCTGGCTAATTTACATATTTTGATGGTTATTTGAAGCAAAAAGTAGTAAACATAACTCTGCAAATATTTTAAAAATGTTTTAAATTATTTCTGCAATATAAATATAAATGATATTTTACATCTGACAAAAGAAGTAATTGCAAACTTGCACATGCAAAAAAACACCACATTAAACAGTACTTAGTACGTTCATATACACTTATGGTGTGATGATGCTGAAGTTAGTTCATTCATGTTATCTAATTTATTACCTAATGCCGGTTCATCTTAACATAAAGAATTACAACCTTAGTTTAGATACTTCTTAACTTTTTTAATTCTAACAATGCACTTGAACATGTCTGAAAATGTATGGATTAGAATTTTGACGGAGAATCATGTGAATAATTCAGTTGTTGTTGTTGAGACCATGATTAATTTCAAGATCACTGTCTATATCCCACTGTGTATGTGCAGATACATGTATGTGTCATGTGTATCACAAGGTTGCTTTCTGCTTATGTAGCAGGTTAATGTTTGTGTACTTCCTTTCGTTTATACAGATTCAGAGAACGCTGAGTTTTATGGATTAATTACATTTGAAACATCATGGTCAAGTAGCCCACCTCACAAAGAGATTTTCTTGGGATTTCTGAAAATTATTGTAAGTATAAGTTCAGAGCTCTGTGGCAATCTATGAAGTGACTAGCAGCTGACACTATAGTTGAGGAGCTGCAGGTGCTCGGTTTAGCAGCCAGATCTGGTGAGATTGTTTGTCAGTGAAATGTACACAGGAAGTTTGACTTAGAGTTCTAAAAATGCATTGTTTATCTGGGGATGAGATTGGTTTACATTTGTCTTCAGCATATTTAACATTCATCAAAAAGAGGTTCTTAAACCAAACTTTAGCCATAATGTAATTATGAATCATATTCTGTATATTTTAGGTACATGTGTAGAAAATGTAAACACAAATATAAAACAATATTACCTTTTTTGAGCTTCCAAAAGCAGTTAACAGTGGTTTATTGTGAACTGACGTTCTCACGCTCCTTGCCACCTTAATCTTGTTGTTTTTCTTTTTTATTGTGCCCTCACTCCTATGTGTTATTAAGGTGAATGCTCATCTGAATTATTTTACTACTGGTTGCTATTAATGCAGTTTCTTCACTGTAAAGACCTGTTTCCGCTTTCCTCTAGGAAGGTGACTTGCATCTTTGTCATATCCCACTTAGGCCCAGGTGAGAGTCAGGGTTCACTTTGCCAGGTAGTGTAAGTTTGCAGTGTGAGGACATTCTTGCCGAGACAACTTTTTTAGCTTCATGGGTGCCGGAGCCAACAAGCCTTTCATGCATTCTTACATTAATCCACTCAGCAGACTCAAAGATACACATAAAAGTTTTATGAATTTTCTTTTGCCATGTCTCATTACTGTTTTGAGGGTTTGATTATTATCTTGTTAAATACAAAATATAATTATTCTCACACTTTAGTCTTTTGTAATTTAATATACTACTTTTGCACATTTCAAATTCACACACAAAATGTGTTTTGACTAAAAAGGAGTATGCCTTTATCAATTTGTTATGGCCTAATCAATTTGTTAGGGGACACCATCATTTGCCAATATTAGTAGTCTATTATAAAGCTTTTGTTGGCAATTCACAATGTCCACAGTAATACCCTTTTTTGCAGCATTGTGGTTTAATTGGGACCATTCCTCTAGGCAAACTGCTTTCTAATTCACAAGGTTACAAAGGTCCCTCTGATGGATCAAATGTTTGAAGGTCAGGAGATGAGCTAGGCAGCTTGGTTGTATGTTTTAAGTTGCCTTGGCAAAGCATCTATCTTCTCACTAGATCCAGTTTCTTGGCAGATGAGAATAAATTCTCCAATAGCATATCCTGGTACATTGCTCCATTCACATTTCCTCACATTATGCCCTGGCACCATTTCCCAAGAAAGAGACCAATATCTTAATTGTGGGTATGCCTGCAGTTAAGATATTGGTATGTAAATGATGAGCTGAATTATTTCCAAAGAGTTATATTTTTGCTTCATCTGACCTGTGTATACTGCTTCAAATTTGTTCTGGTTTGTCTAAATATTTTTAAGATGAGCATCTCAGTGCTTCCTTGTTTTTTAGCAGAGGAGTTATATGGAGTGTAGGAAGGAGTGTAGTGCAGTTCATTGCTTATTGTTCTCTGTGGAAGAACTGTTGTTCCTGCTGCTTTCTAGACATTCTGCAACTCTTTCTGAGTGACTTTTATTTGTCCTTCCTTCCTTTCCTTCCTGATTATTAATCTGATAACACGAAATCCAAGAGAGTGTAAAATGCTATGTAGCTTTTTCTACTGTGCTGTTTAATGTTTCGTTTATTTATACTGTAAAGCTCTTTCAGATTCTACTTACTGTGGGAAAGCTTTCCAAGCAATGGCGGCATCTTTTATTTATTGTATGATGCTATGTGCAATTTACTTACCTTTTAAAAGGAAGGGTTCTCTGTTGAAACTAAACTGGTTTCATCACTGCTTCATATATGGAACCGCAAAATGGTTCTGAATATATGAAGAAATTCATTGAAAAAAACCCAGTGGGATTGTTTGAATCTAAGTTAGACAGTTCATTTTAGAGTCAGGGTTTAGGTTTTTTTTGTTGTTGTTGCTGTAATAATAATTAATAATTAATAATCAACATATTATTATTATTATTATTATTATTATTATTATTATTATTGTATACAAATTTAAGGCAAGAACATACAGCAAATTCAAACACAGTATACAATTATTGAAACAAAAATAAGATCACTGTGTTAGGAAAGATATTATATGTAGTATTGATAACAGCAAAACTCTTACCTGTAATTTTTCATTATTTCACACATAAAACCACATTAAACTGCTTGATCTTTTCCAAAATATGTAATACATGCCATTTCAAAACATTTCTTACAGCATTATATAAATACAGCTAAAATTCCAGTAATGCCATTATTTTCACTACACGTTCTTTAAATTATAGACCTGTTTAAATATAAAGTTTAACTGCCCTCCAAGGTTCTAATGGCCAAGTAGAGTCCCTGCATAGAGCCCCCAGAAAACTCTTTTAAAGAATGTATTATATCTTTTTACTAAAATACCGTAGAATATCTTTTTGTGCCTATGAATACAAAAGTTTTTTTTGTTAATATTGCACAAAGTTTTTATTATTACTATAATATTTGTACTATAATATTTGTACAAATCTGATGTCAATATATATGCTGGAATTATGTTAAATAGATAGATAGATAGATAGATAGATAGATAGATAGATAGATAGATAGATAGATAGATAGATAGATAGATAGATAGATAGATAGATAGATAAGTGTGTCCAGATACTTAGTTCCACTACATATAGTGATGGGAAAGAGATACACTGGCCTTGACTTATGCAGAATACGACAATGTCGCCCTCTGGTGTTGAAAATAAGACGACATCAACTGTGGGTTTTAAAAAAAAAACAATAAAAATATGACTTTTCCGTCTGCAAAGCAGTTTCCTTGTCGCTCTTGGATTGATAAATTAGTTATATGTAGGCCGTAGTTGTTGATTTAGTCCCTCAATCCTAACACTTCATGGCTTTTCAATCTGCCTCATTTTGTATTTAGGCTATTATTATCCTCTAATATTTCACTTCTACAAGCCCAAAGGCCTATTATCTATCTACCTTGAGATTAATTCAGTGTGATTACAATAAATTATCATAAGTATACTCATATGATTGAATAGTTAAGGGTTTTTATCTTCTTAAAAGGATTCATTTGTGAGCCTTTTCAGATAGAAACACTGTTGTATGGATCTATGTGGACTCTTTAAGTGTTTCTCCTGAAGAACAAAAACATTAAAGGGTGCTAAATTGAAAACAAAATAAAATATAATATGAATTTAAATAAAGGATGCTTGCATAAGACAGTGGTTCAATTATTAAAAAGTTCTAGACTAGATTTAATCGTAAATATTTATCAAATGTTATCATATTGAATAGATTTTAATAATTCAAGAACAGTTTTACTTTCCTACCAGCATGGCCTTTACACAAACAGTAATGATCTAGTATTAATGACTGAAAGCAGTTATTACTTAGCACTATATTACTTTAGAGAAGGTAGAAAAGTTTTTTAGTAAACATATGGCGGTGAAGAAGTGATTGCCACCTCAGCAGCAGAGGGCAGTGTGTTTCCATTAGCTGGCCTTGGATTTCTACCTGTCTACCTGTGGGTGATATTAATTATTAACAAACAAGTTATTTGAGTAATTGTGTACCTTTTTCATTTATTTACTGCAACACAATCCACTTAAAAATGAAAACTGACATTTCCACAACACATTAGTAAGATATAGTGTTTTATTAGGTGCTATAAATATCTCTATAATGAAATTCAGTGAGTGTCTATATTTGTGCATTGATTTATATAACACACTGCACAGTACTGCACAGAGCGCTTTGCAGCAAAATGTACTCCAGTCTGAGGCAGTGTCCTCGATGGGGGTGTCCACAGTACCTCCCTCGGCTGTTTTAATGAAAGGTTTCCTGACTGTGGCGAGGCCAGCGAGGCATTCTGCAGCTCAGAATACCCAGCCTGTGACCCAACGCTGTGGCACTGAGAACTGGGAGGAACACCACACTGGCTTAGGAGATCAGTCGTTGTCCAGAACAGTATGTGTCAACATTAAACATAGAGAACAGACTGAAAGTAAACAAGCATGAATTAGAAACACTGTTTAGATTTCAGATACACTGCCAAGTTGTCTAGCATGACAGTGCCAGTGATGTGTAGCATTCTTTCTTACATTTTAGCAATAGTTATAAACATTTAAGAGGATTTCAGAAGGTCCTGAAGATGAGCGGAAGAACAACTCACTTGACCCTTGGGTCACAATATGAGAAAAAGAAAGAAAAAGCCTAGCTAAAAAAAAATCCCCACAGGGGAGACGCCTCTGACAATAATAACCCGGAGTGGCAAGTCGGGTTCTGTAGCAGGCAAGCGGCGCAAACCAACCCAAACCAGTCTGATGCACAGGGCAGCGGCCTGGGTGCTGCAGCAGATGGTAGCTGGGGTTAAATTCAGCTCTGGGTGTAACCGTACATAAACAAGCGGAGCAGACCTCAAACAGGGCTTCTGGATGCACCACTGCCTGCTGTTTGGGAAGATGACTTTGGGAATAAATTTATCTGATTTACAACTTGCTGCCCCTCTACATAAATCCTATAGCTGGACACTGCTGCACTGCAGGTGTGTTTGGATAAACCACAGTGGAAGATGTTGTGCACAAGGAAGCTTAGAGGAAGAAGCAGAAAGGGATGTATGATTCTAATGTTGATCTGCAAAAACCGGGTTAACATTCCCTATTCTCTAGCAATTGACACTCTTTGAAAGGCAAAAGAAATTAGTTCAGAGTGCTATATTAATTTCTTTCAGAACTGTCATGCTGTGGACCATGCACCTGTCCACCTGTTTCACTAGCACATGGAAAGCAAAGAACTAGTGTGTTCAAACATTAGCATGCTTAGTAGAAAGGGGGGGATCCCTTTCTTTGTGGGATGCCCTCTATACCGAGTGGTTGCCTTGGAAACATTCTGTGGTCATCACAAAGAGAGCAGTGTGTAGCGGCACACAGACGTCTTGGCTATAGTAGCGATGTTCCCTCTCCAAGCAATGATGTAATGTTTTGGAATGATCAGAGCATCTCAGTGAGAAGCACAGTCTTTGTAATGGATGAGTGGTTGCTGTGGATAAAGTTTTGTTAGACAGTTTTCTTGTTTTGGACAGTGTGGTTTCAATATGGCTGTCTATGTCCCATGCCAGGCCTATGGCTTAGACAACTTTTCTTTCTTTTTTTTAAAAGAAAAAAAAAGGCCTCACACTCTCACAGTGTAATTTAAAAACAAACAAACAAAAAAAAAACAACAACAACAAAAATAAATTGATGGTTTGCAGCCAATCTCTGCATCCTATGATTTGTGTTCTGTCACTTTTTGCTCTGCTACAGAATTATTTATTTGTCTGCCCATGCATTTCCCTTTACTCTCTAACCTAATGAGAAGCAAATCCTTAGCCTGTATGAGGGGTTGAATCATGCAATGTGGGACAGTCCCTGTGTCTGATGTAACACATTACATAACCCCAAAATTATAAATAAACATCCATATGGGATGCCAGTGTGGTCACTTGTAGTAAGAGAAACTGCCAATTTATGGTGAATGGGAATTTTTACAAAATTGTAACGTGGACTAAAGTTTAAATAGCCTCTGTGCCTGCCTCCCACAAACAGAGTCTGCACAAGGCAATTCTCACTTCTCATATGTTCTTTTCCCTGAGTGGAAGGACATGCATTTCAGGCAGGTCACGTCTCTCCTGTGGCAATGCTGAGGACAGGATATATGCAGTACAGCACAGGACCATGTCTTCAGCATGTCTTCATGTTTTCTTGCATTTTAAAAAATTCTGTGTTAATTTACTACAATAAAGTACCCTAAATGATTTATTATTTTGATTTCAGTGGTAGCCAAAAATGCTGTGCTATTCAGTTATTACAAATATTTATTTATTTATAGTGTAATTACACTTTTAACTGAAATTAATGCATTTAAGTTAATGAAAAATAAGCGTGTCCAATGAGGGGGAGAATATTTATTTGATTTTTAAGCATGCAGTCTTAAAATAGGTAGAAACACAAATTGAAATGTTAATTAACGAAGTACCAAATATAGTCATTAAAATAAAATAATTCAAAGTTTGAAATGATGCATCTTTTATCTACATGGCAAAGTAAATTATGGTTATTCTCTAATCTTATGGGTACATAATTAGTCTTTACCCTGCTCAGTGCATTGGGTGGATTTCATTAGTGCACTACAAAATCATCCACTACAATTTCGGAAATATTAACAAAATGATAAAGCTGTAAAAACATAACGCACTAAATGGTTAATGGGGTGAGGCTACCAAATTTTCTGAAGTGTCAAGTTACCAAATTCTTCGTTTGTTTAGGATCATCGGGTGAAATTATTATTATTATTATTATTATTATTATTATTATTATTATTATTATTATTATTATTATAAGCCGATGGGTGGCGCTGTTAGGCTAGTCAATGTTCTTCTTTCACACGAATAACTGTTTTAGTGAAGCAGAGCACCGTTCTGCTTTTTGGTTTATTTAAGGTTGGCCTGTTTAAAGCCCATGGACGCCTTGGAGGAAACCGCTTTGCGGTGAATGCAATTAGTTTCCGAGTGCTTCCGGTTTGCAGAATGGCATGGGGCATCTACGTCTTAAACCATATAGCCTTGTTATCGTGGGAAATTGGACACAAATCTCCATTGGAAAAGTTGCCTCGGATTTGTCAGTAGATGTTTGGATCGGGGTGTACTATGTTGCAAACTTATAGCAGATTAACATAGGATGCTATTTAAGCAGGAGTATTAGTAGTAAAAGTTTTCAAAGAAGCCTCAGCGCGTCTCTGAGTCACCAGATTACAGAAAATCTCAAGTGTGTCGCAAAAACTTTATAAGCCTCTCCCCTAGACCACCAAAACACTCCCTCTCGACCATCAAGCCCCACCCCTAAAACAACTGTAAGGCATTTATATACATGTGCGAAGTTCGCCAAAGCGCGACACTCCCCACAGCCAGGGCTCACTGAGCACTGAAGAGAACAGAGCAGTGCGGTGACCTGTCTGCTCTCTCATCTCTATTCACCATAAGAATCTCAAGAGGAAAAAACACCAGCCGTGGATACATTACTGGACACAAGGATCCCTCACGGTCCGACACCTTTTTTTTGAGCTGGAACTCGCTGAAGAAAATGTCGGCTTCAGTACTATCTTCCGTTTACGACTTCGACCTGTTGTACAGGGTAAGGAAATCGCTCCAAAAAGTACAGCGTGTCAGAGTTGTTTAGACTGTGCATAGCTCAAGCCTCATGTTGACGCTGTAACGTGAGAGCTGGGTGTCGGTAACTAATTTTGGCAATAGTGTAAAGACTAATATATCAGTCTAACGGACTCATGACTAAACGATTGTCTTTTTTTCCAGCAGGAGAAAAGCCAAGCCTCAAATGCAGTGCACCTGAACAACGTGTTGGATAGGAGAACCGTAGGGATACCGCTCTCCACCTCCAATAAAAACAATAACAGGTTCAACGCGGGCGGCTACTTCCGGGCCAACTCCATCAGCCACATGGACTCCATCAGCGGTGGCAAGGAGAGCCCTACACCAGCATATATGAATAAGGAGAACAAGTTTCGCGACCGCGGCTTTAGCGAGTCAGGGGACCGTGGTCAACAACTGCAGGAAATGCTCCAACCCAAGCCTGGCTCTCAGATCAACTCCACTCGCTACAAAACCGAGCTGTGCAGGCCTTTTGAGGAAAACGGCTCCTGCAAGTACGGCGAGAAGTGCCAGTTTGCGCACGGCTACCACGAACTGCGTAATCTTTCCCGCCATCCCAAGTACAAGACCGAACCTTGCCGCACATTTCACACCATTGGTTTCTGTCCATACGGCCCGCGCTGCCACTTCATCCACAACGTCGACGAGCGCAGAGCCGCTTCAAACACGCAGATGAGACTCCATCGAGGCGAGTGCGCACTCCCTGCCGCGAAGGACTCGGCTACGTTTTTTACGCAAAAGGACAGACCCAGGCTGCACCACAGCTTGAGTTTTTCGGGCTTCTCAAGCTCGCACGGTGCCATGATCGAGAGCCCTACGTCTCGCACTCCGCCGCCGCCCACCTCCTGCGCGCTCTCGTTTTTCGAGGACTCCCTGGCTCCGAGTCCACACTGCCTAAACGCCTTTGGGATCCCTGAGCAGGACCTAAAGGCTTTCCTCGCCCCTTTAATTCCGCACGCCCAAAGTGCTTTCAATGGACAGGCCTCGTACGGGCCGCAAACTTCGTCTCCGTTCCCAGTAGCACCAGTGCGCCTGATCTCTGATTCCCCACCAGTGTTTGACTCCCCGCCAAGCCCTCTGGACTCCCTCTCGGACCCGGAGAGTTTCGTCAGCGGCTCCCGCTGCTCGTCCGGCACGATCAGTGGCTCCGAGTCGCCCAGTCTGGATTCAAACAGACGTCTGCCAATTTTCAGCAGACTGTCTATCTCAGACGACTGAATATTATTATTATTATTATTATTATTATTATTATTATTATTATTAATCACAGATGGTGTTTTGTTAAGCAGGTCACCCCAGGTTTGAGTTTTTTTAAAAAAACAACAAATAAACAAGAAGGTGCCTTTTTATATAGCCTATAGCTAAAGGGTCTAATCAAGGGCTCTTGTTTTTGTCCGATAAAGTAGCTACGTCGGGAAAAACGTGTGATGTGCCTTGTTTCCACAGCGCCCCCATATGGCGTGTGTCAGTCAGTGCAGTTTTTGCTGCTGATGGAATGTCTCCGCATTTATTAATGCGTTTTAAGTGCTCTCATTGCGCTTTGCTACATGCTATGAAATCTATTTAACTTATTTATTGTCATGTGAAAAATATGGCCTCTGTGGATCAATTGAGTCCATGTAGTATTTATCAAGTCTAAAGCAATACATTTATATTTCTTTTTAAATTATGATTATGATCTCCATTGTTAATCTGGAATCACTTGTGTTTTTTTTTTCTAATAATATATTTTTGTTATATTTGGAGGGGTTGTGTGTTGTAAATAAGTTAATAATTTATAAATTGTATGCTATTTATTATAGTTTTGTTTACGATATGTGTTAAAATTGTGGGAGCATCTAAAGAGGCCTCGTTTCTTTATTTTTTTTTGAGGGGGGTTTGAGAGGATCTCTGGGCATTGGATTTGTATAGGATGTATAGGAGTCTTTACAACATGTAATATTGGGCTAGCCTTTCACAATTCAAACCATCACAAAACATAGGGACAATACAGACAACCAAAAAAATAAATAAAAACTTTTGTTTGCACATAGTTGCACTATTTCAGTCAAGTGCCAGAGAATGTAGCAGTCAGTTATTATCTTGATGTTAACTTTCTAAAATGTGCCTATGGAGAGTAAATGATCTCACATTCTGCAGATCTGCCTAACTATGGATTATGTTTTAGTGCCTATGTCAAGCAAATTCAGTTGAATGTAGCTTTTGTTTATATAGATCAAGATTACATTGATTTAGACTATTTAAATTGCTTTTACTCAATTGTGATCGTTTTCATTTTGGATAATTTTGAATACACCATTCCTTATAATAATATTTTTAAAAAATACAGTTTGTATTTACACTTCATATAGATGAACTAAACTTGCTGGTCGGGAAAGTACTTTGAAAATATGTTGTATAACATAGTTAAATTGTAGTGATCAGTTGGACTACTTGGATTGGAAGAAGTAAATAAGTTTGAATGTAAAGACAGGTCAGTTTGATTTATGAGGGATTGTGTATGCAGAGGCATCAATTTGTACTTTGAAATATTTTACAGTGATATCCTAATAAAGATACCTTTTAAATAAAAGGATGAGAGTTGAAAATTTCTTTAAGAACACAAAAGGGATGTGTTTTAGTCTTGGGATGGAGCTCATTCAAGCTGAAAAGAGCTCTTATTGGCATGGGACTGTAAATGATTGACTATTCTCTGTTCTCTATTCTCCGTCTCAATACCCTCCCTCTTGCCTTTCTTTGAGAAGAACAGCTCCCACAAAGTCATAGTTTGGTACACTTTCAAAAGGTTGAGAGAGCCAGACTGGTCTGCTTTGAATAGCAAGCACTGTGTGTGTGTGTGTGTATACTCCAAAGTATGTGATCAGTTTCTAAACCATGCAAGCAGAATCTTGCAAATTGTAATGGATTTCAAAGTTTCCATTGCTTCTTACTAAAGATTATTTAATAAAAAAAACAGTCAGGCTAATGATAAAGTTCTCAGAGTCAGGTATTCGCATAGGAGGGCAATTTAAAAAAACCAAAAAAACAGTCAATGTATCAGCACAGGAGTTTGCTCAAAGATAAGGAGGTCAGCAAATATTAACATCCTCCGGACTTAAGACAAAGCTCTTAACCTTGTGCAAGCATTACGAAGGAGCTTTGTCCAGTGTGCATTCACAGATCTGAATTTGTTCAAATGTTTGCTTAAGCTTGTGTGAGACCATGTTTGAATGCGTGTAGAGGTGTGTGTGTGTGAGTGAGTAAGTGCAGATGTGTATGTGAGGAAAAAGTGGCTGTCAGCCCTTAATGAACCTGGCATTACAATAGCAGGAAACATACTCTGTTCCCTGATTAGGGGCCCTTGGGAACAAAGCTGTTCTTCATTTTTCTTTCCATGGCTTCCACACACAAGTGTTTCATCTAGTGTGGCCTTATTTTAGCTCTGCTTGAATTAAAAGTAAAATTTTCCTACTTGAGAAATGCTGAAAATAAAGAATTCTTCAATCACCAGGATAAATCATTTCTTAAGCTAACAGTTTTAAGAAGTTCTCTTAAAATAGATTTCTCAAAAACCCTTTGGATAGTTAAAGGTATTTAGAGTTTTAGGGTGATGCTGAAATATATTAACCTGTAGGAAGTTAACATAGCAGGTTCTATAATCGTAGGTTTGACCACCTGGGAAATTTGTGTGAACAGCATTCTATGAACATTTGGATGTTTTCAAACTTACATAGAACCTAATTGAATATATTATTGAACATTCTGATATTGTTCTTTGTTACCCCTGTTGAGCCTAAAAAAGTGATCCTCAGGATGTTGTTGCTGATGTTTATTGCTGTTTGAATGCTTATCAATGGGCATAAAAGAGGTCATGGTCACTTATTAGTACTTTATTCACTGTATAGAACCACAACTGCAGACACTGTGAACAATGCCTGGTAAACAATTCAGGTTAATACTAAATGGAGTTGCATTCCCACGCTGCTCCAACCTGGAGGATTGCGAAATGCATGTGTTCAGCTTGTTGCTACATTAGCTGCCAGAATATTCAACACTATGCTCCCTAAGGCCACATGTGAATGTTTACCAAAAATATACCCGTATATGTGTTATATCAGTGCATAAGTTGACAAAGATGGCAAACAGTGATGGATAGGATGAAGGGAGTAGCTGTTATTTGACCGTACAGTGTTCAGGTGGATGCAATTAGCATTTAAAATAATGCATGTATAAAGTGGATCAAGACAGAACATGTGGCAAGCTTTCAGGACATGAACATTATTTATGGGGGCAAAACATAGCATGGCAAGGTTATTTAGTGGAACGGTGGTAAAGCTTAACACAGCATGAAAATGAATTTTTGGATTGGGAACTGTGGCAGCTACACGTAATTTTACTTCATGCACCTTTGCAAAATTAAACAACACACCAATAGAAGCAGAAGTGCAAGAAGCTGAAAATAGGCAGACATAGGCAGACATATCTACAGTCACACAGAAATACTCAAACTAAGGCTTGAGAGAGTAAGATGAGACATGCCACGAAAAGTTATTATTAATACAGTAGTGGGGTCCAGAGGTCCATAAATCATAAAAGGAGTTTCTTACAGTGATGGAAACCACAACCCAGCATTATTAAAGCTATGCCAATGAATAATGCCAAATGGACTCCAGTAAGAATTTTACCTGCTTCTAATGTTTAAAAAAATCTATGTATTATTATGGTTATTACTGTGCACATTTAAATAACATGCCTATATTTGGTTTGTAAAAATAAATCTGTACTTAGACATGTATAAAAAACAATAATATGGTTAAATACTGTATGTTATGTTGATATTAATAGTAAGAAAGCTATCACTTTCAAAATGTGATTTAAATCATGTACCTTAATAACTGCCTCCTCCTATTTGAATAATGCTTCCTGAAGCAGGACCTCTGGCAGGTTGTCATGCACTGTCTTTCTTCAGAGGAGACTGAAATGGTCATGGCAAGATGATTTTACATGGGTTTTTTGTGTGTTTTGTTTCCTTTTTTTCCAGACTACTTTTTCTGTTGATTTCTGTGGATGTTTTGGGTTGTTGTACATAAATTGTTAAAGACTGCTATATTTTCATTAAGCATTAAAGACAGCAACAGTTGTGGTGAATGCTTTTATTAAAAATAAAGACTGGCCCATGCAAACAAATCTAAACCTCAATCGTAATCACATAATCCAAAGTCAGGCAGTAGGTCAGGCGCCATTCAAACTAGCATTCAGAGAATGAAATGATAATTGTGAAATGTGGAAACAAACAAAGGTCAAAACCCAGAAATAGCAATCATAAAACAAAAGGCTTGGGTACATCAGATGAGGAACAGAGCTGAAGTAATACGTCTTGGTGCTATAAGCCTGTTTATATGTGTGTGGTGATGATTGAGACCAGGTGTGAGATATTAGTACTCAGGCGAACTTGAGCGTGTGAACTTACAGTTAGAGACCATGGTGGCCATGTTTGTAATCAGAGCAGTGCTTTCTGGGAAATGGTTTGAGCTACCTCCCAAAGGCCAAGATATTTACTGCAAATATCAAACATGAACCTCGAAGGCTTTAGGAAGCTGGGGGAGTGCATGGGAGAGTTTATGAGAAATTGGGAGTGGCTGTGCTTTTAATAAGGCCACATTTTCAGGAACAGGATGGCTGTACTGAATGCTAAAGGACCATGTTTTGGTCTGGCTCGAGCTTATCTTTAGTGGTTGTGCACCTGTGACAAACGAACTAGCTAACTGTGAGTTTCCTGTTTTGCTGACAGAAGTGTGTGCATGGAGTGATCCGTGATGTCTCCTTGCACAAGGCAAGGAAGTTCCACCCTCCTCTTCCTCTTCCTCTTCCTCTAGTGTTGGAGTCCTAGAGCTCTGAGTGAATATTTCCTTCCTTAAAGAAAGCGCCATGGCCATAACCAATTCAATGCAAACTGCTTCTGTGGCAGCCATATTGTTTACTTACTGTCTTATCTGAAAGCAATCAGCACAGAAAACAATAAAGCACAATGAGTAATGTAAGAGTTTAAGAGTGCCTACTGTGTCCATATAGACATAAGGATAAAAGGTGAAATCATAAAGATAAGTGAAAGAGGTGTATGATAATGCATTTTGCTCCCAGAATTTGCTCTATAAAAAAAGAGTTAATGTTAATGTTTAAAGAGTGATAAACTATAACCTATGGAAAAGAACTTTACATAGATATACAATCTCCAACCACTTTGAGAGGAACACCTGTATACCTGCACATTCATGCAAATTTTCAAATAATGTTTTCATCAAATATTAGAATGGGATAAAAATATGACCTTAGTGAACCTGGTATGGCTGTCGGTGCCAGACAGACTGGTTTGAATATTTCAGAAACTGCTGATTTTCGGGGTTTTTCACACACAACAGTAATTCCAGTAACCACTCGTTACAACCATAATGAACAGAAACACATCTCAGAATGGGCAACATGTTAAGCCTTGGCACAAATGGGCTTCAGCAAAAAAAAAAACACATCAGGTTCTACTCCAAGAGCAGGAATCTGAGGCTACAGTGGACAAATATTGGAAGATTGGAAAAAGACTGAGGGAAGTTTTCTGTTTCTGTAAGCCTGTGCTCACTGTAGTCACTATTATGTGACTACAGTGGGCTGTTGTGCTGCTGCTCTAGGATTGGCTGATTAGATAGAATTTTGATCCCAGTAAACATTAGGAGTCAATGATACTGTTTAAAAAGTGATCATCTCTAATCTATGGAGGGGAACATCATTATATAGATAGACTTACAGTGGATTCTGGCACAAACATTAACAGATAAGTGCAGCAAATCTGCCACATCATGAGGCACAACAATAAATACCAGGGACACTCCAAAAGCAACATGTTTAGCTGAGATCTAAACAAAAGGAAATGAGCGGTCCCATCTGGGATTTGATTTGAATACTATAGCATTGAACAATAGCACAACCTGTTTACTCTAAAGTCCATGTTTTTGGCCTGCAGATGTGATTACGTAATCTACTTGGCTTGAGTGAAATATAGTGAGCTGGCTGAATGAAGGAAAAAAGTTCCCATGGTTGTTGATTAGGTTATTTAATATGCAACTGCACTTTGGCTGCAGAGACTTTCTTTTGAGTTTTCTTTTCTGTGATGTCTTCCTCTTGCATGCTAAATAGGTCAAAAGGCATAATATGCAGCTAGGCACACATGCTGCTAGGAACCTACATTGACGTCAGTGTGAAGCATGCACGAAACTGACCTTGAGTTTGAGGCTGATGAGAGAGAATGGCTGCTCTGTTTCACCTGACTGGAAATGAGATGTTCACGACCAATCATTAACTTCCCCCTCATATAGGTCACAGAAAGAACTGCTTGAGACCAAAGTTTGCAGACAAACATAGAAAATCAGTACCAATGTCATGTTCAAGTTAGTAGTAAATTGTTTTATTTTTCAGTATTATGCTGCAAAAATCCTATTATACTTCAAAAGTTTGTTCAAACTTGAATTTGCTGAATGTTTGATTAAGTAAACACTTCAAATGATGTGTATCTGGGTGTGTTGTGTGAGAAGGAGAGAGAATCTGCAGGAATGTGTGTAATCTGTGACCATGTTGAGAAGTTTAATGTTGGAAAAGCATGGATTACAAAACCTCCAACCAGCTGCCTGACTGCTTCACTTGAATATGTCTGCTGACGCTCACTTAATCCCATGTTGGGTTTTCGAGGCATAGCTGCCTTGTCAGATAATTGTCAGGTAATAATTTCACAAATCATATATACACACTTATGTTTGCTATTATCTGTAGGCTAGAGAACAGCTGGTTCTCTGCAGTGGCACCTGCATTGACTGATCCCTTGTCATTGTTGCAAGCCTAATATTCACTTACTGACTAGTGCCATATTTAACCCAAAATTCTGAGATACAAGAGTGTGTTCAGATGAGACATGTTTTAAATCAAAAATTCATTGTTTAATTTCCTAATGGGTATTGTCCTAGTGGTTCCCATTAAACCATTTTTCCATAAAAATGCTACATTTGTTGCTACAAATGCTAGAGATATTTAGTTTAAACCCCTAAACGTGAATGCTCTATGTAATGCTTAATTATTCAATAATATTTGTTATTCACACAAATCTATTAGTTCCATTACAACAAGGGGACTATTACAGACCAGCATCTAACTAGAGGAGTAACATGGTGATAACAACCAATGTGGATAAGGAAATATCATAACTACCTATTAAACCCAGTGTAAGCAACTGTTACAAATCATTCATCTAGTATATAGTCAACAGTTAAAAGAGCTTGTAAGGCTAAGGGTGTTCAGTTTGGTTTTAATTATTTTAATCACCCTGTTTTTGTCCTGTACCAGGTGTTGTAGTTTAGTAACACTCAGTAATATTCACTCTGTGTCTGAGAGACCAGTAAACAAACACAAGTCTGTGAGAACTGAACTATACTCACAGACACACCAAAGCATATAAAACAATATCCAGCCTCACGGTATAGGACTTTGTCCCCCATGAATAGCAAGATGAAGCATAGCCACAGCACCATGTCCTAGACAAATTATATATTAGTGATAAACCTACTCATGCTCTTGGTAATTTTGCCTTGTAAAAATCAATCATGAGCTATAAAGCCTTGTTATACATTTGTGTATGCAGTAATTCTGTAGGAAAGATCTTGCACTGGCTTACACAGTTTATGGAGGATGTATATTTCTTTCACTTGTACTTTTGGACTGGAAGAGCTGTATGTACAAGCCTTTTTGCCCCAGGGCCTGGCTTTCCATCTCCAGGTGTGTGTGGGAGGTTAAAAGTTCATGTTAATTTAGGTGTGAGAGTGAAGTGGCCTAAAGTGACACTGCGATGAAGGGATCATACATGGGGGTGGGGGGTGGGGTGGCTTATAGTGAAGGTTCCCTATTAGTATTTTCACCTGGACAGTACAGTACAGCACTACTAAATGAAGTGTAGAACTAAATGTACCCTGATCAAGTAAACATTTTTTTCCCTAATTCCCAATTAAATAAGGGTATGTGTGAAAGCACAAAGAGTTCTCTGGATGTTTATATGTTTCTGGTTGTTCTAAATTTGATAGTAAACTTAGAATAGTAGCAACAACTGAAGTGCTTGATTTGGTTTGCAGATACGTAAAGCTACAGACCAAAGGGTTCATTTCAGGTTTTCTATTGTGCTAGATGTGTCTATTTCAGACACAACTGAAGATAAAACTGTAGAAAGCCGATTCTATCTAAACTATGTCCTGAAGCTGTAAATGTATCAGTGGAACATTATATAAGTGATTATTACATTTATAAGTGATTGTGAATCAGTTTTTGCCAGGGCCCTACAAACTGACCTTCAGCAGGCTACTGGTGTGCAGGTGTATTACCAAAGTGTCCGAACCAGACTACATGAATGTGGCATGGGGGCCTGACACTCTCTGCACCATGCATCTTGATTGGCTTTTGCCAGAGAACACCACAATTGGCTGGTCCACCACTGGTGGCCCCTTCTCTTTACAGATGAGACCAAGTTCACACTGAGCATGTGGCAGAAATTAAATAGTCTAGAGATGTAGTGGGGAACGTTATGCTGCCAGCAACAACATCCAGCATGACCATGAACAGTTTGGTGGTAAGTTAGTGATGGTCTGGGGAGGAATATCTTTGAAGGGTCACACAGGCCTCTACAATGCTAGCAATCATTACCCTAGCTGCATTTATGTTTGGGGATAAAATATATTTTATCAAATCTATTGTCAGAACATATGCAGGTGCAGTGGGTTCTCTTGGTGTATGACAATGCCTGGCCTCATGTGGCAGGAGTGTGTAGGCAGTTTCTGGAACTGCCTAATGATGCCATTGTCATGTTCCCCAGACCAGAATCCAGTTGAGAATCAGATGTTGTCAGGAGTGCATATAGGTTCATGTTGGCCATAAACCCCACTGTCTTAAATTATGAGTTGTTATGATCAAATTAATGTAAGTTGGATCAGCCTGTAAATTTTACTTTAATTTTCCAGGCTTCACTGTCTTGATGGTCCAAAAAACCCTAGTCTTATAATCAGTGAATTACACACTGTATATATGCAAAGATGTTCAATGATGTTATTTAAATGTGCCCCTATTTTCTTGGGCACTGTATGTAAATTGTTCATTTAGCATTTGTATCCACTTTATTTTAGGCATACATGAACACTGGGAGAACATGCAAAACTGTATATGATTAGTGTGATTACCACCACCCAAAACTAACTGCCACCCAACTAACTGAGAAAATCTAAGATGTCTTTCGCCATTAGGGCTTGGGAGCTAAAGTGGAGTAAAATGTTTGCAAGGTTTTATGCCATTCACTTCGTTCTTGCTGACAGTCAGCTCAGGATAATGTTCAACAACAAATAATAACAGGATATCCAAGATCTACAGATCATTAACAAGGAGTCCAAGTGTTTGTAGAGACTGAAAACAGAAGAGTGTGTGATGATTCAGGAAAAAGAACAGACATCTTAAGAGCATTTTGGGCTTTATCAGTTAATCAGAAAACCACACAGTTGCTGCATGTCAGGCATGTGCTCATATCATCTCATGTGTGTGGGTGGGTGAGTGGGTGTTTGGGTGGTATGGTGGCTGTGAGGGTGGGGCCATGTATTTCTATCTTGTTGGGGACCAAATGTCCACAGAAGGATAGGGATATCTAAACATTTTTGTTCCTTTTGGAGACATTTTGGCCACATGGACAAATGCTTATTTTAAAATAAGAACAGCAGGTTTTATGAATAAATATTTCCTACTGGTTGCCAACTTTAAGATTACTGTCAAATTGAGGTGTACACATAACATAAATTTTTCATTTATTCATCTTCAGTAACTGCTTTATCCGTCTCAGGGTCACTGTGGTTATGATTCCAATCAAAATTCCAAACAGACAGCAAACAGAGCTCAGGATCAAACCCAGGATCCTAGAGTTGTGTTGCAACAATGCTTTTCACTGTGCCACATCAGAGTTAATTAAGTGCATTAATAATTATGTCAAAGGAAGTCCATACAAGGACAGTAAGATGTATGCAAGATATATGCAAATGTATGCATCTGTGTGTGTATGTGTGTGTTTGGGCTTACATGTCATAAGCCAAAAACCACATGCCTGATATAGAAATACATTTCACACTTTTGCATGTTCACTATGTACACCATGCACCATACACCTTCCAGCTGTTTCTGAGTGTGACTATACTGTGTGATAAGTCAAGTAAAATTGGCCTTATAACTTCCTGATGTGCACAGTTTAGTGTTCCCCGTCATGACGAGGTGATGTTTTGGCTTAAGCGTAGAGGATTGAGTGTAAAATTGAGTTTTGCCATGTTGGGGTGCTCCAGAACTGACACTGGAAAAGTACTGACATGAATATGCTGAAAGAGGCAAGGTGCCCATGCATGTTTATTCTGAAGGAACTTATCCCATTCATCTGATAGATAGTCATGCTAGAGAGAGAATGTTTTTTTACATGCTTGACTCACAGTGGAAAGTAAATCGACAGTGCATACTTTCCATTATTACACAAGGGAGACATCCTAAGGACAAGTGCATATTCACGTACATAAAAATACTTGGTTGCTTTGACGTGTGTCTTCCGACTCCACTTACTTGTTTTTTACTTGTTCTGACAGCCTCTCCCAATCCCCCACAGCAGATAACAGCGTAGGCCCGACTGACATGCTTCTGCAGGAGCATCATCACAGGGCCATAAAATGTTGAACTGCCTTAGAAAGACTGCAGCTTTCACACGCATGCTCAGACTAAAGCTGAAAAGGAGTAGTGTTAATTACTGAAGCCTTCACTCATGTGAACTGTGGAAATACCCTCATGCACAAGTGTGAAGCATAAGAGATCTCATACTGTATGGCTTTATCACTGCCACCATTGCTAACCCTTCGATTAATGATTGACTGCATGATACTGTGAACCTTTGAAGTTCAACAGCTAAATTGCAGCTGTTACTCTGTGAAATTTGCCATATTCTGAGAGAGCTCTGACACAATAACTCAAATATAGTGGCCAGCAGATGTGTAAATAATTGATTACTTACTGCATGGAATCAGCCATTTAGGTAAAAATCATTAAAAAAGTGCTTCAAATCCAATTCCTCATTCAAAACTGAAATAACATAAAAATGAGCTCTGTAAGGTTTCTTTGGGTGGTTATGAAATATTTTCTATAAGGGAAACCCTCCATTGTAAGATTTTACATAATCAACCACCTTCAAACATATCTAGAATTTAGGTTTGTGCAGCTTTCAAAAGGGGTTCTATTTGGAATCTTTCCTAAAAGTGAAAAAAAGTGTTGCTGTATTCCACATAGGACTTTTAGTGGTTCCCCCAGATGGGCCAACCTAACAACCCTTTGTTGTGTGTTAAATGGAAAAGCATACACATCCAAAAGGGTTTGGGACAGATCAGATACAGTTCCCAGAAACCTGTTCATTAATGGGGCATGGTACTTCTAGGATCCAGCAATTAAACGCAACTCACACTTCTGAAGCAAATTAATTAATTAAGAAGAAACACCCCCACCACCATCAACAACTAATGTGTTTTTGGATTTTTTCTCTTTCAACTTTAAGCAATAAAATGCTTGCTGATTTCTTGATGAGTTAAATTAGGTGTAATAGTGCTTGGGAAAACACTATGGTCAAGTCTAACTTTTCTGTTTTTGTATTTGTTGACAATTGTATTCATGATATATGTGGACCTAATTGGGAAAATTACATTTAAAACTGAGAGAAGATACAACATTTTCTCTCTGGTATACGCTGTATTTGCAGTGAGTACAGTACAGAGCCTTATCGACAGAATTATCACTGCACACATACCTGACCATTGAAATTGATCTGTCTTTGATTTTAATGATCAATATAAAAAGACATATATTGCTCATTAAAGTGATGTAGATTACTAGGACTAGAATCTCGTACCTCATCCAGTAACAAACCCTAGCCTACATCTGGAGCATTAGCACTGCTGAATTAAAGCAAATTTTAAACCCCAAGAGTATCCGTGTGGTGGTTTTACAAAAATATTTGTATTTCTCAAACCTCTAGGCAGGTTGGTGGATGCTGTGGCTGGCTCCAGGCTGATGGAGTGGAAAAGTAACGGCCATCTCCCAGGAGGGTTTTGCTCATCTGGGCACGCTCTATAGAGCTCTCACACTGAGCTGCCATTACTCAGCGGGCAGGCGCTATTTCAGCTAACAGAGCCACAAGGGATTGCAGTGCAAGCACAGCATACCTGCACATCTCACCAACCCCCTGACTACACAGAGAGACTTTAGAGAAATTCCAGCGCAAGTAAATATCAGAGTCAGTATCATCACTCTATTAATCAACATAGACTCTTGCAGCAAAGACGTAAAAGCTTACACAGCTTTCCTTCAGAGTGCAAGGATTGGGCCTTGGTACATATTCAGCAATGTAGGTCAGTTTATTTACACCTGTGAGCATTCCCAAGAATAGTGTTACTGAGATATGTTCTGGCCCTGACATTAGCTAGCAGAATTTAAACTGACGCAATACCATTTGTCACAGTTCCAAGCATCTGGAGATTGTATTATATTATGTGTGATAGGAAACTCTGCATGAATTTAGAATGAAGTGCTTAATACACTCCCTTCAATTCTAGAAATCCCTCTGCAGTGTTTTTTCTGAGGAACACCGAACATGTGTCAGAAAACGAATGACTGGGAACTGTGTCAGAATGTCAGCATGTGAGTGAATAAGTGTGCCATGTTCAGACCTCAAAAAACAATGAGACAGGATACACTGAAAACAAAAGGCCAAACACTCTGACAGAACTGCAAAAATTAAAAAAAAAAAAAGTCTTTTAGTTTTTTGTACCAAATATGTGAGATGTAAAAAAAAATTATAACAAAAATCAGTCTGATGCCTTTGTGAATTTGTAAATGTATAACGTTCCCTTCTCGGGAAATGTTCTTTTCCTACACTCAAGACTAACTAAAGAACAGTCTACTGTATGGAGCTTTTTGATACAAGGGAGTGATGGAGGGGAGTGGCACTTTCACAAGTGCAATAGAGACATCTGCAATCTGTCGCCTCTAGCAAACTCGCCCCATCGACCTTCTTTTCAATCCAGAACCTCTGCCAATGAGGGAATAAAAAACCTAACCATGAATTCCCAGTGCTTGGCAGCCACCACATTCACAGTCTCCCTCTGTCTTTTGTACTTGGTCTCCAAAAGATTTCTTTTTTTTTCCTTTTCTCCCTAAGGCATAGAGGCTTTCCCTCTCTTTTTCTCGCACTCTAAGCAAGAGTCACAGGCGCCCTAATGAACAGCATGACAAAAAGCTGCATTAACATTTCCAGTGAATGTGGCCCCATCAAAATTAAGATCCAATCCATAGTAGCAGATGAGCTCCACATGCTTTATGAAAGACTGGAGGAATTTGTCCATTCCATAGCATACAGCCATGTTTTGACATGTCATATTGCTCTGTAACACAGGCATTTGAATTCATTTAGTTAAATTAATTTAATATTTAAAGTGGTAGTAGGAGTAGTATTTAGGCTATTTAAATGTTAATTTCCAACAGATTAGGAGGCCCCTGGTCCAGATCAACATAAGAACACAGCCCCTATCTTAAGCAGTCACTCAGAAGGAAGACCTCTCTTGTGCCTCTGACCGGACCAGGCACACCAGCGGTCAGACGCAACAGCAATGTGCCAGTTGGCTGCTCTAGCCCTTGGCACTGAAACCTCATGGGATTGCCTAAAATTGCGCTCCCTGGCTGTCATGGTGACAGACATGTGAGTATTTACAGCTCTGTTTTCTCTTGCCTCTTGTTGCTCCTCCTGCTGCTCCTCACAACACACAAGGCTACTGGGGAGGGGTGCTTAAACTTTTGTGGAGGTTTTTTTTGTTGTTGTGGTTGGTATTCTGGGTTTATTTTCCCCTCATTGGGCCTGTCTGTGTTGTGAATCCCATTCAGTGGTTTATGGAGACTGACGAGGCAGGAGGTTTGTGCATTGTTTTGTTTAGGTCTTTATAAGGTCCATCTGGACAGGTCTGTTACCCAGAAAACAGATACAGATACTTCTTTTAAGGACCTAGATATTCTTAAACAATTTTGTTACCTGTAAGCTGTTTACCTTGACAATTGTCACTCTAAACCAGTTTACCTAGAATAAGCATGTTTGTGTTTAATCTGTGTGTATATGTGGTTTTAGCACCTACCCTGTCAATGCTTCAAAACTTCATACTTCACACCTTTCAGCTTGCATGCATGGGTTCCAACAGTATGCAGTAGAGCCATATCTGTGTGATTTTCTTTTTTCTTTCTAATGTGACACAACAGATTTGGTATCTTGTGACAAATATTTTAAGCTGCAAGGTCATTCTTATAGTGACAATGACACATAGCTAACACACATGAGTTAACAAATGTATTTGCAAATGTATTGCAGCATAAGCTTGACGCTTGACTGGAAGTTTGCTGACAGCAAGTGTTATGAAAGTGAAATTACTTTCATCATGAACTCGATGAAAATTATCAATGTGGTTTATTTTTGTTTGTTTGTTTGTTTGTTTTTCACATCACAGATTCCCAGTGAAAATAAAACAAAACTTCACACATCTACTTCAACTTTGCTTAACTTGGTTACTTTTGCCATACTCCTCTGAATTCTTACAGTGGTTAAGGCACAAATTACTGATAAATTATCAGAATGTCAGGGGTTGAAGCCCCAGAACAACCAAGATTCCACTGCTGGGCCTTTGAGCAAGGCCCTTACACCTCTCTACTACAGAGGCACTGTATTATGGCTGACTGCCAGCTACCTAACGAGTAGAAGTAGAAAAAATTTTCACTGTAATGTGTTCTTTTGTTCCACTTCTGCTTTTTGATGCAAAAGATGCACTTCAGTGCTGTCACATGACTGCTGATTGGGAAATTATACAAATGTGGTGAAGTATTCCTAATAAAGAATTTAAAATAAAGAAGACAGTGTCTGACTGTGTGACTGATTCATAGCATGGTATACAGAATTAGATTGTATAACTAGCAAACAAGGTATTGTTTGAGATTGCTAACTCTCAATATAGTATAAACTCATACCTTTAAATATATGTATACATATACACTACTTAAGGATATTCGGCTTTTGGGTGAAATTTCAGGATGCACCTAAAATGCACTATAACCTTTACAGGTGAACTTAATTTCACCTTCCCTACACTTTTGAATACACATGTCCAACTGTTCAGTGTTTCAGTACTTTTTGCATAACTTGCTGTTCTCTAACAAGGTGCTTAACGGCAAAATTCACAACTGGTGTTTGATCCATAAATCGACCAATAAATTTTCTGGTTCAATTAGAAAATTCCCTGATGAAAGTCGATTCACGCTGAGCAGAAATGATGGCCGCCAACGATGTTGGAGACATCAAGGAGAGCGCTATGCATCAGCCACTGTTGCCACCAGACGAGCCTTTGGTGATGGTGGTGTTACAGTCTGGGCAGGTGTGTCTACTCAATACAGAACTGCCCTACATCTTGTGAATGGTACAGTGATAAGCCAATACTTCCTGAATAACATCATTAATCCAGTCATTCTGCCCCTGCATGAGCAACACAAGCCTAATTTCATCTTCATGGACAACAATGCTCCAGCTCATCGAGGTCGCATCATTAGGGAACGGCTGCTGGAGGTTGGGCTACCTCAAATGGGGTGGCCTGCACTTTCCCCAGACCTGAATCCCATAGAAAACCTATGGGATCAGCTGAGTCGCCGTGTAGAGGCTCGTAATCCTGCACCCCAGAACCTCAATGACCTGAGGGCCGCCCTTCAAGAAGAGTGGAGTGCCATGCCTCAGCAGACAAAAAGTCGACTCGTGAACAGCATGAGACATCATTGTCAAGCTGTAATTGATGGTCAAGGGCACATGACAAATTATTGAGTCATTGACATTTTTTGTTGTGGTATACCCACCACTGTAGTTGGCTTTTGTTTCAATAAATTGTTTGAGATGAGGAAATCACCATTGCGTGCTTCTACTTAAATGCCCTACTTTGATGATATATATATATATATATATATATATATATATATATATATATATATATATACACTCAAGGAAACTGCATATATATATATATATATATATATATATATATATATATAAAAGAAAGTGCATGAATTGCATTTCCAGATATTGTGAAACCAACCACTGCTAAAATGCTGCATCGTGAAAAAAAATGCTAACTCCCCCACACTCAAGGAAACTGCATCTCTAGTGTGACTGTTTATAAACCAAAGATTATTACAGAGCTATAAAGTAAAGTTCATTAGAAGTTGAAAACTGTGGTTTGATGTAAAAAATACTTGTAGCAGAAGTTGAGTCTTTGCAGAAAATGGTTTAGAAGAACTCATTTATGAAACCAAAATGCAAGAAATACTCGATCTACCTATACTTAGTAAAGCATTAGCAATGAGTGACTAATTTCGGAAGGTGTTTCTCTAGGATTAGTTGCAAACTCAACTGTGTGTAACTGTTTAACTGAATTAACCAGGATTTGATTGTAGAGTTCGGGCTGGTGTCGGGATGAACAAAAAGCCGTTCAGGCCTTGCACAGCTGAGATCGTTAAGAATTGGGCTACCACCCTGTATGTATTCAGATGAAGCTTCACAGCTGATTGTGGAGCAGCAGGCATGCCCATGCGTGTCTGAAACAAGCAGATTCACTCCTAACAGCTGAGACATGCCTCACAGCCTCCCTCCAAAATAACCTGGGTGGTACGTGCTACTCCCTTCAGGGCTAGCAGAGTGACAGTAGTGAAGGGGATTGTGTGTAATTGATTTACTCATAACTAATGGGTGACCTCCTAAACCAAAATGTCATAATCAGTGGAGACTAGGAAGGTTTCGGTGTGTGTGTGTCTGTGTGTGTATACACTTTAGCAAATATCTACATCAGTGTGTGGTGGAATTCACACAAGCTTGTATCTAGAGCAGAACACAAACATTTGGTAGTGAAGTGAGGTAGGGTGGGCTGTTAAGTGTCAGCTGTGACAAAACAAAGCACACACACACACACACACACAAACAACAGCTTGGTCTAGGTGGCCTCTCATCATGTCATTCCAGACGTCTAACCAAGCATGTGGCAAGTGCAAGGTCAAGACCTGTGCTGTGAAACCCTAGAACCTAAGCCAATGACTGGTTAGAGGCACTGAAGTGAAATTGGTGCCATTATTACAGGCATGATATAAAAGGAACATACATATACAAAACTCCCACAGTAACAGAGCCTTTACATTATTATCTTGAAGAAAATATCAATAAGTGAATACAGTTCTTGATTAAGACCCATTTTCCTTTCGGTCTCCCAAGACAGAGATAAAGGTGCATTTTGGGAATAATGATCCACAGGAATGCAGCACTAACCCCTGCATATGCTATTCACTCCTCCACTGAAGCTTCTAAAGCCTCTTTTGATGTCCAGTTTAATACTGACTAACAGCTGCATGCCTCTCATGAAAGCCCTTTGCTTTCTTTTGGGGAAAAGAGAGAAAGCAAGTCTGATCGGAAGCCTGGCAGTAGCAGGATGAATACAGCAATCCTTGAATTGCTCCTTCAATCATTTGCTAGGGATAGAGATTGGCAGCCTTACATGGATTAGGCACACACATAATACTTGTAAGAAATTGATTTACTTTCTAAAGAGTTCTTTGTACACTCGTACATTGTGCTGAACGTGGAAAGTACCTTCTCTTTCTTGTTTTTTTAGGTCTTATACCTCAGATAGAATTGAAATGATCAAAGTTATTTAAATATGTGTGTCAGGAGAGGACATGGATTTTTTGTGTCTTAGTATGTGCAAAATGTCCCCACAAGGATAGGAATAACTGAGAGTTTTGACCTTGTGGGTATGTTTGGCTGATTCCACCAAAGAAAAATGCTTTTTCAAAATAGTAGCTTATTTAAGAAAAATAATAAGAAGAAGAAAAACAAACCTAAATTATGTTTCCTTTGGTTATTGATTTTAAGGATAAAGTTTGATTTAGGTGTAGGCATAACATTAATTGTTTACAGCAATACTTATAATTATGTCAATGAAAAATCCTCCCAAAAATTGTAAGACAAACATGTGTGTGTGTGTGTCTGTGTGTGTGTGTGTGTGTGTGTGTGAAGGATCTGTGTCATGATGTCACTGTTAGTGCTTTGTTGGTGTGTTTCAGTTCTTTTTTCCACTTCTTACTTCCCTGTTTACTCCCCCCTCCAGGCTGCAGCTCTCCCCTGAGCCTGTTACATAACTAAATGACAGCCCCTTGCCCCCTTTCCTCCCATTTACACACACCCAGAGAGAGAGAGAGAGAGAGAGAGAGAGTACTGTGAAATATTTCTTCTGGATAATTCAGCAGGAGATTAAGCAAGCTTTGGGTCAGAACCCTCTCCTGACTGGATTCTCTGTGTGGGTTTTAAGAGGTCTGGATTTTATCCTCCACTCCCCCAGTATCCTGCACTGACAGCAAGCACACAACTCCAAGCCTGTAAACCTCTTCCACTCTGCCTCCATTTTTGGCCTTGCTAGTTAGATACACAACAGAGCAAAGGGCCATGTCTGAGAGAAAAAAGCTGAAAGCAGAGGTTGGCGTTTAAAAGGGAAAGTTGTAAACAGTTAACATTTTTAATGCGGACACAGAGCATTACTGTAAGTCAGAGGATAAAGTAATGGCAAATCCAGATGGCTAACCTTTGACACCTTGCATCACTTTGTTCCTTTTTAGCAGCTTTTTGCCCAGGCAGTTGCTCTTTAAGCTGCAGTGATTTTAATTCATAGTGCAGAGACCTGCTCTTCATTCTATGTTTATATACCTAATTGAATTTTAAAATGGCTTAGTAATTATTTCTCATTACAAAAGAGTTCTGTTCTTCCCTAACCCCAATGTTTGACATTTTAAATTGTTAATCATTTCTACTTCATTCCACTGTACCGTCTCTCCAATGGCTGCTGGATCTCCAGAGTGATATGTGCGTCATCAGCAGGTTAATAAATCCCATTCTGAAATAATATTTATGAGAAAAGGAGTTTATATGGCCTGCGGCACCAGAGACAGAGTGGGGAGGTGGAGGGAGGGCAGGTCAGAGAGAAGATCTTCTTCAGGTGGAACACATCTGGAGAGAAGATTCTCCAACTCTGAGTGCTGGCCTCCACACAATGTACACTAGACAGAATGTGTAGACTGAACTTCCAGGACCTGGAAAGGAAAACCACGAATGTAATCCAGGCCAGGCATACATATCCATCCTACCCTTTGAACTGCAGTAGTTTAATAGGATTTCACATTAGTGTATCCATCTATAATGTACACACAAGTAACAAAATATCATATCTGATTACGATTTAGCTAACAGAAATTGTACTGTACTATAGCAACAGGTCTATATAATAAGGGATTGTAACATATGAAAGGAAATGTCTAAAGTGAAACGTCAGCAATTGTGGTCATTCTTTGTTGCGACTTCCCAGATGTCTCTCTGTACATCAGTCCAAACCAAAAATAACTCTGATTTTACAAAAGCATAGAGGGAAACAGATCACCACAGATGGTATAAGTTATCACAGTTTACAATAGCCAATTACCCCACACAACTTCTCTCCAAACAAGTCAGGAGTGATTTTTCATGGAAGGGATTATGACTAACACACTCAGTATGTGCTTTATTTATGAACCCATGGGAGCCATCTTAGAGAAAGTATTTTCCAGCTTGAGTTTTGCCAGCTGTGTGGCACAGGCACTGGAAAGCCTCAGACTGCTGGTAGTCTTATAATAATCTGAGATCAGTCTCACGATTTCTTTCATAATGATAATGGTGAGGATTTGGGTGCATGTTCTAGATTAACATGAAAGAGCATCTCTTAGCCAGGGAAAGCACCAGGCATCTCTCCCAGCTCATATCCAAACCAAAGAGGAGCTGTTTTGAGAGATTCATTCTCTTGCTTTGCCTTTGAAATTTTCTGCCAAGGCTTTTGGGCACAGATACTCTTTTCCCATTGTGTTTGATTTTGAATGTTGACAACCGATTCCAGCAGCCAGCCAACCAGACACCCAGCTTTGTGCATAAGCAGGGTAGGCAGGGTAGGCTCTTCTGATGGACAGCTCAAGGTCAGGTGTGACAAAGTGAGGAATCTGAACCAAGGGGGCCAAGTGAGGGCTTTACTGAGAGCAGTCATTAGACTGTCAGGGCTAAACCTCCCCCAGTATGACAAACGATGTAAGAGCTTTTGGAGTCTGCCATTAATCCGAATGATTTGATGTGCATTTTTGACCTGGTCATGATAAACACCGTCATAGTTCACTGCTTTGGTGCTGGATCTATCCAAATGTAAAATAAAAAAAAATAAAATTAGGAGCACCATTAAAAGTAGTAAAAGTGTTTAACACTTCAGCATATCCTAGCACTTTATTCTGTTATTGCTCTCAATACATTGTGGCTTTTCAATGATCCATCTAAGGATAGAGTGCCGGGAACTGCATTATAACTTATAAAGAGTTTGGAAGCACAATCTATTCATTTCCCTGAAAGCCTTTACACAAATCAAAGACTTGTACACAAATATTTTCGAATGTAATCAGTCTGATTCCTTGGCACCTTTTTGCACTTGCCATTCTCTGAAATATATTATTGTACTCATGTCTATTTGTATAGAAAATAAATATTACAATACAATTATAAAATACTGAAGAATTATATAAAACATTTCTACAATTATAGAATACATTAGAAAAGTTCCTCTTGGACTGGTCAAAACAGATCATTTGAATGACTAACATGAATGGCTTCTTTACGTAGCCTGCAAGCACTCTGAGCTAAAAACCATACGAGCCATGTTTTCTGCTAAAGCGGAGAACATACCTATCTCCACCACTTGTCCACTTAGACCTTTATATTGTCCCCCTTGTGCCAATGGTACTGTTGTTTACACTTGAAAAGACTTCCCTAAACAACAACCCCATGCATACTAGTGTTAGAGACCTCCCAAAAAGTGAGTTTAGCCAGTTGGCTAGTTAAAAGTTGTTTTTATTTAAAACAAACAAACAAAAAAAGAAATAATTTAATAATAACTTGCAGAAATAATTAAATGCATTGGATGCAGTCTAGAACAATCTAGATCATGAGTCATTACAATCCACAATAGATCACCAAAATCCATGAGCCAATCAAAGTGGGAAAAAGAGTCTAATCTGGACTAAAATATTCTAAAATATTAGAAAGGTACATAAAACTAAAACATTGATAAATTGAGATTAAGATATAAAGTATGTACACCCTGAGTGGGATACCAGTTCATCACAGAGCACCATGTCTACACACACACATAGGGGCAATTTAGAGTAGCCAATCCACCTACTTTTCAATTCAATTTAATTTATTTGTATAGCACTTTTAACAATGGCTATTGTCTCAAAGCAGTTTTACAGAAGTATAGAAACATAGAAAAAAATCCTAATGAGCAAGCCTGAGGCAACAGTGGCAAGGAAAAACTCCCCAAGATGATATGAGGAAGAAACCTTGAGAGGAACCAGGCATCCTCATCTGCATGACACTAGACATTAAATAATTTAACTGTTGATAATGTCATTTCTACAACAGGAACCAAGGCCTCTTGAGGAACTAATAGGTCAGTGAAGTTTCTAGTGATATATTTTTAGTAGGAAACACAGACAGTAACCATAGTTCAGGATCAAACCAGAGTCCCTGCAGCTGTGAGGTGGTAATGCTACACACGCTGCCTTATAAATTAATTCATTCATTTATTTATCTTAGATCAGAGTAAATATTGGAAATGGGAAAGGTGTGGCAAGGTTACTATAAGACTATAAGACAACTTGCTACCCAGTGACACTCTTAAACAGCCATGACATTCTACAACATCATTTTAGTGAAGGAAAACATCACTTTTTACATGCTCTGATATCCTTTTTACTGTAGAGTCCATGGAGATCACACAGTTGATCTCCTTATTGGAAATAGAAAGATGTGCTCTTTCTCTCTCATGGTTGCAGGGGATAAAAGCCCATTCCTGCTGCAGCTCTTTATTGTGGAGACTCAAACAAATGTCCCTACGTCTGTAAAGAGACACACAGATTCTAGACCACAGACAACCTCTCTCTCTCACACACACACACACACAAACACACACGTGCACACAGACACACACACACAGCTGAAGCATCAATACACAAAGAGGGCCTAAGAGATGGAGCAGTGCGGCTCCCACAAAGACCTCCAAACAGAGCTGTGATTCATCCTCTTATCGGCTTCCAGGGGCCCATGAATGGGCTGCTTCAGAGGAGTGGAGTTTCTGGGTAATCTGACTCGCTGCAGTTTATCTCTGGGGTTGGGGGGAGTATGGACTCAGGAGACGCAGACTTTGGAAGATGGGGTCAGGAGAAGGATCCAGGCTCTTTGGGGAAGCTGCCCTTGCTGGGGCTTGACAGCTACAGATGAAACGGTGTGATGCAACCCTGCTGGGCTGCAGATGTTTATAGGAACAGGAAGCAGCTCAGAAATGGGGGATGTGGACTCTTCCCACATCACCCCTTACCCCAGGTGGACAAACCTAGATTCCTGCTGAGGACCCAGGACCAACACAGCCAGATCACTTCCTCTCTGTGGGCTTGTCGCTCAGCACCCAGGGGTAATATAGGAAACTGGCCACAACAAAAACAACCTGGTTAAGTCAACAACATCACTCTCTCTCTTTTGTGGGCTTCTATGTCTTGCTTCAAGCAAACTCTTTTGCTCATGACTTCCAAAAAGGCAATGCCTATCTCTGTCTCTAAACCTGCTGAGTGATGCAGAAATCAGAGTTGGAGATGAGGTGGGTGGTGAAGGATGGAAAGTCCAGATCTGAGGAGAAATCTTTCTGTCTCTCTGAAGGTGACAAGGACTGATAAGAACTCAGGAAAGGAGTAGAAGTCCTAGTGATGATACATGAAAAGGTGCTCTGCTTCATTTGTTTGTCATCTGTATGACTTTTTTTAATCGAAACATACATCTTCAGTTTGCAACAAACCAGCACAATTGTCTGATTCTGGTCTTCCACATCAGATTTACTGTCCATAATAGATGTTTTTGTTCCTAAACACTGCTCTGAAGCCTTTTGATCCTTGATCCCTGACCTGCTAGTATCTCTGCCCACTCTTAGACAGAAGACTGGGGAGTTTTATAGTGAAAATGCAAGCTTTATAGAAGGAAAAAGTAGCTTTGCTTTAGTTGTAGTGCCATGTTCTTTTTCACATGCTGCATTCCAGTGAAAAAAATGAAAGACTGTCAACACATTGAACATTGGTTCCTACAATGTACTTTTCCTACATGTCTTTCACAGCAGACTCTCCTTCAAGCTCCAGTGGACTTGTATTCTTAAAGCAATAGTTAGACAGAAAATCAAATTCATGCAATTTCCCCCTTCAGCCAGAACATGCTGGTAAAGTTAACAAAACTCCTTATTCAGTGGAAAAAGTGCAAATACTCATATAAACAAAAAAATTCTAGTAAAAAATGCAATAATACTACTAGTAATAAATTACATCTTTATCTTTAATTAATGTACAAAGCTACAAACTCATGCTTATATATAGCATGAAAGTAAAAGTACAAGAAAGAATGAGAAAATAATGAGAAAGAAGTCTGTGCCTCAGTTTACACATGGAATTGATTACAGACAGTAAATGAATATAGGAACAATAGCTAATGCTAACTGACAACAGCTATATCCCTAATCTCTAAACTGGAAACTAGCATTCTAATAGCTCTGACAAGGAACGCTAGTCTGCAGGCTAATTGAGAACTGTCACGTAACAGATAACTGCCTAAGTAAATACAAAATGTAGCTAACATTTAGAAAGATTACAGTGATAGGTATCAAGTTTTGACTGTTGTCACATCTGTAACAGTTTAGATTTTTTAAGAATGTTAATCAACTGCTTGAAGCTGTCTGATGCTAAAATCAGGGACCTTGTGATTTGCAAAAATAAGTAGATTATGGAGAAATGAGTGGGATGGAGAGATTTTTCTTTTGAAAAGTATTGCGTAAAAGTAAAATGTAAAAAGAAAATTAAAGTAAAGCTACTTGAAAACAGATGTGTAAAATAAAAGTCCTTTGTGTAACTTAGCTAGCAAAGGGTAGCTTATAGTTACCAGTACAGTATCATGCAAACTGCATGTCTAAGTCATAACACAACTGAAGCTGTGTCGTGGTTCAGTAATCTCATTATATACATATATAGCTTCAATTTGATTTGTAACCCATATTATCTTTAACTCAGTCTTCCTCTGCACATTTACAACACTGTTTGTGTACAAATGGTGTTACTTCCAGGAAATACTGTTTGAAGTAAGAGTGAGCGAATACATGGTGATTTTGTTTCCATGATATGTGCATGAAGCTGGCAGCTATAAGCTTTAGCTATAAGCTATAAGCTAAGTTAACCATGCAGCTCCAGTGCAACACTAAAGAACTTCATACGTCAAACATTTTGTCTGATCAAGCACATTTGCTGTAAGAGGAAAACTATGCAAATTTAATTTGATTCCCAAACTGTTCTGTTAACATTGTGCACCTTATTGTCAATTAGTTACATAATACACCAACACAGAGCAGCCAGCTCTCACTTCTGTGCCATGTATCCTCACAATTTGAGCTAGTTTAGCTTGTGTTAATATTATAGTTTAAGTTGCTAGAATCAAAAATGCTTCTAAAATGTTACAAAGGCATGATAATGGCCGAAGCTTTCTCACTGCCTGGTTAAATATCCCCGCTTGTCCTATTCCTAATCGATCTGCATCAGTCAAAATGATGGAACGGACCAACATTCATGGGGTTCTGCAGTAAGTCACTTTTAAAGGCAGGAATGTGTGGGTTAAAATGATTTCCAGATGTGGTGAGGTTTTATTTTAAGTGAAACTGGCACTGCTCATAAATTAGGTTTGCTTTACAGGGGTTGTAATGGGTATAGGCTATTGCTTTGATTCAATCCAGTCAACGCAGACAATATGTTCTCTCAGTACACATCCATTACAGTCCTATTACCAAGCAGCTCTATAGCATCCAGGGCCTTTTCAAAGTAGAAGGCCTCAGTAAAGTCCTCTCAGCTTTCCACCTTCAGCATGTGGAGCACTCTGACATGCACCTTATGATCAAGGTCATTACTTTGAAGGAAAGAAAATCACAATATTATTTTTACCATTATTTTCATTTAATAAATAACTATAATAAAATAATGTTCCTTGTTATTGTTTAAGGCAGGCTCATGATCTGTGCTGACCATTCACAATTCTACACACAACCATAAACAAAATATTTGTCAAATCAAGTAATTTGCAAAACCAGCTAGCTAGGAAAATAGAGAAATAAATGAAACCCTAGTGAAGCAGTACCAATTAGCCACAGTGAACTGTAGCACTGTAGGGACAGTTGTGCGATAGGTAATGGGATGAGATGATAAGTGACTTGTTATTGAGAAACTGAACTGTATCTTCTGAAGTCCTCTGTGTTGTTACGATGGAAAACCTGCTTTTTCACCTCGAATTTAAATGAATATGCATTTTTCTTTGTTATCTACAATGATTTTAATCCATTTATTTGCCTTAGATTATGTATATCAAAGTGCCATAAAAGTCCCTGTGAATGAGTTGTTGCAGAAATAATATTGTACTATAACACATGTATTAATATAAACCTATTATATGAGTTATAGCTTGCATTACTTTCTGTTGTTGTTTAAGAAAAGAAATCTTCTGACTAATTAGAGAATTGAGAATTTAACACACTGCTGTTTAATATTGTATAATAGTAGTTTTGGATTTCTACAGTATATCCATTATTTGGTTTATGACATCTTTGTACACCAACAGATTTAACATAATAAGCAATTTCTCCTATAGCCTCTTGTAACAGAATTTTGAGAAATTGGAGGTCATGTCCCCTACTTCCTTCCTATTCCCAATGAATCAACAGTATGCAGTAACCAGCATTTGATAGTTTAATATACAAGTGTGACAGTGTTAACAAAATTCAAAAATGAGTTACTGAAGGAGTTACCCTGTGTAAAGGTCACCCAATGAAAAAGTGAGGACCAGCTGGGTTGACTGTGGTAATGTATACAGACCTGCTCTCTGAGTCAAACAGTGAGTAACAATTTGAATATCTGCATTTTGTGTGAACAAATGTGTGCGAGAGCAGGCAGAATGGAGAAAGTAGTGGGGAAGAGTAAGCATAAACAAAGACAGTGAATCGTGTGTTTGATTTCCACCCTACATATCCACACACACACACACACTTAGTATACAATATGGACACATTATTTACCAATGCATGACACCAAGTTTACTGAAAACTCTGCTTGGCTTTTTTAATTATTTATTTTCTACGCACAAGTCTAAATTAAATATGGGAGTGCCTGACCTAATTATTTCTAGATGAGATAATTGAAGTGCATCCTTAATGAAATGGGGAAGATCAACTGTTAAATAATGCTGTAACGAAAGATAAACACAATAGCTGAAACAATTAAATATAATTAATGTAGACAAATGACAGATTAATATCGATAATGTGTGAATTTCAAACATTTCAAGCATATATTGGCTGGGTTAGCTAATTAAGTAGCTGATCATGGTAGCTGGGTCATTGTGTCATAAACATATGTTGCAGCTTTGCACCCACTACATCTGACGTGCAATTTCTTTCTTTTTACAACTCACACTTTCAACTTATCATTAGTCATAAGAGAAATTCTTGTTTCATGGTTCTGGTATACAGTATTTTACTAACTTTGGTTACATTTGTAAAAATAAATTAAGATTGTCAGGCACATTAAACAACAGGCAACAAATTTCTTATTTACTAACACTACATTTAGTAAATCTGCAGTGATTGTTCTGTTTAGCAATAATAGTAAAAGCAAAGATAATTATTGAACTTACCCTTGAAGGTGTCCCCTATTTGGGGAGAAAAAAAAGATCTTCTTCAGATGCTGTCAGTCTGTCATTTAGACATACAGGCTAGCATTTTCAAAATGTAGCTTCTTGATTATGATTTACTTATTTTGCAACAGTGTATAATGCTGTGAGGAACGGGAAAAGACACATCAGTGTGAATGTTTTAAATTTGTGTGTTCATAGATGCTTGTTATTTTAATGAGATTAAAGTGGTACACATGTTTGCCGCTGAACAGGTACACAGCATGCAAATAGTATTCAAAATAGACTGTTTTGCTGCCTTAAAATGACTTGAGCAGGGGCACTTTAAGAGAGCATAACCCCGCCTTCTAAAGAATCATCAGCTGTTAAACACATTACACACAAGTTAGGTACCTGAAGAGCACTGAAAATGCAAAGTGAATTTTGGAGTAATAGCATCATTGTTTATTTAATCTCACTTATCATTTAGTAATGTGGTGTAGTGATTTTTAATATTGTCATCACTCAATACCAGACAGAATTTCCTGAGATAAACGGGTTTGTCTTATCATTAGCCTGATCTTAGACTAAAGACACATACCAGAAGAGTACACTGTGTTTGATGTCAGTTTCTGTTATTTCAAAAGTACTATTCCGAATCAGTGTAAGGTGTATCCTACTGATGAGGCCAGCTGCAAATGTCTGTGATAATAATTAAAGAAATGTGAGATTTTGTCTCTCTCTGGCGTGCATGCTCTCTCTCTCTCTCTCTCTCTCTCTCTCTCAGGTGAGGCCATGATTCTGTCCTGGCAGGCAGCGTGCTGTATTTGGCAGGCTTGGATGGCCGTCCAGCTCCCAGCGCTCAGATAACACATGGCTCCGGAACGTTCCACAGCCAGGCGCCTGCTTTGTTGGGGTTATAATGATCGTGGGGCTGATGGGCCAAAAGCACAGAAGCCCCAGTGAGAGAAGGCCACAGTGAGATGGAGCCTGTGTAGAGGCCCTAAGGCTGCCCTCTCACGCTCACCTTACCCAAGCCGGAGGGTCCTTGCTCTCGTACATTGATCTGATGGCTGAGCACAACCATGGAGAGGTATGCAGCAACAAAGCAGCCATGGCCAAGCAAAATGAAATGGTTCACGAAGATGTAGAGATTGTCTGGGGCTTTTTTCTGTTTAATCAGCACTATCTTCAGTGGCATGTGTGCCTGGTATTTTGTGCCAGCTTCTGGAAAGAAATATCCATTGTTCACATTTCTCAAATGAGCTCATAATGATCATTATGAAAGTGTAATTAACAGCCTGCCATGAGGTTTAGCATGGTAATGACAGAAGTTTATTATTTTTTAAATACCCTATTTTAACGACCAGTGAGCACCCCCTAGTGGACGTGAACCAAGACTTTCAAACAGTCTGTAAAAATAAGCACAAGTCACTCATTGTGGGTGAATAATTCATATATTACATATATTAAGCAGTGTTTTTTTATTAATCTTACCTCTCATTCCAAAAATAAATGATCTTCCCAATTGGGATGCCATTTTATTTGAAGTGAAAAGAATGCTTTCACTGTAGAACTCCTTAAATATTTGGAAAACTTACTTTACCCTAGACTTGGCTTAAGCTTACCTCCTCTCGTTTCTTGTTTAAATATTTATCTGTCATCCAACCATGTGCAAGTGTGATCAGCTCTGCAAATTAATTTCAACACACTCCTAAAGCCTGACTGTCAATCCTGTGAAAGTAACAGCTCAATGTGCACCTCTCTGCCTTTCCCTCTTGTGACTAATGATGGGAGTAGCTATATCACATGACTAGGACTCATGCTCTGACTAACCACTTCAAATCGGTACTCAGCTCCAAGGCTGCTATGAAACTGTGAAACAGATATGGTACAGATTGAATGCTCCAGATGATGAGGGAACAGTCAGCAGTGGAGTTGAGTAGTGCACTCAGAAAGGGTCTGTATACACTGCCACCCAGGGTTCAGCTGGAGATTAAATCAGGCTGGACACAGCTTGCAAATGATTCTGCAAAAACAAACTTTAGAGGGCCCATGTTTGCTCAGGCCTATGCAGCTCCCTCTCTGCCTCACCCCACTGACCTGCTTCCTACAGTTCAAATGCACTTATTTGGCTGCTTCTATTTCTAAAAGCAGTTGTGTATTTTCATGAGGAGTATCATTAGAAAAAGATTATTTACTTTCTAGAGTAAGGTATATGTGTATGTGTCATCAATCAGAAGTAGGTTTCACTTGTTAGGAGATCTTCTTAAGTTGAACCGAGCCATGAAATTGTGCAGTCCAGCCTCTTTTATGAAGGCATAAACACACTTATAAATATTCTTTCACATGCACTATACTGTACACTGGGTCATAGAAGAACTACAAATTCAACAGGTTTGCAATGGCAATGAAACAGGTTTGAAAAGTGTAAATATATGTGAAAAAGTCATATGTTTTTCTCAGTGAAAGCTGATCTCTCTGGGTCACTGCCAAATGCTTAGCTCATGCTATCAGTACAGGCCCCAGAAAGCAAGTGAAGAAGGAGTTTGTTTTAGCCTTATTTTGTGGTCGGGCCAAACCATGCAAAATAAACTCTCAACCAGTCCATCTGCATAACATAAGAAATTCAGAGCTGAAATAAGGCTCTGAGTTCATAACATGGTAACTTGATTAAAATGTTTGGAAATGGAATACAATATGCCAAAATTTTCAACATACTCTCAGAGTAACAGCTTACATTTTGTCCAAACTTTGAACATCCTTACAAGGCATGTAATCACTGCAGTGCAAAAAGAATATCATGAAAAATAATAGTTTTTATTATTATCATATATCATTTAATCCCAGATCATGTGACAACAAAGGTTTATCAATGAATAAGAAATCAGAATTTTTATCCATTTATAGACACACTGCTAGTTCATGTTATTACTTACATTATAACACCTATAAGCAGTAATTCCTTCACCAGCCTGTTTTTTTTTATCTATCTTGATATTCATAAGTAAAAAAATAGCTTGACATGTTACAGAGAAACTGCTGAGCCCTCTTTACTGATGACCTTCCATGTCAGAAAACTTGAAATTGCAGCTTTATCTTTGACAGTTACAAAGTACTGCCACTGGAAACTCAGAAAAATGCTAAACATGCAACTCTGCACAAAAAGCTACTGCCAGAGCTGAGCTGTTATAGAAAATGAATCTTCTGACCAATCAGCATTCAATAACACTAAGGTATATGTAAATATACAATCAGAATCACCATATAGGTTTAAGAATAGTAATAAAACAACAGTAAGAATGCATCAACTGCTTGCAACCTCAAAACGGACCCGTTTTTTACAGCTGCATTGCGTGAGTGAAGCTGAATAGTTGAATATAATATTGTTTAGAGATCTGTGTCTAATTTATGATAGTAATTTGTGTTGTTATGTACATCCCTACAGAAATGCAGTTTGTGGTAAACACACTGAGCTCCTGTTACTCCCCATGCTCTCCAGCTGCATTCTCCACACATCCGTATTACATCATTCCAGTCCCCCACTACTGCACTGTTGGACCCCTTTCTGTTTTTCTCTCTTATTTCTCCCCTGAAATGCTCCTTATGTTTTTGATCAGTAACATTTTGGTGCCCATATGCCTTTGAACCAAAATATCCTTGAGAAATAACAGGCTGCTAATATTAGTCAGAATAGGAGACAGTCACCCCTATGATATTCTTTTGTGTGTTACTGTTTGTAGCCTAAACCATGTCTATGAACTGGGGACAAAAAGCTTGTTCTTTTCTCTTTTGTCTGCTTTAAATTAAAAAAACAGCAGCTAAATCAAAGACACATCATTACTATATTTTCCAGTTTCCTTGTTCAGATTCCAGCATAATAAATTCTCATGCATCAATGAGAGCCCAATGTGTTTTATATCATGTGATTGGAAAATGTAAATAATTCACAATACATGTCTACCAATTTCCTTGAGTTGAAATTCTATCTACAGAACTACAGGACTGAAGACAGCCAAACAATGATGGGACACAAGCTTTATAATTACAGCCACTCATATTAGTTTTTATCTTCAAAGGACCTCCAGTGTATTCCAGTGCACATAAAAACACGGCAATGGAAAAACATAAATAAAGACAAAGAGACAAACAGTTTAGACAACAGAGACTATTGTTTGGATTATTTGAACATGGACATGCAATTTGTTTAGAGAACAGATATTAAGAATACTCACAACTATATGTGAGGGATCACATATTGCCAACATCTCGAGAGTTAGAGGAAATTGTGGTCCTGACCCCTCCTGCTCTCCAGATCTGGCACTCTACTTCTGTTTGGTGCTCATCACTTGGAAACCACTCAGTGCTGTTGAGGATGGCCCCACATGGACAGCCTAAAGATGCTTCAGACTACTGTGGATGGTACCACTTAGAAACCATGAAGAGTTTTTTTTCTTCCCACCATCACCTCTGGCTTGCTCATTAGGGATGAATTTATAATTTTAAAATGTATATCTTGAATTTACATATTTCTGCAAAGCTGCTTTGAGACAATGTCCATTGTTCAAAGTGCTATCCAAATAAAATTTGATTGAAATTGTGTCTTCTGTAGGTTTGTGGTACAAGTAATTGATTTCATTAAAGGAGAAGATGAGAAAAAAGCCATTTCAGTTCAATTCAATATGTATATTCAGTCTGTATAGCACTTTGAACAATGGTCATTGTCTCCAAGCAGCTTTGCAGAAGTACAGAAGCAAAGAAAAAAAAATTTATCCCTTACATTTATCCCTAATGAGCAAGCCTGACAGTCAAATATTTTTGATCAAGCTTGATCTTCATCTGGCACTTGTCATCCCAGATTTGATTAACGTAAATGATGATTAATGAAACAAAAGTCATTTCAGCCCACAAGTTCCCAAGCATGAAGAGAAAATGACACGGCACATAAAAAACAAATACCAACATACAAATTAGCCTACAGGAGCTTGTCATTCTTAAGAGGTGAGATAAGTGACAGCTATGCTACCACTTAGTTAGATGGATATTAAATTAAGTGTTGAGAATGTCAAGGTGTTGGTCACTGATTCATAATAACAGTGGAAGCCCATGTTCACAAACAGCATTTTCTGTTGTTAGTTGACACAATGCTTAGTCAAAATTAAATGTGCAATTTTGCATTTCAGGGAATCGTTCACTAGTTACACAATCAGAAACACCTTCAAAAGTTGCACAATGTGAAACAATCTTAGTGCTGTCAAAGGAACAAAATGTGCTCACTCAGGATTCACTCCGCTTCCTGAACTGGCGACAACAGTCCATGTGACTTCCAATAATCCCACCATGATTAAAACTTTTTCCTTCACACAAACCAGAACTCCATGTGTCCCCTGAGAGGGAGCTGATTGGTTGCTTGAGATGGACGAGGGAAGCTTACACTTTATTTATTCAAGTGGCGATATAAATTACATGTGTGAGCGTGTATGAGCTCCATAGCCTCAGGCTGATATGTGCTCTTATTGCTCATTTGAAAGTGGAAAAGGCAGGATGGGGCAGGAAGAATTCTCAGAGCAAGAAATGAGAGCAATGATACATACCAGAAGAGAAAGACAAAAGCGGTTTGTGCTGTTTCATCACATGTTCCAGGACAGCACTCTGGATCATTATCTATTATTTCCTGTTATTTCATATGAGGAGCGTCATTTGTTTGTTAAAACACTGTGTCTAAGGAGAAGTTTTATAAACAACACTATGTAATTTGTGGCCAAAATAGCAGTGGAATTTCCAATGGCTCATCATTTTATGTAGAATGGAAAGTCAAAAAGACAAGAGTTTACCATCCTCATATTTATAACGACTGTCTGAGCAGTGATGAAGCAGCAGTTAGAAACAATAGTCAGAAATCACAGCAAATCACAGCTCTGCCTTTAAGCAGCAAGGAATTTAAACATATGAAAAAACACCACACCCAGTAAGATATTTACAACATGGCCTCATTTCAACAATTCTTGATTGTGGTCTTAAATAACATAGTGGCATTTTTTCTGCTTGGGTTACATGCATCCCAGCAGCCTTCCTGTGATTTTTCTCTTCACTGAGAATAATTAATCTCAACTGAATGTGATGTAGAGACCAGATGTTATGTTGTTTTCTTTTCTGTCTGGAAATGTCATTAAGGCAGTTGTAAAACACACAGTTCCACGTTCATCTGCATGTTCTTATAGGTTTCTGCCAGCCATACAAATAAGCCTATAGCTGTTTCACAGTGGAAACTCTGGGTTGTTAAAATATGGCTATGGACATATGGTGCTCATGAAACCGGTACAGGAGTTGGTCCATTTACTTCCTCAGAGTGTAACTACACTTCATGGACTTGGTTTGTAATGAATGGCATGCCACGGTTTAGGCAGCATATGTGTAAACTTGTGTGATAGTTACACACTTCTGCAAAGGGGTAGCAGTAATGAAGAAAAAGTACAAATGCAACCTGTTCTTGATATTTATACAACTTTTAAACAAGGGAGGGGGTGAGGTTGGTTTTTGATTTATTCTAAATGTTAGATACACTATATGTATGTGGACACCTGACCATAACAATCATGTGTGCTTTTTGAACATGCCATTCCAAATGTATTCCCCAACTTCTGTTCTAATAATCTCTACTCTTCTGGAAAGGCTTTACAGCAGTAGAGCATTAGTTAGGTTAGCTGCTGATGTCGGGAGAGGAGACCTGGCGTGAAGTCGGTATTCCTGTTCATCCCAAAGGTGTTCAATGGGCTTGAGTTCAGGGATCTGTGCAAGAAGTGCTTTCATTGCAACTTTGGCAAACCATTTCTTTATGGAGCTCACTTTGTGCACAGACACATTGTCATGCTGGAATAGGTTTGGCTCTGTTAGTTCTAATGAAGGGAAATCTAAACCAACAGCATGGAAAGACATTCTAGGACAGTGTTTGCATCTAATATTGTGGCAACAGTTTGGGGAAGAACAACATAAAGGTCTGATGAACAGGTGTTCACAAACCTTTGGCCATACAGTATATATTATAAACCATTATGTGTTAATTCCAAACCTACTCCTAACACATCCCTAACTTTAGATAAAACCCTAACCAATAACTGCACCTAAATCTTTCAGAATCTTAATCCTAGATCTATATTATTGATTTACACGTCTGTATTTCTTGATTGGTAAACACGTGCAGATGTCTTCACAGATCTCTGCTAACATATTTGCATGTACCTAAAAAGCAGGGTCCAAGTGCTCCTAGTGTTCTTTAAAAAAACAGTTAGAGACTCCTTAATTTTATTTTTGTCACAGTCATGGAAAATATCACCATTCTATTAATTATTGATGCCTTAATGTTATTACCTGGTTTAAATGCTCACTTAAATTGAGTGGGTTTAAATCTATACATTAATAATTCAAAACCAAGTACTTTATAAATGGACATAATGTTTTCTGTCAGTGGACAATTCAGGAATTAAAAGCTCTATAGCACCAATGAGAACAAAAATCATTGTACACATTGAAATAAGTCTAATATTTGAGTACTTTTGTAAAAGTAGGAATTTATTATATAGATAAAGGAGACCTTGAGTGGGTAAAAAATGACACTGTTGCAGTAGTTTACAGTGATGCATGTACCAAACAAGAACGAACAGATAAACATAAAAGTATAAATATAAAATATACACTTTTAAAAGTGTATATATATATATATATATATATATATATATATATATATATATATATATATATATATATATATACTTTTATGTTTATTATATATATATATATATATATAATTCAGTTTTAGAGACAGTTGTGGCATATTTCCCTGAAATGTGTCTTGCACTGATTTACTTAAACCCTAAATCCAAGCCTGCTCTAATCCTTATTCCTACCACAATTTTCATAACATTTTATGCAGGCTGAGACGTGAATCTTGAGAACTGTTACAAATTTGCAAGTATGACACTGTGTAGGATGAACAATAGTACACAAAGTGTCGTACAAATCTCATGCTGTGAGTAACCTAATTATGTAGATAAACATTTGGTTAAAGTTTGGTTCAGCTCAACAGAGCCCTTTTTTCTCACTGCAGCCTTCCTTGATACATTTAGAGGACTGGAGGTCATTCCAGCAACTGCTTTCCACCTGGATGTGATAAAGATGTTTGACATCTATCACAATGTGTCTTGTGATGTAATTAGTATACGCAAAAGTGAGGGTGTTTCAAATGAAACAGAGAAAGGTTGAGAAGGGAAAAGTATAAACTTCCAGCTGAACGTAAATATTTCAGAACATGTTTGACACCTCAAGGTCCTGTTTTAAAAAGGTGATAATTTAAAAACGTGGTTGTGATTCTGCAGAGTAACATTTTATGTGACATTACAACTTTGAGCCAAAATCATAACAACATTTTCTTTATGTTTTAAGGCAGACATTGAACAGTTGTTTGATCTTCATCAAAGATAGATTATATGTTAGGGAGTGCTGTAGGCTCTACCATAGAGCAGTTTTTGAGGGCCTAAACAGTGGACGCTTTAGCTAAAATATAGTGCCTTGTCCTCTTCTAGAGAATTTAATAGGTAGCCAGAGCCTGTGCACACCTGAACATGATCAGAGCACAGAGGGAGGGAAGTCTCCCTAGGGGGAATATCGGCACACGCCGACACACCCATTCTCATGAGCCCTGTGTTTACACATCTGTGCGCCGTCTCGCCGCTGTTTCTCTCACAATCTCTGGCCTTTGTCGTCACAGAAAAGGAGGCAAATACGGGATGCTTGTTTAATCTCCCCCTGGAGTTTAGAAGAGAGAGAAAAAGGAGGGTAAAAAAAACTTTTCCTGCCTATTCTAAGCCAAGATTCTCCCAGGTCATGCCAAAGTCAATATTTATGAAGCTTGGTTGATGAAAAGAAGATGTAGGGGGTGGGGTGAATTGGATGGCTTCTGACCCTCTTTCAGATAGTCCTCATATATTAAGAGAGTAAAAGAGGCAAGCAATCAAAAACCAAAATCACTTATCAGACCAAGTCCTAGCATGTATCATGATTTGTCACTTTCCAGAGTATGTCAAACTTATACAACGAATGACTTCAAATGAAAACCAACTAAGTGAAGGGAAGTGACAAAGGAAAGGATTAGAACATGCAGTGACAACACTATCCAAGTGGTCTGCTTCTAGCATTTATTTTTCCTCCTCCTCCTTTCCACTTCAATTTCCAAGTACTACTTTGTCTGTACTTCCCTATAAAAATAAACCACAACCATGGGAATCTTGAATTGTTCATCCAAGCTATCTTCAATGAAGCAACATTACTCTTGCTTTTGGAGCATGCAACCCAAAATCCTTGCATCACTGTACACATTTTCAGCTTTTAAAAGGGAAACTGGCTGAGCCATATAAAGCTAAGTATTTATAAATTGCACACAGCAGTCATTAGCGGAACCTCACTCCTTCCTCATTTCAAACCGTGTGTGAAGCTTATGAAAGAATTATGTCCCATCTGTTATGGAAAAAAGTAGACACAGAAAAAAATAATAATATAAATGAGTGATCTGAAAATCTGTGGTTGCGTATATGACCAACATTTAGTCAGAGCTTAAAATGTGCACTCTGGACATTTCACCCTTCTGCCTGTTACTCAGAGCCTCTAAAATTAGCCCTAATTGCAGCCTGAAAAAGGAGAAAAAACAGAAATGACATCCAGTCATGGCCACAGCCTCGCAGCTACTCATCCTCCCAGCATTTGGAGGGCCAAGAACGGCCTGTCCTGTGCTGGAGTTACGGGGCCCGTGGCACAGGGAGGGCCAATGTGAATCCACTCTCTGTGACCACAGATACCACAGTCTTTAGAAACATCACCCCATTCACACGCTCCCTGTCTGGCCCCATCCAGTTCGATCCAGAGAGCCGCAAGGTTCGTCCATCATCTGACACAACAGAAGTATATTAATCAGCTGCAATATAATCCCTGTAGGTTTGCACTTCCTGAACCTTGAAAACGGGTAAAATGAGATGTGCACGGATGTTTACTTAAAAATGTTCAATTCATCTCAGCCTGCATTTAATAGAAGGAAAAATGTTAGTTGAATGACTGTGCAGGCAGGATCCTGTGTGGAAATACAGGTCTGTGATTACATTTAATAGGCACGAAACAGGCTGTGTCACAGGAGATAGCAGTGCGGATTGAGATGAGGGCCTGCAAAGATGACAGTCAGCTGGACTGAATCACAGTGAAATGTTAAACCCAGTATTAAGCACCACAAAACTGCATGTGAGAATGCTCTCTTTGCTACCCCACTGGGAGAGAAGCGCAGAGCTGAGATGACGCTACTCTCCGACTGTGTGCGTGACGCGGATCCCTCGAGTCTCCAGTCATGTATACACAATTACACTCCCTCCTGACATTTTGGAGCTCATATGATTTTATCATCCTCTCTACAGTTTGAGGTCATTTCCAGAGCCTGGCCTATAAACTAATTCTATTTGAATCCATGTGCATCCAATCAGCAATGACTGCACATTTCCAGGAAAATATGCAGTTTTGATTAAAAGGCTGTATGTCCCTTTTTTCCCCATTTTGAAAGGCTAAAATATTCCTTAGGGATAGTCTGGGGGTTATGCAGTTTTGTTTGGAGAGAGAGAGAGAGAGAGAGAGAGAGAGAAAGAGAGAGAGAAAGAGAGAGAGAGAGAGAGAGAGAGAGAGAGAGAGAGAGAGAGAGGAAGGAGGGAGATGAGTGGTGGAGCAGTGATTACAATTACAATGATTATAATACCATGTCAGCCCTGTCACACAGAAGACGTCAAATGTACAGCTGTTTAATCCACTCAGCTTCACATTTCACTTTGTTGCTTGGTGGACTATTAGATTACTGATATTCCACTTTATATGGTGCTATGAACAATGAATGTAGTGCTTCAAAATGAAATCTTTATGTACGTCATCTTGTGATTTGCCTGAGGCAGATTTAGGTCAGGGTTGTTTTGAGAAATCTAACTCTCTATGAAGGGCTGAATGTGACTATATGCTGGGGAAAACTCACTCTAGTGGGAGATTCAGACTCACATATATCTCTTGTAACTAAAAAGCTTTACTATTAGATTCGCTGTTCTTTTTCTGTGTTACTGAATATTTCATAGAAATTAAAAATTAGGCTTTAGAAAAGAGTAACTGAAGAATATGCTAGAATTAAGGGGTTAGAATTCTAAGTATATTGGAATATATATATATATATATATATATATATATTTATATATATATATATATATACATATATATATATATATATATATATATATATATATATATATATATATATATAACAAAATTTAATGTTTCATTAGGAATTCACATGATGTAGAAGCAGACCTCTACTGATTAAAACCTATAGGACTGAAAAATCCTTGCAGACGTCTGACGTTAGGTTAATTAAGAACACTGCAATGTTTTAATCACACATTCCATAGGGTTTATCGTCCAATTTATTCATGACTCATTCCACAAACGAAATCCAGATGCCCCCTTTGGGCACAAGCAGTAGATACCTAATAAGTACATCAACAGCTAGGACAGGCCTTAAAAAAGTGATCATTAAAGTGTAAGGAAGTAACAAATTTACTTTATCGCAGATACACAAACACACACACTAAAAGCAATGAGAACACAAGTCATGGTGAAGAGTAACTGGACTTGTACTAAATGAGGAATCAATGGGAAAGAGGGGGAACAGAATGTCTCAGGCACTAGTCGGCTCAGCAGCTGTAAGAGATTTAGCCAAAGAAACAAAGAAAGGAAAAGATTGTGGTGTGGTTCCAACAGTTCTGCTGTGAGTTAAAAAGCGCACAACAGCATTCAGATAGAATGAATGCTTTTTAATACTCTTTGATAAAAGGTGAATCTGGGAGAGCAGCTCAACCATGCTTAGACGTGTTAAACCTACAGCGATATGCTTAAGACAATAAAATAACAGGTTCTTTTGTTTCTTTTGTCTGTCAGTAAAAGAACAAGATTAGTGCCTGAGTAACTGATGACAGTTGGGTGCCTGTGTATCTGAGCGGGTGATGATGGCCGCTTTAAGGCAAAATGAGCCTGATGTTGACTAGACCTTTCTGCACATGTAGCTGTGACACAGCAATAATACTCAATAATATGTCTTAGCATGATAAAGGTGTGAGAACACAAGTGACCCTAACAAGAATTCACATTTTATGTCAGTAAAGTAAAACAGACAGAATCAAGTCACTGAAGAGCAGTTTAGAAATTCACTTGTAAACCACCAAAGCAAAACCTTTGGCCTCAGATCCCAGGCAAAGATTTAATACAATCAAGTCTCTACAGAGTACAGATGCTACCTCAAAGCCCTACAGCAAGCCTCCAGGTCCCAGCATGCTGTTAAACAGAGAGCAAGAAAGATGCTCAGAGGAAACGGTTGGCTCTGCTCCTGTCTGCACTTGCACACCAGATGCGCTGTGCCTCAGCTCTGGAATGTGTTTGTGAGAGCAGTTTAACCACCGACCCGCCCAACCATTACCACAGAAATCTGATCCTGTCAATTCACTCCACCTCCTCCTCAATGTGTTTGTCTCCACATTTGTACGTGTGTGTGTGTGTGCCTTGCTTACTTGTTTTGCTTCCTCTTCCTTCTTCTCTCTTTTTTTCTTCCCTTTCCTAACTTCTCTCATTTTGACTTTGTCCTGAACATCTTTAAAAAATGTTACTTGACCTCAAACACACTGGCTGTATTTAAATGGAGCTCATGGATCATGTCATGGCAATAAAATACAAAATACTTGATAGGGCTTAATGGAATTTCTTGACATATTACAAAAAAATGTAAGCTTAAGGAAAAGGCAGAGAAAGAAGCCAAACTAATTCTGTCTTCCTGCGGTTTCTGTTATGAATCCTGTGATCCTAACTATGTCAGTCTGCAAGTTTTCTCAGTATGAAATCTTTTGGAAGTTGAATACTGTTTGGTATGTTATCTGTCCAAATGAATACAAAGTTTATCTCCTCTCATAGATAGTTTCTAATCTGATCAGTGTAGGTGAAGTAAAGTAAGAATTTGAGTGAAGGAAGGTGATGTGGTTGGATTATGTTGTAATTAGAGTTATAAATAAAAAACTGATTTTCAGACAAATTAAACAGGTA